>NW_006922047.1:624054-662199 GCF_000298275.1 Orycteropus afer afer | reverse complement strand
CCTTCCTTCCGAGGAGTGGCTGGTGGGTTTGAACCGCCAGCCTTCTGGTTAGCAGTCAAGTGCCTTAGGCACTATGCTACCAGAGCTCCTTGGCTACGGCTAGAAGGGCCATATTAAGTCAATGGACTGCACCAAAGGGTTGAATTGTGTCCACTGAAAAGATATGTCAATGCCCTAACTTTCTGGTACCTGTGAACTGACCTTGTTTGGAACTAGAGCCTTTGAAGATGTTATCAGTTAAGTTAACCTGTTGCAGCCCAGTCAATTCCAATTCACAGTAACCCTACAGGACAGCTTCAGTGTCAGGGAGACAGCAAGGAGTGGTGGGGACTGTGGCAAAAAAATGATCATATTACAGTAAAACCTGCCAAAGCCAGGACTACGTACGTAAGGCGGGAAACCTGTCCAAGAAGGAAAACTCAAAATATTTTCCACTAAAAGAAGTGCTGGAAAAGTGTTAAGACTGTCACAGGCAGAAAACTTGTGAGACCCAGAAAAATAAAGTAGTTCCATCAAGTTTCGGCTCTCACAGGTTTCAGTGTAGTTGCTAATGTTTATTAGCACTTGCTAAGCCTGTTACTTACACAGTATTAACTCATTCAATCCTCACATCAGTTCTTTGAGCTGATCCTACCATTCTCCCATTGAATCAGATGTATTAACTGAGGCATAAGGAGCTCTGATGGGCTGTAGGCTGCTAACCAAAAGGTCAGCACTTCGAACCCACCAGCTGCTCTGCAGGAGAAAGATGAGGCAATCAGCTTCTGTAAAGATTTACAGGCTTGGAAACCCTATGGGGGTTGCTCTGGGTCAGAATCGGCTTGATGGCAGTACATTTAGATTTGATATTAACTGAGGCACAGAGAAGGTCTCAGTCAGACCCTGAAAGGAAACAGATGTTACATTCAAATTGGGTAATTTGAGTAGAGTTTAATGAAGGGACAAACAAAAGCAGGGGCAGGTGTGGGGAACCACAAAGAACAATGTCTTTGCCCAGGGCTAGTAACTTTAGCCAGAGAGAGAGAGCTGGCTCGGGATCTGCAGGGCTCCTCAGTGGCTGAAACCACCTGGAGCCAGAAGGCACAGAAACGTATTGGTGGCCAGGCCAGGCCAGCCCCCTGGGCACTTGGCTAGGTGGAGAAATCTCCAGCACTGGCAGGTTGAGTGATCAAACCCAGGCAGTGTGGCTTGAGTCCCTTTAACCAACTTACTATGTGTGAACTGCCAAACCTGTGCCCTGTGGGTTGGGGGAGCTCTTGCTGAACCCCAGCCCCTGCTGGGCATGCAGCCCCAATCTTGCAGAGTGAGTCTGACTTTTGATGGAGTGACAGAAATCCAAATTTTTATGCAAAATTCACCTGATATTTAAAGGCTGACGGCTAACTGAAACATTTTAAACTCCTGCATGGGCCAAACAAGTGAGCTGGATTTAGCTTTGGGTGCTGAACCTCTAGCTCAAGAGGTAGACAAGGACAACATGGCTGGCTTCCAAGTGGGGAAAACAGGATGTGCCAAGAGCTCAAAGCATCATGGGTAAGAGGTGGTGCCACACCCAGCTATTGGGCTTGGCTAGAAGGTGTCTGGGGGCAGGGGCAGGTTCGGAAGACTTTTGGGGGGGGTGACCCAACAGATGGTTTGAGTCTAGATTGGGAAGGGCTTTTGATTTCAAGTTTGGAGAAGAGAAGCCACCGGTGGCTTTTTACCAGCCCAGTGACTCAGTCATGTTCTCCTCCCCCCCTCCCCCAGAAAGCTAGCTGTGAGTCAGGCTTTCTTTGGGGGTGGAGGGACCATGGATCCATAATTGAATGAAACAGGCCCCCTGCTTTGGGTGGGCGCACAGCTCCGTGGGGGAGGCATGAATAATGATGTCAGGGGCTGGTGAGAGTCGCCCTGATGGAGCCCAGGGTGGAGGGCCTGGCAGTAAGCACAGATATTTGAGTCGCTGCTCCGTGTCGGTGCTGGGTTTGCAACCCTGCCTTCATGAGGAAGAAAATACTGGGAGAAGATTAAGTGTCTGTGTGATAAGAAAATGGAAGAAGGAAAAGAAGGTGGGTGGAGGAAGAGCTCAGACCAGCGGCCTGAGGGCTGGGGCAGGAGGACTGGGAGGGCGGGGAGGGCTGGGTGGTTCTCAGCCACCACCACCACCACCACCCCTGTCCCCTGGGGCCTAACAGCCTGGCCGAGCCTCCTTCTCCCCAGTCACCCCGTCACACCACGGAGAACAAACCCGCCGCTGACACAGGCGTCCTGGGGCGGAGCGGCAGGGGGAGAAAGGCGAGAGGAGGCAGCCATCTGTCCTTCCTCTGACGGAATGTGATTTTTCACCCAGTGCTTAAACCCGCTCTTCTCCCCCCATTTCCTCTTCGCAGCCTCAGTGACACGATATAAATCGCTGCAAATGGTTTTTCCCGGCCGGTCGCCGTGTTGTTTTAATAATGGTTCATTTTCTGCCTGGAAAAAAATAGTCCGTCGAGAAATTGGGGGCGGGGGCGCTCCTTCTGGAGAGATGTGTGCGTGTGCACGGGTGTCCCTGCTACCTCAGGGAAGATTCTGGCACCTTGCTGGGACATCAGGTGGCCTGCTGGGTGGGGTGTTTGTAGCAGGTTGAATAGTGCCTTCCACCCCCGTACATATTCACCTGGGACCTCAGAATGAGACGTCAGCTGGAAACAGGGTGTTTGCACATGTAACCAGTCAAGGATCTCCAGATGAAATCGTCCTGGATTCAGGGTGGGCCCTAAATCTAAAGATGGGTGTCCTTACAAAAGGCAGACACACAGGGAAGGCATATGACAGAGGCTGAGATCCCAGTGAGGCTGTCACAAGGCACCAGAAGCTGGAAGACACCCGGAAGAACCCTCCCCTAAAGTCTTCCCAGAGAGTGTGGGCCTGCCTACCCCTTGATGTCAGACCCCTGGTCTCCAGACTGTTAGATGATAATACATTTATGTTGTTTGAAGGCACCCAGTGTATGACAGTTTACTAGGGCAGCCACAGGCCACTAACAGCATTGCTGGTCAGAAGCCCAGCAATGTCATCCTTACTCAGAAGAAAGTCTCCTTTGAAAACATCTCCCCCCCCAAAAAAAAAAATCCAAACTCAATGCCATCAAGTTGATTCGACTCATAGCTAACAACCCTTCCTTGGGTTTCCAAGGCAGTATCTCTATGGAAGTAGCTTGCCCAATCTTCCTTCTGAATAGTGCATGGTGGGTTTGCACCAGCAGCCTTCTGGTTAGCATTCAAATGCCTTAGGCACTACATCACTAGAGCTCCTATCTTGGTCATATTTACGGAGCACCTGCATGTGTTATGCCAGAGTTGGGCACAGGGGATACGGCGGTGAACACATTGCCAGAGGTCTGTGCTCCCCCTTTTCACCCTCCTCACTTCCACCTCAGACCCCCCATTCTAGACTGGGAGAGTAACCTTACAAATAATTCCCTACTATGACATCATTACATCACACCCACTAGGAGGCCTATGATCAAAAAAAAAAAAGGAAAATAACAAGTGTTGGCAAGATGTGGAGAAGTTGGAATCCTTGTGCACTGCTTGTTGTTTTTGTTAGGTGCGGTTGAGTCGGACCCAACTCATAGCCACCCCTCCTTGGGTTTCTGAGGCAGTATCACTACGGAAGTAGATTGCCCCATCTTCCTTCCGAGGAGTGGCCAGTGGGTTTGAACCGCCAGCCTTCTGGTTAGCAGTCAAGTGCCTTAGCCACTATGCTACCAGAGCTGTACACTGCTGGTAGGAACATAAATGGTGCAGCTGCCGTGGAACACAGTTTCACTCAAGGAGTGAAAGAGTTATTCTTTGACCCAGCAATCCCACTCCTGGGTGTATACCCAAAAGCATTGAAAGTAGTGACTCAGACACTTGTCCATCAATGTTCACAGCAACATTATTCACATAGTCTAAAGGTGGAAACCACGCAAGTGTGCATCAACTGATGAATGGCTAAATGGGGTCCATCCACACACAATGTCATAATATGCAAACATAACAAGAATGAAAGGAGCTCTGCACTAGCCAAGAAGGTTGGCGGTTCAAACCCATCAGCTGCTCCATGGAAGAAAGATGAGGCAGTCTGCTTCCATAGAGATTTACAGCCTTGGAAACCCAGTGGGGATAGCTATGAGTTGGAATCAAGTCAATGTCAGTGAGTTTGGTTGGTTTTTTTTGGAAAGAGAATGAAGTCCTGATCTGTGCTAGACATGCATAAGCCTCAAAACCATTATGCTCAGTTGTTAAAGGGGAGCCTGATCTGCTGTGTAAACTTTCACCTAAAACACTTTAAAATATTATTTTAAATAATAATACTAATAAAAATCATTATGCTCAGTGAAATAAGCCAGACCACAGTGTTGGATTTCATGTATATGAAATGTGCAGTATGGGCAAATCCACAGAGACAGAAGGTGATTGGCGGTTGCCAGGGTCTAGAAAGGTGGGGGTGGAGGATGGGGAATGACCACTTAATGGGTATGGGGTGTCCTTTGAGAGTGATGACAATGCTTTGGGACTAGATAGTGGGGATGGTTATACAACATTGTGAATGTACTTAATGCCGCCATTGAGCTGTATATTTAAATTGGTTAAAAGGGCAAATTGTATGTTATATATATTTTACCACAATAAAGTTTGCAAAACTACATAATTATGATTATGGAAACTGCTCTAAGAAAAAGCGTAGGGTGTGAGCAGAATGGATAACTGGCATTTGGCATAACAGAGTCCCTGCTGCCACAGGGACCCTCAAGCAGATTCCAGGAAGAGGGGCGGAGTTGGAGCAGGGAATCCAGGCAAGGTCCCTTGAAAGAATGTGGTGCTCTGGTTCAGGCCACCAAGATAGACAGGTTGCGAGGGATGGTGGCGTCTGAGGCTGGGAGTGGCCTGAGACTTGAGGCGCTTCAGCCCTGTTTCTGGGAAGAGATGGGGCCTTCTGTGTTGACACTTGGCTGTGACTGTCCCTTTAGTCTCAAGGCCACTGATGGTCCTTGTTCTGCTGATGAAATCACAGCTGTGGGAGGCCATGTCACTCCCTTCCCTCAACTGCCCTGTTCCTTTCCTACGGTAGTGGGTTGAATTGAATGGTGGTAGGTTGAACAGTGGGTGAGAAGATGTGCTCCAGTCCTGACCCTGGTACCTGGGAGACCCTGGTACCTTGCAGACGTAACTAAGATGAGGTCATACTGAATTAGGGTGGGTCCTGAAGGCAATGATGGGTGTCTTTGTAAGAGAAAGGAGAGAGAGATTTGGACACAGAGACACAAAGACACAGAGGGATGATGGAGGCAGGGATTGGAGCCAAAGAGCAAGCCAAGAAATTCCAGCAGCCACCAGAAACTAGGAAAGCAAGGGGACAGATTCTCTCTCAGAGCCTCTAGAAGGAACCAACCTTGCTCACAGCTTGATTTCAAATGGCTGGCCTCTTGAACTATGAGAGAATAAAGTTGTGTTGTTCTAAGGCACCCAGTGTGTGGTTATTTGGTATGGCAGCCTCAGGAAACTCATACATGCTTCTTCCCAGCAAAATGTCCCAAAAGTCATCACTCCTTCCTGGCCCTTGGTCCTCTCCTCCTGTGCTCTCTCTGTCCCTCTCCACCCAGGCTCCCATCCCTGCCCAGACCCTGAAGAGGCTCCATCCTGTCAAATCAGACGGTTGTTTTTCAGTCCTCATTGTACACGGTGGAGATGCCCCCCTGTGTCACCCCCAGGACCCCACGCTCCCCAGGCTCCCCCTTACCTCCCTAGCTGCCCCTACACGGTCTGCTCCGCAGTCCTCCTGTAACATTGCAGAGAGAGCTGTGGCCTCTTCCTCCTCTCTCCTGTATCTCCACTCACTTCCCCGGTGGTTCCAACCACTTCTCCCTAACACCTTCTGGAGGCCATGGGTCCTTCCACTCACCTCATGCTGCTCTCCAGACATTTCCACTGGAGATACACACAGGCAAGTATCGTGCCTCAAACAGGACTCCCAACATCAAATTCATGCTTCCTCTGCCTCTCCTATCTCAGTAATGACACCATCAGTGTCTTCAACTCGGTTCTCCAGAAGTGCACCCTAAGACAAGGATTTGAGTACAAGTGGTTCATCTGGGAGGTGCTCACAGGACGCGCTGGTAAGGGAGAGGGCAATGAGGCAGGGAAGGGAGAGCAGCCAGTGTTGTGTGTGTCAATGGGCAGATTGTATTGGGATATGGAGGGTGAAATGCCGCTAGGAAGCTCTGCAACACTCACCTCAAAGTTATCTCCTGTGAGGGGTGAAGGAGGAGGGGTATTTATCCATCCACATCCAGCCTTCATTGGTTGAAGTATGCTAGCCTGAATTCTGCAGAACTTCTGACTGCCCCCGGCTTGGCCAAAGCAGCCTTTGCAGTAAGATAAAGCTGCCAGAGTTTCAGGTGCTGGCAGTGTGAAGTCATGGATTGATGAGCATGGTATGATGACAGCCTCTGAGATGAGCCAATAGTGGTCTTGTCTCTTGGTCTTCACACTCTTCACTAATACCCTCCCCTTGAGTATGGGTGGGGCTTAGTGATTTGCTTCCAACCAATGGAATTTGGCAAAAGTGATGGGAAGTCAGTTTTGAGATAAGGTTAAAAAGACTGTGGCTTCCACCCTAGGCTCGCTCTCTCTTGCTCTCTCTCACTCACTTTGAAGGAAACTAGCTGCCATGTTGTGACCTGCCTTGGGGAGAGTCCCATATGACAAGGAACGTAGGAGGCCTCTGACCAAGAGCCAGTTAGGAAACTGAGGCCCTTAGTCCAACATCCCACAAAGAAATGAATCCCACAACAACTATGTCAGTGTGCTTGGAAGTGGATCTCCTCCCAGTTGAGCCTTCCGATAAGACCACAACCCTGGCCAACATCTTTTCTCCTCCTTTTTATTAACTAAAGTCCATACAGGGAGCCCTGGTGGTGCAAACGGTTAAGTGCTTGGTTGCAAACTGAAAGTTGGCGGTTCAAACTCACCCAGCAGCTCTGTAGGCAAAAGACCTAGCCATCTGCATCCGTAAAGCTTAAGGCGCTCTGGTGCCCTAGTGCCTAAGGCATGTGACTGCTAACCAGAAGGCTGGAGGTTCAAACCCACCAGCCACTCCTCGGAAGGAAGACTGGCAATCTACTCTCCTGGAGACACCCTAGGAAACCCTATGGGACAGACCTCCTTTGTCACATGAAGTTACCTTGAGTCAGAATCACCTTGACAGCACTCAATAACAACAAAGTCCGTACTTTATTGAGATTTCCATCATTTTCTTCTAACATCCTTTTCCATGACCCCATCCAGTATACCCCATGATATTTAACACATTTTTTTTTTTTTTTCATTTTGGTAAATATATAGATTAAAAAAAGAAAAAAAAAAATTCCATTTCAACAAATCTTCACACGTACAATTCAGTGACATTAATTATGTTCGTCAGATCTGGCCAACATTTTGACTGCAGCCTGTAAGAGGACCTGAGCCAGAGGTACCTGCTAAGTCAAGCCCAGATTTCTGACTCACAGAAACTGTGAGATAATGTATGTTGTTTTAAGCCACTAAGTTTGGGGTAATTTTTTGCACGGGGATGCTGAGTGCCAAGGACATGAGGACTCATGGCAATGGTCAATTCCATTGCCCCAATCTCTACTCTTTCTCTCACCCTTCACATCCCATCCATTAGCAGATGCTGTAAAGTCCAGTTCCAAATCTGTCCTGAACCCATATACTTCCCCTACCTGCCCAGGTCAAGCCATCCTTGTTTCTCACCTGAATGAAAGCGAGGTCCTCTTCCCACCAATCTCCAGCCAGACAGAGAGGGTTCTGACACACAGTAGGTGCTCAGTAAGGACTGAGTGAGGTAAAGCGCCAGCCCAACTAGACCAGGTCTGTCTGCTATCCTGTGGTCCAGTCCCTTTTCTTTCCACAAGGACGGGAATGACCAAGCAGCCCGGGCTGACCCCCCGCCCCTGGAACCAGCCCGACTCCCTGCAGTCCTTCTTCCTGCACCCACTCGGCCAGCACTGCCTGCCCAGGCACAGGGCAAGAGTAACAACAGGCAAAGCTCAGTAAGTGCTTATTGTATGACCCTGACATCAGAACACTGGACAGACATCACCTAATTTAATCCTCCAAATGGCCCTATGAAATAGGATGGTCACTGTCCCTGTTTTTACAGTCAGGGAAACCGAGGCACAGAGCAGCAAAGCCACTGCCTAAAGGTGACTCAGCCAGTCCCAGGGAGAGCTGGGATTTGAACCCAGGCACCGTTTAAGCACCAGCCCTGAGGTCTTCACTGAGATTCAGCTGATGATGTCCCATGTGTTAATACTCTGGCTTCCACATTTCCAAATGTTCCCTGAAACCTAAGAAGATTGTAACCCCTTGGTTTTACCCAGAAGGTAGTTTCCATCTTGCTGTGATACTGGGGAACAGAATCATTCTCTGTCCTCATAGAGATTCCAACCTAGCTGGGGAAAGAGGGGTATTGCTAACTTTCAATCCATAAGAATGGCCAACCAAAGAAACCAAACTCATTGGCATGGAGTGTGTTCCAAATCATGGTAGCCTTGTGTGTTATGCAGCAGAGTTGTTCCACCAAGTTTTCTTGGCTACATGAAAGCAGATCACCAGGCCTTTCTTCTATGGAACCAGTGGATAGGTTTGAACCACCAAACTTTAGGTTATTAGTTGAGTATTTACGCTACCAAGAGACCTTGCAGGTATTGCAGGGGCCACATCAACCCTTGTCTGAGGGCACCTGGAGTGTGTTTATTCTGCCTGGGTGTGTGTATGGGGGGGGGATCAGGAAGGCTGAAAGGGCCCCCAGGGCATGTGGAGTGATGCTATCCCCACTGACAGAAGATCCTTCTTGTGTGTCTTTGGGCAGCCAGGCTCCAGAAGGTTCTGAACATACAAAGGCCTCAGCCAGCAACCAAATGACTTGCTCTAGTTCTACCACCTGAGAGATCGAGTGGGGCCCAGGACCCCAGCTCCTGCAGGGCAGAGCTTTTGCAATGTGTTGAACTGCCTTTTAACAGTCCCCTCCCTTGTGGACAATCTCTTGTTCCCTTTGCTGGCACATGCTTCCTTGGGTCTGTGCAGGGGCCCAGTGAAAGGCATCCACTGTCCTATTCTTTTTACGCTGCAATGTCTATGCCTCAATCCGTATTCTGTTAATTAAAACAAAAATCAATGAACAGCTACCTTGTGCTGAGCATTCCTAGAGATCCAGAGAAATTCAATGTCATTGTTTGGTAATGCATTGGGCTGCAAGTATCAAAATATCTGAGCTATAGTGGCTTAAACAAAAAGGTTGCTTTTTTTTTCTCACTGCAGTGTGATGTGTTGCTTTTATATGGCCTTTCTAGCCACGGTCTTGTAACTCTCAAGAAATGGTTGGGGGTGACTATGCAAATAAGGTGCTTGCGGCCCACTGAGGGGATTAAATAACTTACCAATAATGCAAATAAGACCAATGACACCCTTGTGGGGGTGGGACCACACAAATAAGGTGTATGGAACCCTAATGAGGGAACTGGTCAGTTTTGTCATCCTATTAGGCTTAAAATGAAAGGCAGAAGAGGGTGGAAATCTCACTACCACCAAGAAAGAAGGGTCAGGAGAGGAGCATGTCCTTTGGACCTGGGGTCCCTGTTCTAAGAACTTCCTAGACTCAGGAGACAGAGAGCTGTAACACTGGAGACAGTGCAAAAAGGCAGCGAGGGTGGCAGAAAACCTGCAACGTCAGAACCAGGAGACAGACGGAGACAGTGGGTTGGCTTCCCGGCCCACAGAGCAAGACAGCGAAGCACCTTCAGACCCAGGCTTGCTGCCAGAGTGGGGTGCCTCTGGGCACTTGTTGATGGAGCTAAAGAGCTTTGTAACATTTGCCTGAGCAGAGCAGAGGCCTGCCGGGCCCAGGAGGCCGAAGAGGCCTGAGAGGCCAAGGGCTAAGAGAGGCCGAGGGCCAGGGAAACCCTGTCTACAGGCATGGCTGAAAAGAGGCAGTCCTGACTGAAGGACTGTATCCTGAGTCTTTCCCAATCCTGAGTTGTAACCTGTTGCTTCTTTAATAAACCCCGTAATTTTGAGTATTGTCTGTGAGTTGTGTGTGGCCATTGTGAAGGATTATTGAACCCAGAAGAGCATGCCGTGGTGGGAGGACAGCTGGTGTCAGAATTGGTAAAGAGGTTGGAGAAAGGAGGTGTGTCTGACCTCCACCTCATAGGAATTAGCTTTGGGCTGAGGCTGATGGTGATCCCCACTCCCTCTTGTGAACTTAGAGGAGGGCAGATGCTCCCACCACGTCATTTTTACATGCGCCAAAAAAACCCTGGAGCTAGGTGCCTGGTGTGGTTGGCTGGACAGCTAAGATTGCCTTGGCTCTGGTGGTGCAGTGCCTATGGCATTTGACTGCTAACCAGAAGGTTGGAGGTTCAAACCCAGCAAACACTCTGCTGAAGGAAGACCAGGCAATGTACTTCTGTAAAGATTTACCACCTTGGAAACCCAGTGGGGGTCACTATGAGTTGGAATCAACTCGCTGGCAGTGGGTTTTTTTTTTTTGGTTTATTCCTCCAGGTCACAGGATGGTGCAAGTCTCGCCTGTGATAACTCATGGGATCCTCACTGCAGCAAATTACCATTTTTATCCCCATTTTGTAGATGAAAGCACTGAAGCTTGAATAATAACATGCCCATCCTTCCCCTAGACCTAGGCTTCTGCTGAGGTCTCCCTGACCAGAACTACACCACACAGCCCCTCCTAGAACCAAGGGAGGCTGACACATTTGCCACTCAACCACGACTGTATTAACAAAGGAAGAAAGCAGGTGTGAAGGTCAAGTGGGTAACAAAATGTGTCTCCCACAATTCTCTGAATCAGTGAGGATACTGTGCACCTCCCAAGGCATTGTGCTACAGGCACAAGGTGTTTCTGAAAATAGTAATAGCAGCAGGATTCTCATAGAATCCTCACATCTGTGAGGCAGGTGCTATCATCATCCCCAGTTTACAGATGAGAAAACTGAGGTGCAGGCAGGTTCAGTAGAATCTCATTGATCCGTTCACTTAACAGGTATTTATTGAGCATCTACTATATGCTAGGTCTTTTGGGCACTGAGAATAAAATGAATACAGCAGGGTTGGGGGGAATGCCAACAAATAATACAAATAATATTAGTTCCGAGAATAACACCTGCTGGGTGCCAGGCACTGTTCTGAGTACCTTCCATGAACTAAAGCACTTATTCATGACAACAAATGTGAGAAGTAGGTTTTATTACGATCCCCATTTTATACACGAGGAAACAGAAGCTTGGAGGCTTGGAGAAAGTTTAAGCAGCGTGCTCAAGGCCACACAGAACTGTGAAGCCAGGATTGGAACATAGGCTCTTGGGTTCCAGAGTCTGAGCTCAAGTTAGTAAGGTAACGTCAGATAGTCATGAGACAGATGATGGTGCTACTCGGTGGCCAGAGAAGTCTCTTCTGAGGAGCTGACATTTGAGCAGAGACCTGAACAAAGGGAAGGAGTGAGTTGTGGGGATATCAGAGGGAACAGCCAGTGCAAAAGCCAGGGGTAGGAGTGTGCAGGGTGTGTTTGGGGTATTGTGAGGGGTCCAATGTGGCTGGAGCAATAGACCTGGCATCTGTTATAAGCACTTTGCATGTGGGACTTCCTTTCACTATTACAACAGTGTCATGAAACAGGTATTTTATAGTTATCTTTGTTCTACAGACAGGGAAACTGAGGCTCTGAGCAGTTAACTGAGCTACCCAAGAGCACAGGGCCAGAAAGTGGTACCGGTGGGGCAGTCAGATTCAGTTGCACAACCCCAGGGGAAACAGCTGGGAGCAATGCCAGCAGGCAGGGAGGGCTACCTGGAGGAGGAGTGATGAGACCAGGACAGGCAGAATTCCAGAAGCAGGGAGGGGCTAAAGGAGGGTGCTGGGCGAAAATCCTCACTGAGCATGCCTCATAATTACATTCCTGGGACAGTTCCTGGAGAACAGATTTCCAGGCGCCTGACCCAGAGCGCCGCCTCGGTTTGCCCCCCAGGTCCACTCAGCCTACCGGGAAGACGGCCACAAAAGCTTCATTAGCGCCTCTGAGGCCCCAGCAGCCCCTGGGGGATGAAAAGGGCCCTAGAGGGGAGCCGTCCTAATTTTGGCATAGCCAGCAGGGAGCCCAGGGCCAGGGAAGGGAAGCGGCTGGGGCCGGCCGAGCAGGCCCTTCATTGTTCCAAGCTGGCGCTGCTGTCAGGGCTTCAAATGCAAAACCGGAGTGTGTGTGTGTGTGGGGGGGGGGCGCTGGTGGCCTCTGCTCCTTCTTTAATAGACCAAAGGACCCTGGCGGCTTAGCTCTTTTTCCTAATTTAAAGATATTTTCCGGCGTTTGGGAGCTCCCCTACGGTGAAGCAGGAAGGTTGGAAATGGGGGGCCTTGAAACTCTCATCGTGCGTGGCTGCCGATGGCGGATAGAATAGGCCAAGTGGAGGTAGTGGTGGGGGGCTGAGGCTGGTTTTTGGGCCAAAGATGGGGCACCAGGGGCCGTAAATAGAACCAGCACAACAGAGTTGTGCTCTCACTTTCCTCTGCCTCAGTTTCCCCTCTAAACTCTTGCCTACCAAACATGGGCTTCTGCTAAGAAAAGGGGACTCTTCAAGGGCAATCCTAGAGGCCTTCAGTGGGGAGACAGTGAGGGTCTTGCCCCATGCCAGGCCCTGGCAGCCTAGCAAGGCAGAGTGTCTCCAGCGGGGTGGTTAGAGGCCTGAGAAGTTAAGGGGAGGGAGGCGGTTGTCCCTCTGCCCAGGAGAGAGACATTAGCTTGGCTCCTTCCCCCTGTCTGGCACTCAGGGTGCTAGGGCTGGACGGGGCCAATGGGGCGTAGCCACATTCAGGCCTCCGGTGGGAGCTGGGCACATCTCCATGGAGGAAAGCGCCCAGGAACCGGGACGCCAGTAAGGGGTCCCCTCTAGAGGGGGCAGGGGCTAGGGGTCATCGAGGAGGGTCTTTCTTCCCTCCAGCCCAGGTCCCCCTTCCCTTCTCCTCCCACCTTCCTCCAACTTCTTCAGCCCCACACTGCCTGGACCCCTGCCCGCACCCCCTTCACTTCCCCTAGTCCCTGCCCCCATCCCCTGGCCGGGTCCTCTGCCTCCCTCTGTCCCTCCTCCAGGTTCCCGGTCGTCCCTCCTCTCCTGCTCCCCTCCGCCAGCCCGCCTTCCTCCCTTTGACTGGCTCCCGCCTCCCCACCGCCCTCCCAGCCTCCCAGCTCCCTCCTCCCGCTCGCTTCCCTTGCTTCCTCCTCCCGGCCTCTCTTCCCACCTTCCCCAGCAGGAGGGAGGGGGCCGCCCCCCAGCGCCCCCCGCCGGCGGGCTCGGCTCCCGCCCTCCGCTGGGGCCGCCGCCATCTTGCAGGATGCTGGGGAGGGAGGCGCGCGCGCCTGAGATGGAAACAATGCATCTTTTATGAAGTACCCCCCCCAAACCTTACATTAACGCGGCATTGATTTCCCTCGGAATAGATGAGAGGGGCCTCCTTACGCCTCTGCGGGGCACGAGCGAGGTGGCTTTGGGGGAGGGGGCCAGCCTTGGTGGGGGACGGTAGTTGCAGGAGGCCTGCGCCCCACGCCCCGCCCCGGAGACCCTGCCCCCCTCGGTGGGCAGAGCACCCCGGGGCAGGGGACGCAGTGGGGCTGCAACAGGCCTGGGGTGCTGATTCCCTGGAGAGGGAGGTCGAGCAGGACACTCCAGAAACTCCTGGACTGAGTCCAGGCTGGCTCCGGGCGCCCAGCAAAGTCCCTAGTGTCTGGGACCCCTCTTCAGCCCTGGCATTGGCTAAAAGAGCCCAGAGACCGTCAGCTGCTCAGGGTCAGCTCTCAGCTCGGCCGTCCGGGACACGTGTCCTGCACAGGTCGCGCTGGCCCCCTCTCCCCTCCAGGCCCGGCCTCCGTCCCCTCTTCTCTTCCATCTCCCCGCCTCCCTCCCACTCTTCCAGCTCCCACCTCCCTCCTTCGCTCCCCGCTCCTCCTTCCTCTTCCCTGCTGACTGCGCCCTTCCCCCACCCCAACCCCTTCCCTGCGTGCTAATGGCCCAGTGGCAGGCGGCTTCGCGGCTGTTTGGCGGGGGAGGCGGGTGTGCAGCCAGGGGAGATGCTGGAGCGATTTCGGGGAGGAGGAGGGAGAGGAATTATACACACATAAATCTGGGATAATGACAGTGGTGCTAATGGGACTGGCGGCAGAGGCTCCCAAGCACCCCCACTCCAGGACCACCTGGGGGTAACCTCTCCTGACCTGGGAGCCTGCCTCTCTTTGGCAGGCGGTCAAAGGGGCTTTTCCGGTATACAGGGTGCATCCTTATTTGGGGCATCCTCTGATAAGTTCCCCTCCCTGGTTTCAATGCAGCATGCTGCTCAGAGCTCTCCTGTCCTATGCCCAGGGCCAAGTGGGAACCAGGCGGGGACAGGGTTTTCTCTGGGTCTACACACTCACTCTCCCTACTACTACTCCCCACCCTGAATCCTCCTATCTCTGGGTTATCTGAGGTCATACCACCCACTACATCACCTTTAGTGTAATGGAAAGGTGAAACTTGAATTTTCTTGCCTCTCCAATTTCCTAGCTGTGTGACCCTTAGTCGAGTCACCTAAACTCTCTGAGATTCAGTTCCTACTACTGCCATTTGGGGATGATCATGTTCACCTTCAAGTAAAACCTGAATTCGCCTACTTCTTCCCACTTCTAGGGCTCCCACCCCAGTCCTACCCCCATTAGTGCTCGCTCTGGTGTCCAGTTTTGCCCCCTGCTCCATCAGTCCAGAGGGGTCTTTGAGACAGTAAGTCAGTTCATGTTGTCTTATCCAGAGCTCAGCAGTGGCTCTTCATTGCTCTTAGATGAAATCCAAATCCCTCGCTTCAGCCTCTCCCCATTGTTTACTCCATTCTACTGAGTTTTGGGTTAGGGGCTCCCCCTCCTGGAACACGCTTCCTCCTCGATCTCACATGGCCAGCTTTACCTCCTTCTTCAAGCTTCAGCACCAAGTCACCTGCTGGATGAGACCTGCGACCATCCCGATCAGCTCACCTCATTTACGCTCCATCCCTCACTTTTACACCCTCTGGCATTGCCTTGCTTCTTTGTTTATGGTCTGACCCACCACTCCCCACTGGAAGACAAACTTTTTAGACCTTGTCACTTGTTCCCTGTGTGTCCCATTATATATGGCATCTACTAGGTTTTCAAATAATACATGTTGAACAAATGATTTAAATAAGAATGTTGTGACTATATAAGGATGTAAAGCCCTTGGCATGTTACAGGCATTGAGTCAACCTGGGCACCTTCCTTTTTCATGAGGTGGAACTGGAAAAGGATCTGTGGCTGTTTGCTCTTGTGGGCCTAGCCCAGGAGAGATCATCTGCAGTAGCAGATAGTCTGCTAGGAAGAAGATATTTGCAATATGTATATTGAGGAAAGACTCACATATCCAGAATATATAAAGAGCTCCTACAAATCAATAAGAAAAAGACAGAAAACCAAATTTACAAAATGACAGAAAATGGGAACACTTAATAAAAGAGGATATCAGAATGGCCAATAAGCACATGGAAAGATGCTCAACATCATCAGTCATTAGAGAAATGCAAATAAAGCCACAATGAGATGCCACATCACAACCACCAGGATTGCTAAAATGAAAAGACTGATGATGCTAAGTGCTAACAAGGATGTAGAGCAACTGGAACTATCCATACACTGCTGGTGGGAACATAAAATCATAGAACCACGTTGGAAACTGTTTGGCACTATTTCCTAAAGGTACACACTTACCCTGTGACCAAGCAATTCCACTCCTGGGTGTTTTACCCAACATAAATGTAAACTTGTGTTCACTAAAGTCACAAGAATGTTCATAGCAGCTTTATTCACAATAACCAATCACTGCAAATAACTCAAATGTACATCAACAGCAGAATAAATAAGTTTTGGTACATTCCTGCAATGGAATATTACATAACAAAGAAAAAGGCCAACCTAATAATACAATGATAAAGAATGACTCTCCCAGATATAATGTGTCTGGTGGCACAGTGCCTAAGGTATCTGACTGCTAACCAGAAGGCTGGCGGTTCAAACCCACCAGCCACTCCTCAGAAGGAAGGTTGGGCAATCCTACTTCCGTAGTGATACTGCCTCGGAAACCCAAGGAGGGGTTGCTGTGAGTCAGATGCGACTCCACAGCGGTGCTTTTGGTCTTTTGGTTTAGTTATCTAGTGTTGCTGTAACAGAGATACCTTAAGTCAGTGCCTTTAACAAATGGAAATTTATTCTCTCCCAGTTTAAGAGGCTAGAAGTCCAGATTCAGAGGCCCGCCCGGCTCTAGGGGAAAGCTTTTTGTCTCTGCTGGCTCTGGAGGAAGATCTTTGTCTCTTCTTCCGCTTCCTGGTTCCTTGGACATCTCCATATGTCCTTGGCATCTATCCTACCCCTTGTGTCCTTCTTTTGATAACTTGTTTAATCTCCTTTATATCTCACAATTGATTGACTCAAGACACACCCTACACTAATCCTGCCTCATTAACATAATAAAGACAGCCCATTCCCAAATGGGATTATAGCCAAAGGCATAGAGGTTAGGATTTACACAGATTATTTTTCGGGAACAGGATTCCATCCATAACATAATGTTACATGAAGCAAGCCAGACATAAAAGAGGACATGCTGTGTGACTCCATTTTAAAGTTCAAGGCCAAGCAGAACTAATCTGTGATGATAGAGGTCAGATTGGAGGACATTGACTGGGAGAGGCAGAGGGAACATTGTATCTGGGTGGTTATACAAATATATACGTATGTAAAAATTCATTGAGCTGAAACTTAAGATCTGAGCACTTTATCCGAGGTAAATTATATGTCATTTAAAAAACCCACGAAAACAAAGAAAATGTCCCATAACTGTGACCCTTATTTATGCTGTGTGAGTCCTGCACACCTGCCGCCTCAGATCCACAGCAATCTTCCACGGTGGACAAATGTTAGAACGTTTTTAAGCTGTGCTGGATTCAGACGGGCAGGGCCAGGGATGAGTGTGCTTTGTTCAGTACCCCGCCCCCCATTTCCCTGGGATGACAGGGATCTTGGGTTTTCCCTGGGCCTAGGGTGGAGAAGGGTGGTTCAGTCTGAGGACAAAGAGTTGTTCCTGGGGTCTCCTTCCTGCCCCCTCATCCCCTCCCTGCCCAAGCTATGGTGAGCTGGGCAACTTCTGTCCCAGTGACTTTTAGTGAGTCTGGTTGCTATGGCAACAGTGCTGCCAAGCCCCTGCCCCCCAAACTGCTGCTCTGCCTATCTCCTTTTTTGGGGAGCTTCCCCCACTTAGTGGTGAAATCAAGGAGATGGGGGTGTGGGAGGAGGAACCCCCTTCCTCTGATCTTGAAGAAGATGCTTCTCCCATCAGCATTGCCCCAAACTCTTCCAGCACCCTGACTGAAGGGAGGGTCTGGGTAGAACCAAGGAGTGGTTAAGGACACAGAGGGGGGAGGTCCCTGCGCCCTGGCTTATAGCAGCCCTTCTCAGTCACAGCAAAGAAGAAGCAGGTGTAGTCTTTCTCCAGCTCTAACTCCTCCTGTTCATTCATTTCCTCCACACTGCATTTAGAGTCAGAAGAAAAGGAAGGTCAAGAGTTGGCCAGCCTTGCTATGTGGCCTTGGTTCAGTCCTTAACTTTTCTGTTTGCTTTTTTATAAAACCGAGATAATAGTAGTTCCCACTTTATAACATCGTTGTGAGGAATAAATGATTTAATACATGAAAAATACTTAAAACAACTTCTGGCATAGAGCCGCTCAATACATCTAGGATTGTTTTTAAGTGCCAGGTCTTGTGTGGATCACTTTCACAGGTGATATTTTGTATAACCCTTGCAGCAGTTTTCTGGACCAGCCATGATGGCACCCATTTCATAGATCAGGTAACTAACTGTCTTGGTTCTTCTGTGCTGCTACGACAGAAATATCACAAGTGGATGGCTTAACAAGCAGGAATTTATTCTCTTACAGTTTAGGAGGCTAGAAGTCCATATTCAGAGTGCTGGCTCGAGGGGTTAGGAAAAGGCTCTTTGACCTTGGCCTTCAGCTCTGCCTCTGATTCCAGGCCCACTGGAGCTAGAGGCGTCTCCTAACTCAGGCAGCTGCTGGCTGCTGAGGCTGACAAACCCAAGGTTGGCAGGTGAAATGGCACAATCCCAAGATCAGCAGGCAACGTGGCAGACCATGGGTTCGAGTCTAGAACAATGCCAAGATTGGCAGGCAACACAGCAGGCCACTGGTGCAAGTCTAGAAACCAGAGATGAAGACTTGGCCAAATGCAGGGTCTAGATATGTCAAAAAGCTAGAGACCTTCCTCAGAGCTTCTTCTTCTATACTGGAAGCAGGACACAGCCCGAAAACAATTAGCTAGCTGCTCACAGCAGATTCCACCCTGGAGGTGATTATAAACTCATCATGGAGAATAACTCCATCCAGTTGCTAAGCCACTCAAAATCACGGCCCAGCCAGGCTGACACATAACCTTAACTATCACGGTAACTGAGGCTTGCATGTTCCGTTCTCCCAGAAATTCTGGACCCTTGAACCACCCAGAGTCCTCACCTGAGGGCTCTAAAGGGGGCTGGGAGCCTCCACCTGAAGGTGACTCCCGTGTATGGTAAGAGGGTAACAGCTGCTTCTGGACCAGTGTTCCCACAAGTCACGATGGCTGCCCTCTCCTCTTTTAGGTTCCACGAAGGATGCAGGAATGCTTCCTCAGGGGGAAAATCTGGATATTACACAATAAGACCCTGCTCCCTCCTCGCCTTCTCCGTCCCAGGCCCCTGTCTTAGAGGACCCACAGTCACCTGTTTGGAGCATATCCTTAGAGATCTTTTTCTGGGCATTTACATACATATATACCCATACACATACCTATGTGATGTCTTAATTTAGGTTCCCGTGGAGGCAGGCACTCCAAGACAAGGATTTGGAGACAAATTGTTGATCTGGAAGATGATCCCAGGAAACATCAGTAGTGATAAGGAAACCCACAGGCTGTGTTTTCAAAGATGACTGCCCCTCAGGCTTATTCCATTCCACAAGCTTGTCTTACAATGTGCTCAGGCTCCTCCCAGGAGAGGTGGGGTCTGTGTTCCCTTGCCTCAAAACTGGGCGGGGCTTATGACTGCCTTGATCGATGGAGTATAACAGAAGTAATTCACTGTGGCTTTAGGTTGTTTCCAACTTTTTGTCCTTACAAAAGTCCTTGTCCATCTGGGATCTTAAAAGCTTGTAAGTGACCATCTAGATGCAACAATGGATCTCTCCGTGTCCAGAACAAAGAAGAATGAAGAAAACCAAAAACACATGGAAACAATTAGTCCAAGGACTGGTATATCATGCCATTCTCAGCCTCTATGACTTTGACACCAGAAGAACTAGATGGTGCCCTGCTACGACTGTCAACCACTTGGAGGGTGATTTATGTAGGAAATCCTGGATAGAGAGGGAGAACAATGTAGAACGAAACTCAAAATTATTATTTTTTTTTTAAAAAAAGGACCAGATTTGCTGGTCTGACAGACCCTGGTGGAACCCCTGAGACTATGGCCCCTAATTGCCTTTCAGGTCTGGAATTGAACCCACTCCTGTGATTTCCAGCCAAACAAAAGACAAGCATATGAGCTGAACATTTACATCAGGTGTACGCTCCTTGGAGAGATCAATCATGGCAGAATAGAAGGGCTGTGTATGCACAGGGAGACCTAGCTCGGGGGGCAGGAGTGCATGGGAGGGAAGGACACAGGGAAGAGGTAACTACAGGGAGGAAGTGGGAAGACAGCTGTTGCATTGTGGGAAATTGTAGTCAATGTCATGAGACAAAGTGTATGTGAGCTGCTGTATGGAAAGTGAATTTGCTCTGTAAACTTTCACCCAAATCACAATTAAAAAAAGAAATAAAAATGTCCTCGTCGGTGTCATCTTGTGTGAGTGAAGGATCATTTCCTCCAGAGGTGTCCCTCCAGGGGCAGAACTAAGTGAAGGAGGCTCAGAGCGCTCAGGTGGCCCTGCTTACCCATCTCCGCCTGGCTTGTGGTCCCAGCGTGAGGATAAAGAGTTTTGCTTGTTAGGCCTGACTCCGTATTGTTAAAATAAGACTCCATATTAAAATGCCATTTCTTTAAAACCTGGCTTTAACCGTGAGTTACAATTAACTTGTTCTCTCTCTAAGTTAGTTATCAGTTCTTGCTGCACCCTGTGATCTAAGATAGGACCATCTAAAGGATCCTGGGCTGGACTTTGGGACCAGCCACCTGGGCTTGACAAACACCAAAGGAGGCTGGTCAGGATTACCTGACTACGGGGGACTCACAGGAAACGTTCTTTTCTGAATTACCCACAGTCTTGTCTAACTTTTGGGAAATTGTTAACTGATCCCGCTTTCATGCTGTGTCTCTTTTTCTGCATTTTGTAGCATAAGAACCCCTGATTGTAACCCCTGATTGGGAATCATTGAGACCCTGCCTGTCTCACCTCCTAATTAAACTCTCTTGTCCTTGAACTCTGCTGTGGACCCTGTGCTGTGCCAGCGCTGGACCCCGGCATCTTTCAGATAATACCAGGATGTATCGGGGGGCCCTGGCTTGCTTGTTTCTTGTTGGGCTCAACCAAACCAACAGAAGGTGCCGGATAAGGATGGAGGGCTGGAGGGGCGTGAGACCAACTCCAACTGTCCTGAAAGGTGGCCTCAGGCTGGCCGCCCACTTGATCCAGGACCACAACTCTTAGGAGGGGTGCTATGGATTGAGTTTTGTCCCCAAAAACCATGTTGCAAACCCTAACCCCTATACCTCAGGTTATCACCCCATTTAGGAATGGGTTTCTTTGTTATGCTAATGAAGTAGTTATTAACGTGGAAAAAAATAAACCACACTCACTGCCGTTGAGTTGATTCGACTTACAGTGACCCCTCCTTGGGTTTCTGAGGAGGTAGCACTACGAAAGTAGATTGCCCAGTCTTCCTTCTGAGGAGCGGCTGGTGGGTTTGAACTGCCAGCCTTCTGGTGAGCAGTCAAAGACCTTACTACGCCACCAGAGCTCCCTATTAATGTAGAGTATGTCTTAAATCAATCTCTTTTTTAAAATTTTTTATTTTTTTATTGTGATTTGGGTGAAAGTTTACAGAGCAAATTTCTTTTCCATGCAGCAGTGTTTCAAGAACTTGACTGTGGTCCCCACAATGGGATGGCTCTTCCCCCTTCTCCCTGTGGCTGTGTCCTTTCTGATGCATTCCTGCCCTCTGATCTATCTCCCTGTGCAGATACTGCCTTTCTGACTTCCCACGGTTGATTGTTCTAAGGACTCTAAGGTTTGAAGGTACCCACCTGGTAAAATGTTCACCCTGCAAGCCTGTCTATTGTTTGGCTGGAAGCCATGGGAGTGAGTTCAATTTCAGGCACAAAGGGTGGTGACTAGGTGCCATGGTCTCCAGGGTTTCACCAGTCTCTATCAGAGCAGTAAGCCTGGTGTTTTTTATTTTTATTTTTTTTAACATTTTGAGTTTTGTTCCACATTTTTCTCCTACTCTATCCAGGATCTCCTATTGTGATCTCCTTCCGAGTGGTTACCAGTGGCATCCAGGCACCATCTAGTTCTTCTAGTCTCACGGTCATGTAGGCTGAGGTTGACGTGGTCTATTAATCCCTTGGACTAATTTTTCCATTTGTCTCTGGTTTTCTTCATTCTCCTTTGCTCCAGATGAGGAGAGACCAGTTGTTGCGTCTAGATGGCTCCTTGTGAGCTTTAAAGACCCCAGTTGCTACCCACCAAGGTAGGATGCAGAACATTGTTTTTGTGTAGTATATATGCCAAGGGAGCATGATGTCCCCTGTGAGCATGGTGCTGAGCCCACAGGCCCAACAACTGTCTCCATCAGGATGGTTGGCTGTGGCCAAGTTGTCATAACTCTGCCCCCTGTTAGCTCTATTGAGATGTAAAAAAGGAGATTAAGTAAGCCAGCAGAGATGGGTGTGAGAGATGCTAGGCCACCTGAAGACTGCTGAAGAACCGAGAAGGAGAAGCCAGGAAGAGACCAGGACCTTCCCTGGAGACGACCGAGAGCCTTCGCGAGAGCCGGGGCTTTGGATTAGGACTTCTAGCCTTGACTATGAGAAGATACATTTTTGTTCATTTAAGCCACTCACTTGAGGTAGTTCTGTTTTAGCAACTCTAGGCAACTAAGACAAACGGTAACAGCTCTCCAACGTCCGCGGCCCCAGGGCCACGCTGCGGAGAGTCCCCTTGCCTTTGTAACAGGCCTCAAGTCACCCACATTAAGTCTAGATTCTGCTTCCCACAGAGGTTTACAACTCGGGCTTCTCCTTGTACCTGAAGATTTCTGGTTATGGAGAATTTTTTTTTAATTAATTAATTTTTAAAATTGTGATTTGGGTGAAAGTTTACTGAGCAAATTCACTTTCCATGCAGCAGTTCACACACACATTGTCTCATGACATTGACTACAATTTACCCCAGTGCAACAGCTCCCTTCCCACTTCCTCCCCATAGTTACCTCTTCCCAGTGTCCATCCCTCCATGCACTCCTGCCCCCTGAGCTGTCTCCCTGTGCATAAGCAGCCCTTCTTTCTCCCATGATTGTTCTCTCCAAGGAGTCTATCTACCTCAGGTAAATGTTCAGCTCCTATGCCTGTCTTTTGTTTGGCTGGAAGCCTCAGGTGTGGGTTCAATTCCAGACCTGAAGGGCAGCTAGGGGCCATAATCTCAGTGGTTCCACCAGGCTCTATCGGACCAGCAAACCTGTTTAGGGAGAATTTTTAAATATTTTGCATTTATTGCATCCCCCCCACGACAGACATGAAACAATTCAGTGCAGAAATTTTTGAAAATACTGATAAAGCAAAAGATGATAATGATTGCCCACATTTCCGAACTGGAGGGGAGAAGTGTTGATCTTTAGGTGTTTATCTTTCTACTCTTCTTCCTCTGACAGGATTTGGGGGTCAGCAGGACCAACCCAAATCCCAGCCTGACCACTCTATGCTGTGTGATCTTGGGCAAATTTCTCAACCTCTCTGAGCTTCCTCGTTTCCAAATAGGGTGATCATAGTGCCTACTTCATCAGATTGCTGGGAGATGCAAATGCCCAGAGGTTGACAAATGTCACTTGTTAGTGCATATATCAGTGTTACAAAAAAAAGAAAAAAGAAAAGAAAAAGAAAAAACAAACTCTGCTATCGAGTCAATTCCAACTCAGCAACCCTCTTTGGGTTTCTGAGGCTGTAAATCTTTATGGAAGTAGATTGCCCAGTCTTCTTTCCATGGAGTGGCTGGTGGGTTTGAACCACCAGCCTTCTGGTTAGCAGTCAAACACCTTAGGCACTACACCACCAAATCTCCTTATATCACTGTTAGATGTGTTTTTTCAAATTCCAGTTCAGGTTTATGTAGATAACAGGATTGCAGCCCCACTATTCTGAACTGAATTGTGTGATATGTTGAAGTCTTAACCCCTAGTACCAGTGATTATATGTGAAAATAAGATCTTTGAACTAGGGTGGGTCCTAATCCTATCCAAGTGGATCTTGTGAAAGAGGAGAACAGACAGGGAGAGTTAGGGAGAAAGGCGCCACGTGAAGGTGTAGCTGTGAGCCAAGGATTGCTGGCAGCCCCCAGAAGCTAGGAGACAGGCATGGGAAGTTGAAGTTGAAGACAATTAAAACAAGACCACCAGAAGGAAAATATGACCTTGAATATACCCCTCCTGAGTTTAGAGACCATCTAAAGAATATGTTTGATGCACTGAACACCAATGACCGAAAACCAGAAGTGTGGGATGACATTAAGAACATCATCCATGAAGAAGGCAAGGGGTCATTAAAAAGATGAGAAAGAAAGAAAAGACCAAAATGGATGTCAGAAGAGACTCTGAAACTTGCCCTTGAACAGAGAATAACTAAAGCAAGTGCAAGAAATGACAAGATAAAAGAGCTGAACAGAACAGAAGATTTCAAAGAGCAGCTCAAGAAGACATAGTCAATTATTATAATGAAATGTGCAAAGACCTGGAGTTAGAAAACCAAAAGAGAAGAACACGCTCGGCATTTCTCAAGCTGAAAGAACTGAAGAAAAAATTTAAGCCTCCAGTTGTAATGTTGAAATGGTCTATGGGCAAAATATTGAATGATGCAGGAAACATCAAAAAAAGATAGTAGAAATACAGAGTCACTGTACTAAAAAGTATTGGCTGATGTTCATCCATTTTAGGAGGTGCCATAAGATCAAGAACCAATGGTATTGAAGGAAGAAGTTGAAGCTGCACTGAACGAATTGGTGAAGAATAAGGCTTCAGGAACTGACGGAATACCCACTGAGATGTTTCAACAAACAGATTCCCCACTGGAGGCACTCACTCAGTTATGCCAAAAGATTTGGAAGACAACTACCTGGCCAACTGAATGGAAATGATCCATATTTGTACCCATTCCAAAGAAAGGTGATCCCACAGGATGTGGAAATTATCAAACAATATCATTGATATCACACACAAGTAAAATCCTACTGAAGATAATTAAAAAATGGTTGTAGTATATTGACAGAGAACTTCCAGAAATGCAAGCTGGATTCAGAAGAGGACATGGAATGAGGGATATCATTGCTGGAAGCAAAGAATACCAGAAAGATGTTTACTTGTGTTTTTTACTGACTATGCTCGGAAGGAAGGTTGGGCAATCCTACTTCCGTAGTGATACTGCCTCGGAAACCCAAGGAGGGGTCACTATGAGCCGGGGCCAACTTGACGGCATATAACAACAACAACAACAACATGCAAAAGCATTCGATCGTGTGGATCATAACAAATTATGGATAACATTGAGAAGAATGGGAATTCTAGAACACTTAATTATACTCATGAGGAACCTGTACATAGACCAGGAGGCTGTCGTTCAAACAGAACAAGGAGATACTGCATGGTTTAAAATCAAGAAGAGAGTGTGTCACGGTTGTATCTTTTCACCATACTTATTCAACCTGTATGCTGAGCAAATAATCCAAGAAGCTTGGTTATATGAAGAAGAACACAGCATCAGGATTGGAGGAGGACTCATTAACAACCTGAGATACTCTGACAACACAACTTTGCTTGCTGAAAGTGAGGATGACTTGAAGCACTTACTGATAAAGTCTTTAGACTACAGTTTACTGTATGGATTACACCTCAATATAAGGACAACAAAAATCCTCACAACTGGGCCAGTAAGTAGCATCACAATAGATGGAGAAAAGATTGAACTTGTCAAAGACTTCATGTTGCTTGATTCTATGATCAACACCAATGGAAGCAGCAGTCAAGACATCAGATGATGTGTAGCACTGGGTAAATCAGCTGCAAAAGACCTCTTTCAAGTGCAGAAGAGCAAAAATATCTCTTTGAAGACTAAGGTGCGCCTTACACAAGCATGATATTTTCTATCACCTCATATGCATGAATAAGGAAGACCAAAGAAGAGTTGATGGTTTTGAATTGTGTTGGTGAAGAATGCTGAAAGTACCATGGACTGCTAAAAGAACTAACAGATCTGTCCTGGACGAAGCGCAGCTAGAATGCTCCTTGGAAGCCAGAATGGCCAGACTTCGTCTCACCTACTTTGGTCATGTTGTAAGCAGGCACCATTTTCTGGAGAAGGATATCATGCTTGGTAAAGTCAATGAAAAAGGTGAAGGCCCTCAACAAGCTGGATTGACACAGTGGCTGCGGTGATGAGCTAGGGTATAGCAAGGATCATGGAGCTGGCACAGGACCAGGCAGTGTTTCTTTCTGCTGTGCATGGGGTCACTGAGTTGGAGACGACTCAACGGCACCTAACAACAACAACAGGCAGGGGAAGGATGCTGCCTCAGAGCCCTCAGAAGGCACCAGCACGGTAAATACCCTGGTTTATACTCTTCACCTCTACAACTCGGAGATGATACTTTTGTGTTCTTCAAAGCCATTCACTT
Source organism: Orycteropus afer afer (assembly GCF_000298275.1). Taxonomy (NCBI): domain Eukaryota; kingdom Metazoa; phylum Chordata; class Mammalia; order Tubulidentata; family Orycteropodidae; genus Orycteropus; species Orycteropus afer. Next base: position 636,164 of record NW_006922047.1, on the reverse strand, counting down.
TCTGGTATTTTGTTATGGCAGCTGCGAAAAGGGCATGGAGGTGGCATCCTCTGACCTCCTCCAGCCTCTCAAGAGGGAGACAGAATCACCATCAACAGCCCAAGGCTTATTCCTATGAGATCAGACATGGTGCCAAACTTTTCACCAACTCTGACACCAACCATCCCTTCCATGGCACTCACTACTTCTCTGCTGGGTTCGATAATTCATTGCAATGACCACACAGAACTCACAGGCAATGCTCATGATTATGGGGTTTATTAGGGAAGCAACCGGCTACAATTCAGATTCAGGAACGTGCTCAGGATACAATTTGATCAGGACAGTCTCCCCTCTTCTATGCCCTCAGACACGCCTCTCTGGCCCTTGGCCTCTTCACCTGGCCTCTGCCCTGCTCGGGCAAGCGTTACAAGGCTTTTCTAGCTCTGCCGATAGGTACACCTAGGTGCACCCCACTCCGCCAGCAAGCCTCCTGCCTGAGGGCACTCAGCTTTCTCGCTCCGTGGGAGGGAAAGCCTGCCACTCTGTCTCATGCCTCTTGGTTACACTGCCACCATCTCTCAGCCCAGTGTCTCTCAGCCGGGCGTCTTTCTCTGCCAGGAGGTCCAGCGCAGGGATCTCGGGTCCAAGGATGCATTCCACTTCACCTCCAGCTCTTCTTGCTTGATGTCAGTGAGAGCCCCTCCTCTGCTTCTAAACCAAACGAAAACCAAACTCACTGCTGTTGATTTGGATCCGACTCATAGTGACCCCTCCGTGGGCTTCCGAGACCATATCACTACGGAAGTAGATTGTTCAATTGTCCTTCCAAGGAGTGCCTGCAGGGTTTGAACTGCCATCCTTTTGGTTAGCAGTCAAATGCCTTAGGCACTACGCCACCAGAGCTCCCCCTCTGCTTCCAGGAGGGCTCATTTAGCAAGCTCATTTGCCAAGCCCAGCAGCATGGCAAAACTAAGCAATCCTCACATCAGAGTTCTACATACCTTATTTGCATGGTCCCACCCAGTAATCTGGGAGCTCTGGTAGCATAGTGCCTAAGGCACTTGACTGCTAACCAGAGGCTGGCGGTTCAAACCCACCAGCCACTCCTCGGAAGGAAGATGGGGCAATCTACTTCCGTAGTGATACTTACTGCCTCAGAAACCCAAGGAGGGGTCGCTATGAGTCGGGTCCGACTTGACAGCACATAACAACAGCAACAACCCAGTAATCTGGTGGGAGTCACGGAGACCATGGTTAGAAAAGCCATACCAAGTAACTCAGTGCAGGGCAGGGCAGCAGCCCTAGGGGATCAAGACAGCCTCATTTTTCAGATTGAAGGGAGTTCTGTTTTTGTTCTACTGTTTCAGAAACTCAGAAGGCTCCCAGGCTGCCATGCTTTTTTGAGGTCTGATGTCTGTTTTCAGAGTTTTTCTGTTAGTTCCCTCAATAATTCAAGTTAATGCTTATTTGAGCACTTACCAAATGTTGTGCTAAATACCAGTAACTTTCACAGGAACCCATTTTACAGAAGGGGCAATCCAGGCGCAGCAGGAAGTGGTGGAGTCAGAATGTCACCCCATTGTTTGCCATCATCAGCTGCTGTCGATCTGTCCACCTTGCGGAACATAATCAATGCCCCCGTGTTACATAATCAGTCTTGTTACTGTTTCTAAACTACGAGTTAATGGGTTTTAAGAAAGGACCCCAACATCGGTTCAGTTCAGTTCCACAAAACTATGTGTCAGACTGTATGCTTTGCAAAGCAAGGCAAATGGATTCCCCACCTTCTTGGAGCTAACAGACCTTCTGGGTCACTTGTGTTAGTGTTCCCATGGGCTTTGTCATCTATGCTGTGGCTTTTGTTTTTTCCTTGAATTTGGATGCTCAGTTGATTCCAGGTGGTTAAAGAAAAATGACGGTTGGACAATAACATGTTATTGGTGTTGTCTTGTCTAGGAGAACTGAGAAGGTAAGGGAAACTGCAGTCCAGCACATTAGGGGCTCAGCTCTGGCCCCAAAATGCCTGGATTCAAATCCCCTTTGGGCAAGCCCCTCATCACCCTGTGCCTCAGTTTCTCCATCTGTAAAGCGCTACTGTTGTAGCGCAGGTCTGTTCCGACTCATGGTTTCTCCACATGTGCAGAGTAGGATTTTCAAAGCTGTGACCCTCTGCATGCTGACTGCCAGGCCCTTTTTTTCCCAGGAGCCCTTGAGTGGGTTTGAACCGCCAACCTCACAGCTAGTAATCAAGCACTTAACCATCTGTGCCACCCAGGGACTCCCTCCATCTATAAAGGAGACCTGCCTCCTAGAGTTGTGGTGAGAACTCTGGGGAGCTATATGAAGCCTCAGACAGTTGACCGGCACACAGCAAACAATAAATGAGACAGCCACCACAGTAATTCCTCAAGGCTCCCCAGACTGGGAGCCTGCCTGTGTGAAGGGAGAGCCCATTAGAGCGCCTACAGCAGCGCTGAAGCCGCTAGACCCCAGGCCCGGCTTTGGAGGGACTTCAGAGTGAGGGAGGGCTGCCGCCCTGCCCAGCCCCAGCAAGCCTGTTAATTACCTCTCAGGGTCAAGGTCTTAACGAGCCCCTCTGGGGGATCTTTGCCCAGCCCTCTGTATATCGATCTCATCTAATCTCACGGCAGGCGGGCGGGGCTCTAAATCCTTCTTAACTCTCATTTCCTGCCCATCCTGGGCAAGGAGGCCCCCCGGCAGGGCTTAGCTCTCAGCGCTTGAGGGCTGGGAAACAACCGAGGGTTTTTGGGGGCATCTTGGCCCTCCACAACAGAAGAGGGGCAGTGTGGTGTGGGCATGGGGGCACTCCCTGGCAGGGCTGGCTGCTCTCCGCCCCCTGCTCCTGTCAGCCCAATTTCTCTGCCCCTGCCTCGAACCCACCATTGCAGTCTCACGATCCTGGTAAACAGTCCCGGCTGGCCGTGGCCTCCCCCGGCCCGGTTAGTGGGCAGGAGGGAGGACTGGGAGCTGGCTGGCCGCCTGCTCTGCTTTTCTCCTCCTCTGCTTAAAGAAGCCAAAGCTGCTGGAGACCCAAAGCCGAGGAGGCCGAGGGCCCAGACAGCCGGAACGCTTTTGCAGGGTAATTAGGCCGGGCCTCGTAGGGGGCTGCGCTTTCGCGGGAACTGTCAGCGCTATTGGCGCCTTCGCCTTCGGGCAACGTGGGTTGCTCAGCCTCCGTTCCCACCTTTGAAGTAAGCTCAGGTTGGGGATGGAGAAGGCAGGCCAGGGAGATTCGTCCAGGGGGTTGTAGGAAGTGGGTGCAGGAGGGAGCAGAGTGAGAGACAGCCTGGCGACACTTTTAAAAGCTCTGGGAGTCAGAGCAGCCAGGGTGCAAATCCTAGCGCCACCACTCCCTCCGGGGAGACACCGAGGCAGCGACTTTGCCTTCCAGCCTGTTTCCTTACCGGTCAGCTGTTACCTCCTCTGGTTTATTGGTGAAGAACTGAATGAATGAAAGGCTTGGTAGCTTGGGGCCTTAGGGTGAGCGACCCCTCTGGCCAAGAGAAAAACACATCAATCATGGATGCCTGAAGAAGTGAGTGGTGGAACAAACCAAAACCAAACACTGCCGTCGAGTAGGATCCGATTCATAGCGACTGCTCTTTGGGCTTCCAAGGCAGTATCAGTACGGAAGTAGATTGCCCAAGTGGTGGAAAGCTGGCTTCTACTCCCAGAGGTCCAGGCTGAAGTCGAAGTGTGCAGGAGCACCTGCCCTTGCCCAGGCATCATGGATGGGGGTGGGGTGGGCCTTTGGGGTGGGGTTCATGTTAGCCCAGGGGTGGAGGCTCTGTGCACCTTCAACCTCACAGCTACCTGGAATACATGATGGTGTGCTATGGTCTTGAATAAGTTCAAGGTCAGGCACAAGTGTGCTCTGATCTGTGTCATGCTAGTGGGACATCCCTGGCACACACCTGGCTCATCCCTGGCACAACTAGCCACATCTGACTCACACCTTCCTGGTTTCTAGCCACCAGTACATCTTAGTCTTGTTCAACCACTATCAGAGAGGCATCAGACACCTTAGTGAGGTCACTTTTACTGATATGAATAAATAAATAAATAAATGTTGTTGTTGTTATTTGCCATCGAGTCGCGACCCCTCCTTGGGTTTCCGAGGCAGTTTCACTACGGAAGTAGGATTGCCTAACCTTTTTTTCCGAGGAGTGGCTGGTGGGTTTGAACCGCCAGCCTTCTGGTTAGCAGTCAAGTGCCTTAGGCACTATGCTACCAGAGCTCCTAAATAAATAAATAGAACCAAGTAAAGAGCACTCACTATGTGTCGGGTGCTGTCCTGAAGACTTCACACTCATGGTCGTTCTTCGGTGGCATCAGGTCGGTTCTGACTCAGAGTGACCCCACGTACAACAGAACAGAACACGCCCGGTCCTGTGCCATCCGCACAGTCATTGCCCACTGTGGCAGCCGTTGTGTCCAGCCATCTCACTGAGGGCCTTCCTCTTCTTTGCTGACCTTTCACTTTGCCAAGCATGATGTCCTTCTCCAGGGACTGGTCCCTCCTAATAACATGACCAAAGGAGGTGAGATGAAGTCTGGCCATCCTCGGTTCTAAGGAGCATTCTGGCTGTCCTTCTAAGACAAATTTGTTTGGTCTTCTGGCAGCTCATGATATATTTAATATGCTTCTCTAACACCATAATTCAAAGCCATCAATTCTTCTTTGGTCTTCCTTATTTATTGTCCAGCTTTTGCATGCATATGAGGTGATGGAAAATATCATGGGTTGAATCAGGCACACCCTAGTCCTCAAAGTGACATCTTTGCTCCTTAACACTTTAAAGAGGTATTTTTTTACTTTTTTTTTTTTTTTGCAGATTTGCCCAGTGCAATATGCCGTTTGATTTCTTGACTTGCTGCTTCCATGGGTATTGACTGTGGAGCCAAGTAAAATGAAATGCTTGACAACTTCAGTCTTTCCTCTGTTTACCATGATGTAGCTTATTGGTCCAGTTGTGAGGATTTTTGTTTGCTTTCTGTGGAGATGTAATCCAGACTGAAGTCTTTGATCATCATGTTCATTAACTCCTTGAATTTTCACAACGACCTATTTGTTGGAAGCCATTAGAGCTATCGGCCAAATATTTCTAGCTCTCTTCCTCCTGGACACAAGGTAAAATTGTGCTTTCTCAGTGACACAAATGGTTAGTGTGCTTGACTGCTAACTGACAGGTTGGTGATTTGAGTCCACGCTGAGGGACCTTGGAAGAAAGCCTTAGCAATCTATTTTTGAAAATTCAGCCATTGAAGACCTTATGGGCCCAGTTTTACTCTGACACATGAGTGGGAATCGACTGGAGAGCAGTTGGTTGGTTCTGCCCACCTAGTGGTGAATGAGTTCATAGGACTAGTTCTAACCAATAAGCTGTGAATGAAACTGAAACATCGTTTCCAGGTTAAAATATTTAAAGGCCTGTGCAAGACCCCCCAAAGTGATTATTTCCTTCTGGGATGACAGTCAGCAGGGCTGCAGAATGTGGCTGCTCCATCAGTGACTATGACTGTAGCAGAGGCCCTCCGCCTACTAACCCAAACCAGACATGAAGCATGTTGTTGTTGTTGTTGTTGTTATGTGCCGTCGAGTCGGACCAGTGGGACCCGACTCGACATGAAGCATGAGTGACAAGGAAACCTTGTGGTTTTAAGCCACTGAGATGTTGGGCTTGTTTGTTTCTGCAGCATGACCTAGCCTATCCTGACCATTACAAATTACACTCTCGTATCACAGGGGAGGAAACTGAGACACAGGTTAAGTCTCTTGCCTCAGGCCACCCAGCTAGTTAGTGGCAGGTCAGGATTAGCTCCTGAAGAGTCTGATCCAGAGGCTCTGTTCTCAACTCTTTGATTCTTCAAATCGTGATTTGGTTGAAAGTTTACAGAGCAAATTCATTTTCCATTCAACAGTTCCTACCCATTTTGTTTCATGACATTGATTTCAAACCCCATACAGCTCTCTTCCCACTTCCTCCCTGTGTCCTTTCCCATGCACTCCTGCCCTTTGAGCTATCTCCCTGTGCAAATACTGCCCTTCTGATCTCCCGTGGTTGATTGTTCTAAGGAGTGTACCCACCTGGTGCAAATGTTCACCTTATACATGTCTATTGTTTGGCTGGAAGCCACGAGAGTGAGTTCAGTCCAGGCTTGAAGGGTAACTAAGGGCCATAGTCTTGGCAGTTTCACCAGTCTCTGTCAGACCAGTAAGCCTAGTCATTTTTATGATTTTGGAGTTTTGTTCCACATTTTTGTCCCACTCTATCCAGCATCTCCTTTTTTGATCCCTTTCTGAGTGGTTGACAGTGGTAGCCAGGCACCACCTAGTTCTTCTGGTCTCATGGTCTCTAGTTCACATGGTCCACTAGTCCCTTGGACTAATTGTGTCCATGTGTTTTTGGTTTTCTTCGTTCTTCTTTGCTCTGGATGAGGAGAGACAAACAGTTGCATCTTAGATGGCCATTAGCAAGCTTTTAAGACCCTTGTTGCTATTCACCAAAGTAGGATGTAGAACAATGTTTTTGTGTAATATGTTATGCCAGCTGCTTGCTTTTATTTCTAAACTGTCTCTCTGGACAGGACCCAACCATCTGAGGGGGTCTTGGAAACCACTGACAATCCCTAAGCAGCAGCTGAGTCTGGGTCAGGTTGGCCTCTGGTGTCCTGTTGCCCAGATGGTTTGGAGCTTTCTGATCCTCTCTCTCTCTTGATCATGGCTCTCCTGGAAGGTCTCCCTCCATTCTCTCTCCATGGGGAGTTGCAGGGAAATTAGACTGAGGACCAGCGAACATTTTCCCCAGGTCCCTCCCTCAGAAGATCAGCTCATTCAGCTTAGTGTTGTCCCTCTAGGGAACCAATCTCTCTCATCCCAGGAGACCTGTATCCAATTCTCTGGCTCCTCCTACACCCCCAGATTGTTGTTGTTTTTAGGTGCCACTGAGTTGGCCCCTGGGACTCATAGTGACCCCATGCACTAGGGGACAAAACATTGCCCAATTCTGCACCATCCCCAAGAGATTACATGAGCCCTAATACTTCTTCCAAAGACAGTGGTGGCTCAATGGTAGCATTCTTGCCTCCTGCAGTAGTTATGTTTGTGTGTCAACCTGGCTGGGCCTGGTTGAATGGCTGGGCAGCTGGTGGTAGTTAATCCCCATGAGGAGACTGGCAATCAGCTCCATGGTGGGATCTACCACAAGCAGCTGGGTAACTGCCTTTGGATGTGGTCTGTTTCCTCTATATAAAGAAAAGCCTTGGGAATGGTCTCTAGCCTATGGCACGCTTGGACGCTGCATGTAGCCATGTCGTTGTTCAGCAGCCTGCTATGCTCTGCCGACCTTGGGACTTACAATGGACTTAAGTTAATGGCCTGCTGTGTGGTTTGGTAACATCGGGACTGTGCCTTTTTACTTGTCAATCTTGGGGCTTCTCAGCCTCAGCAGCCAGCAGCTGTCTGAGTGAAGAAACGCCTGTAGCTCCAGTGGGCCGGGAGCAGGAGGCAGAGCTGGACCCCAAGGTTGAGGGGCTTTCACCCAGCCCCTAGAGTCTGGCACTTTGAACTTGGATTTAAAGCCTCCAAATTGTAAGAATAAACTCCTGTTTGTTAAGCCATCCCATTGGTGGTATATTCCTGTCAGAGCGGCACTAGGGAACCCGAACCCTTCCATGCGGGAAACTCGGGTTTGATTCCCAGCCGGTGCAACTCTAGCACAGCCACCTGTCTGCCAGTGGGTGCTTGCACGTTGCTACAGTGCCACACCTATTTCAGCAGAGCTTCCAGACTAAGAAAGGCCTGGCCATCTACTTCCGAAGATCGTCCAGTGAAAACCCTACGGATCACAATGGTCTGATTTGCAACCGAGCGTGGGGACGGCACAGGCCCAGGCAGTGTTCTGTCCTGTTGTGCATTGGGTCTCTGTGAGTTACGGGCCTCCTTGATCTCACGGCAGCTACCAACACCAGCAGTCCTTCCTCCCCTGCTGCCTGTAAGAACCTGAGACCAGTTGTTTGTGGCAGGAATTCCTGCGGCCAGAGGGCTGGGACTCTGGACTTTAGGGTCCTGTGCTGAGCCCTGAGGTTTCAGAAATGTCTTTTCACCTCTTCCCCCACCCCCACCCCTGACTGCTTCCCACCATCTTGCTCTGCCTTAGAGGTCCCCTTGCTACCCCCAAAGAGCCAGCCTCTCAGCATCTGTGCACTCTGAGGCTCCCAGGGAAAACCAGCAGGGCCAGGCTCAGGAGCCCTCCATGCAAACCTCGTCCCTCCTGCCCTGATCAGTTAACGCAACACTTATTCTACATTAAATACCAATTGGTCCAATTTTCTGCTGTAATTAAAACCTCTGCCGATGTGGATCCTGCTCATCAGTGATGAGTTTATTAACCTCTGGCTCTGCAGGAAGGTGGGGGCAAGGAGCAGAGAAGGACAGGAGCGGATTTGCCTTGGGGTTGGGAGAAGGGACCCTGGGAGAGGCTGTACTTGGAGCTGTTCCGTCATCTTCTTGGGCTCTGGGCAGGGGCCAGGCAGACATGTTTTAAAAAATGTCAGCATCTGTGTATTTGCAGCTTCTGAAGTTGAGTCGCCAAAGTATCCACCGCCACCAGCCTGCCCCGCTGCAAACCCAGACCTGCCACATCACATTCGAGCGTGTTTGCATGGGTTCATCTTCCAGGCTGCTGGTGCATGGCATGTCTGGAGTCTGGAAACTTCGTTTCTTGCAGTTCAGCAATCTGGGCTTGTTAGGATTCTTTGTCATTGTAGCATAACCATGGCTACCCTGACTATTACATGTGTGTTGTGGTTGTTAGGTGCTGTCAAGTCGGTTCTGATTCATAGTGACCCTATGAATGAACGAAACACTGCCCAGCCCTGCACCCATCCTCACAAGCATTGCTGTTTCCGCCCATTGTCGCAGCCACTGTGTCAGTGCATCTCTGTGAAGGGCTTCCTCTTTTTTGCTGACCATCCACTTTACCAAGTATTGTGTGTTTTTCCAGGGACTGGTCCCTTCTGATAACATGCCCTATGTATGAGATGAAGTCTGATCATTCTTGCTTCTAAGGACCATGCTGGCTGTACTTCTTCCAACATAGATTTACTTGTTCTTCTAGCAGTCCATGCTATTTTCAATATTCGCTGTCAACACCACAATTCAAAGGCATCAATTCTTCTTTGGTCTTCCTTATTCATTGTCCAGCTTTCACATGCAAATGAGGCACTTGAAAATACCATGGTTTGGGTCAGGCACACTTTAGTCCTCAGAGTGACATCTTTACTTTTCAACACTTCAGAAAAGTCTTTCACAGCAGATTTGCCCAGCGCAATACATCCTTTGATTTCTGGACTGAAATCATGGGGCTTCCATGGGCACTGATCATGGATCCAAGTAAAATGAAATCTTTGACAGCATTAGTCTTTTCTCTGTTTATCACAGTGTTGCTTATTGGTCCAGATCTGAGGATTTTTGTTTGCTTTTTGATGAGGTGTAATCCATACTGAAAGCTATAACTTTGAACTTCATCATTAAATGCTTCAAGTCTCTTCAGGTTCAGCAAGCAAGGTTGTGTCATCTGCATATGCCAGGTTGTTAATTAATCTTTCCAATCCTGATGCCCTGTTCTTCTTCATATAGTCAGTCCAGCTTCTGGGAATATTTGCTCAGAACACAGATTGAGTAAGTATGGTGAAAGGATACAACCCTGACACACACCCTTCCTGATTTTAAACCATGAAGTATCTCCTTGTTCTGTTTGAACAACTGCTCCTTGGTCTGTTACAGGTTCCTGATGAGCAAAAATAAGTGTTCTGGAATTCCCATTCCAATTTTATCCATAATTGCTTATAATCCAGTCAAATGCCTTTGCATAGTCAGTAAAACACAAGTAAACATCTTTCTTTCTAGGAGCTCTGGTAGCGTAGTGCCTAAGGCATTTGACTGCTAACCAGAAGGCTGTTGGTTCAAACCCACCAGCCACTCCTCAGAAGGAAGGTTGGGCAATCTACTTCCATAGTGATACTGCCTCAGAAACCCAAGGAGGGGTTGCTATGAGTCGGAACCTACTTGATGGCACATAACAACAACAACAGACATCTTTCTGGTATTCTTCGCTTTTAGCCAACATCCATCTGACATCAGCAATGATATCCCTTGTTCTATATCCTCTTCTGAATCCAGCTAGAATTTCTGGCAGTTCCCAGTTAATGTACTGCTGCAACTGTTTTTGAATTATCTTCAGCAAAATTTTACTTGCATGTGATTTTAATGATATTGTTCAATAATTTCTGCATTCCATTACATCTTCTTTCTTTGGAATGGACCCAAATATGCATCTCTTCCAGTGGTTGGCCAGGTAGCTGTCTTCCAAATTTATTGGCATAGATGAGTGAGCGTTTCTAGCATTGTGTCTGTTGAAACACCTTAGTGGGTATTCAGTCAATTCCTGGAGCCCTGTTTTTTTGCCAAAGCCTTCAGTGAAACTCAGATTTCTTCCTTCAATACCATCGGTTCTTGATCATATACTTCCTCCTGCAATGGTTAAATTCTTTTTGGTGCAGTGACTCTGTGTATTCCTTCCATCTTATATTGATATCTCCTATATCATTCAATATTTGCCCACAGAATCCTCTAATATAGCAACTCCAGTCTTAAATTTTTTCTTCATTTCTTTCAACTTGAGAAATGCTGAGTGTGCTCTTTCTTTTTTGTTTTCTGACTCCAGGTCTTTTGACATTTCATTATAATATTATACTTTTTCTTTTTGAGCTACCCTATGAAATCTTCTAGGAGCTCTGGTAGCATAGTGCCTAAGGCATTTGACTGCTAACCAGAAGGCTGGTGGTTCAAGCCCACTGACCACTCCTCAGAAGGAAGATGGGGCAATCTACTTCTGTAGTGATACTGCCTAGGAAATCCAAGGAGGGGTCGCTATGAGTCGGGTCCGACTCGAGGGCACATAATAACAACAACAACATGAAATCTTCTGTTCAGCTCTTTTACCTCATCATTTCTTCCATTTGCTTTGGCTACTCTATGTTCAAGAGCAAGTTTCAGAGTCTCTTCTTTCATTTTGGTCTTTTCTTTCTTTCTTGTCTAAAATTTTGAATGACCTTTTGCTCTCTTCAGGTATGGTATCTTTGATGTCACCGCATAGTTTGTTTTGTCTTCAGTCAAAATGTTTAGTGTTCATTGTGTCAAATCTATTCTTCAGATAATCTTTAAATTCGGTGGAATATAGTGCCTAAGGCACTTGACTGCTAACCAGAAGGCTGGCAGTTCAAACTCACCAGCCACTCCTCAGAAGGAAGATGGGGCAATCTACTTCTGTAGTGATACTGCCTCGGAAACCCAAGGAGGGGTCGCTATGAGTCGGGTCTGACTCGACGGCCCATAGCTACAACAACAACAACATGCTCAAGGTCATGCTTTGGTTCTTGTGGACATGTTTTAATTTTCTTCAGCTTCAACTTTAACTTGCCTGAGTAGTTGATGGTCTGTTGCTTTGTTGCCCCCCAGCCTTGTTCTGACTGATGACATTGAGCTTTTCCATCCCCTCTTTCCACAGGTGTAATTGATTTGATTCCTGTGTTTAGGTCCACATGTGTACCCACCATTTATGTTGTTGAAGAAAGATATTTCCGATGAACAGGTGGTTGGTTTTGCAAAATTCTATCATGCGATCTCTGATGTCATTTCTATCACCAAGGCTGTATTTCCAACCACTGAGCCTTCTTTGTTTCCAGTTTTCACATTCCAATCACCAGCAATTATCAATGCATATTGACTGCATGTTTGATAAATTTCAGACTGCAGAAGTTGGTAAAAACCTTCATTTTCTTCATCTTTGGCATTGGCGGTTGTGCATAAATTTGAATAATAGTCTGTTATTAACTGTTCCTCCTTGTGACATATGAATATTATCCTATCGCTGACAGCATTGTACTTCACAATAGATCTTGAAATGTTCTTTTTGATGATGAATGTGATACCATTTCTCTTAAATTTGTCATTTCCAGCATAGTAGACCACGTGATTGCCTGATTCAAAATGGCCAATACCTGTCCATTTTAGCTCAATAATGACTAGGAGCTCTGGTGGTATA
>NW_006922047.1:620094-623504 GCF_000298275.1 Orycteropus afer afer | reverse complement strand
TTCCCCATTTACAGCTCAGGGACATTGATCACATTGTGCTGCCATTATTGCTATCCTTTTGCAAAATATTCCACCACCGATTAGCATAAACTCAATGCCCCCCCAAATAGAAGCTTCCCCTTTCCCCCTCTCTCCTACCCCTGCTAACCACTAATAATCTTTGGTATCTATCTATCTAACTATCTAGACACATCTACTTATCTAGAAATTTTCCCTCTCCTCCCTCCCATCCCAAGTAACCAACAAAGAAAATTTCCTTCTATGTATAAATCTTTCCTTGACTTTTTACAATAGTGGACTAATTCAATATTTGTCCTTCTGTGATTGATTTATTTCACTCAGCATAATTCCTCCAAGTTCATCCACATTATGTGGTGTTTTGCAGATTCTACATTGTTCATTACGGTTGCATAGTATTCCATTGTATATATGTACCAGTTTGTTTATCCATTCCTTGGTTGATGGGCACCTAGGTTGTTTCCATCTCTTTGGTATTGTGAATAGTGCTGTGATGAACATGGGTGTGCATATATCTATTCCTGTCCTGGCTCTCACTTCTTTAGGATATATACCTAGTAATGAGATTGCTGGATCAAATAATATTTCTATACCTAACTTTTTAAGGAATTGTCATACTGATTTCCACAGTGGTTGTATAAGTTTACAGTCCCACCAGCAATATGTCAGAGTCCCTATCTCTCCACATCCTCACCAGCATTTGTTATTTTCTGTCTGATTGAACTTTACTATTAATGTTGGAGTAGTTGGTATCTCATGGTTGTTTTGATTTGCATCTACCTAATGGCTAATGATTGGGAACATTTCTTCATATATTTGTTGGCTGCCTGAATATCTTCTTTGGTGAAGTGTCTGTTCATGTCTTCTGCTCATTTTTTAGTTGGATTGTTTGTCTTTTTGATGTTGAGGTGTTGGAGTTTTCTATTAATTTTAGAGATAAGTCCTTTGATATGTCATTGCCAAATGTTTTTTCCCATTCTGTAGGTTCTCTTATTATTCTTTGGAGAAGTCTTTTGATGCACATAAGAATTTAATTTTTAGAAGGTCCTAATCATTTAGTTTTTTTTCTGCTGTTTGTGTATCTTGGATTACGCTTGATAGTCTATTCATGCCATAAATTAGGGTCCCGAAGTTTGCCTCTATTTTTTCTTTGATGAACTTTATTGTTTTAGGTTTCACATTTAAGTCTTTGATCCATCTGGAGTTAGTTTCTGTGTATGGTATGAAGTATGGATCTTGTTTCATTTTTCTGCAAATGGATATCAGTTTCCCCAGTACCATTTGTGAAAGAGGCTATCTCTTCTGCATTGAATAATGGATTTTGGCCCTTTGTCTTTTCAATTCTGTTAAAATCTGCTTTATGTATTTTGGGGTTCTTTCATTGGGTACATAGATATTTATTATGGTTATGTCTTCTTGTCCAATTGATCCTTTAATCATTAGATAATGTCCTTCCTTGTCTCTTATGGTGGTTTTTGTCTTAAAGTCAATTTTATCAGAAATTAATATTGCCACTCCTGCCCTTTTTTGGTTGCCATTTGCTTGGTATATCTTTTTCTAAACTTTGATTTTTAGTCTATTTTTGTCTTAGGTGAGTCTCCTGTAGACAGCATATTGATGGGTCATGTTTTCTTATCCAGTCTGCAACTCTGTCTCTTGAGTGGTGCATTTAATCCATTGACATTCAGTATAATGATTAACAAGTAAGAGTTTATTGGTGTCATTTTGTTATGTGTTTTTTAATGGTGTTGCTGATTTCTTTGTTCCATATAATTTTTTGTGCTGAGCTCATTTTGTTTATGAACTGTGGTATCAGCTCCTTCATTGCTATTATTTTAGTATTTGCTAAGTATTTGTGCTTGTCCTCTTTTTAATTTTGATGCAAAGATTTATTATTTTTCTTTGAGGTTATCCTGTAATTTATAATTTTCTTCCCAAATTTAAAACAGTCTGTTCTATCTCACAATTGTCTTTACTTCCTCACCATTTAAAAGTTCTGTAACTACACTTATTTATTCCCGCTTTTTGGTTTGTAGTTGTCTTCATTTACCAATTGATGTCTCTGGTTCCGTTTACAATCTTATAGGCTTATTTTACTTCGGATACTTTTATTACTGGGTTGGTTTCTGGGTTATGTCATCATGTGTGTTAATCATCGGTTGTTGTTTGCTGTTGTTGGTTCTCTGTCTGAAGGACTCCTTTTTGCATATTTTGTAAGGTTGGTCTGGTTTTAACAAATTCCCTTAACTTCTGCTGATCTTCAGATCTCCTAATTTCACCCTCATATTTGATGGACACCTTTGCTGGGTATATGATTCTTGGTTGGAGATTTTTTCTTTCAGGGTTTTATGTGTACTATCCATTGCCTTCTCGCCTGCATGGTTTCTGCTGAGAAATAAGAACTTAGTCTTATTGGTTGCCCTTTGTAGGTATCTTTTTGTTTTCCTGTGCTGCTTTCAGGATTCTTTCTTTGGTTTCGGTAAATTGAATGATGATATGTTTTGGTGATTTTCTTTTGGGGTCTATCCTGTTTGAGGTTAGTTGAACTTCTTGAATGGATATATTCTCATCTTTCATCACATTAGAGAAATTCTTTTCCAACAAATCTTCAACTATTTTCTCTGTGGTTTTATTTGTCTCTTCCTGTTCTGGAATTCTGATTACATATAGGTTATTCCTCTTGATGCTATCCCATATGAATCTTAGGCTTTCTATATTTTGTTTTGATCTTTTCTCTGATTAATCCCTTAACAAAGTAATATTAAGGTATTTATCTTCAATCTCATTGATTCTGTCTTTCATTGATTCAATTCTACTCCTTTGCCCCTTCAATGTGTTATCCATTATTTCTGAAATCTTAGTATTAATCTTCTGGATTTCGATTTTGTATTATTTCTAATTTTTTGTTTACTTTGCATATTTGTTCTTGTATTTTTTCCTAAATTGTTCTAGAGTGTTGTCAGTGTTTTTCTTAATTTTGTCCATGTTTTTCTTGATCTTATCAGTGTTTTCCTTGATTTGTCTCTCAATCCGTTGAAGGTACCCAAATATAATTCTTCTGAATTCCTTATCGGGGAGTTCTAATGCTACTTCTTTCTGGGTTTGTACCCTGGCACCTTATTTCTATTACTTTATCATGCTTCTTTGTGTTGATTGTGATGGTCTGTTGTCTCCAAGACATTGTGATGATGTCATATTTATGTTTAACGTGTGAAAAAGAATGAGAATGTATGTACAGATCTCTGTTAGCTGTTCATAAGGAGGAGTTGAGGATGAGTTGAACTGGTATTGGCCGCCATTTATCATTGGTCAGTGGGTGCAAAAGTAAGTATTGGTGGGGCTGCAGGAGGTGTAGGTATGGTTGGGTTGTGTTGAAACAGTTGCTGCCTTCC
>NW_006922047.1:615887-619692 GCF_000298275.1 Orycteropus afer afer | reverse complement strand
AAAAATATATATATATATATATATACAAAAGGAGGAAGATAAAAAGAATAATTTAAAAACAAATGATCATAAACAAAGCTGTGGGGGTTGTAGCACAGCACCCAAGCTCTGTTAAGGCATAAACCTGGATGCAATTCCTGCTGGTCAAGGAGGTGGGTGGAGGTGGGTGATGACCACACCTCTGTTCACCAAGAGTATGTGGGATACAAGAGTAACAAGGAGAATATTGCACCTTTCCAGCCGTCAGCCTCCAGTGCTGCTGCCCTTCCTGTCGTCAACAAGTGGAACTCACTCCTATATTGCAGTCTAGGAAGAACGCCACTTGCATATATTCAAAATGATCTTGCCTGCTGCTTGTAAATATTTCAAAATGGTCTCACCTGCCACCTGCGAATATTTCAAAATGGCTGCACCCTCAGAACAGCCCCTGCAGTCCACAGGTCTGTTTGTCTCCTTCTTCACCGTTTTCCTTTCTGGTTGTCAGACACCAATGCAGTCCTTGCCCATGCCGACTTAAGTGAGCTGAGATGATTCTTAGGTTGCTACTGGGATATATTCAAAATGGCTGTGCCCTCGGAACAGCCAGCAGTCTGCAGCTCCGTTCTTCTCCTTACTCACTGTTTTCATTCAGGTTCTTCTACCAGTTGGTATTCAATCCACTTCTTTATCTTTGCCTTCAATGCTCAAGGTTCCAGGACCATCATCTGTATTGGTTTCAATCAGTTTCTTATTGCTTTGTTGCAGAGGGTTTGTGTAGCTTGTCTGCCTATTCCACCATCTTGTGGGAACTTGTCTCATTGGCCAATTTTTTTAAGAAGGAAATCACCAGGTCCTTCTTCCTAGTCTCTCTTGGCCTGAAAGCTCTGCTGATATCTATCTTCTATGATGTCAAATAATAGACTTGAATGTACCATAAATTATGAAGATGATGCAGGACAGGCAACATTTTGTTCTATTATACATGGGGTTGCCATGAGTTTGAACTGACTTGATGGCAACTTACTACAATAGCCTAATTATCTACTAAGGCATTAAATGTGCTGCTTTGGGACCTCACATCTCTCTCTAGACCATCCTCTTCATACTCATGTGGAAGCCTTAACTGCTGTTCCCTAAATATTACTGGTTCTCCCCCTTGTGGACACATAATAGAACTACACTTCCTGGCTTCCTCGTGGTTAAGTGTGGCCATGTGATGAGTTCTGGCCAATGGATTTTGAGAAGAATTAACATACGTCACTTCTATGGTGGATCATTGAATTGCCAATGTGTGCCTCTCTAGAGTTCTCTTTCCCTATGGAGTGGCAACTGCAACATTCAATATGGTTGCTATTTCATCAACTTGGATTCCTGAATAAGGAGAAGGAAGCCATGGTCACTTACCCTATTCCCTCCAACCCATCACAGCCATGCAGTGTGAGCAAGAAATAAAACTGATCTTTGAAGCCACTGAGTTGTTGAATTATTTGTTACTGCAGGATAACTTAGCCTATCCTGACTAATGCATTCTGAATGATGATTTTAGATGCATTTATATTCATGAGTACTAAAGCTTCATCCAACTGCCTTTTTTAACGTTTCATTTGGATATTTCAATGAAACTTGTCTAACTCCAAAATAAGATCTCCCTCCACACCAGGCCCTCTTCTGGGTCTTATTTTTCAGTAAATGACTGTGGTAGTTATGTCTGTGTGTCAACTTTGCTGGGCCTGATTGAGGGGCTGGGCAGCTGGTGATAGTTATTCCCCATGATGAGACTGGCTATCAGCTCCATGGTGGGATCTACCACAAGCAGCTGAGTAGCTGCCTTTGGGATGTGGTCTGTTTCCTGTATATAAGGAGAAGCTTTGGGAATGCTCTCTAGCCTATGGCATGCTTGGACCCTGCATGTAGCTGTGTCGTTGTTCAGCAGCCTGCTGTGCTCTGCCAACCTTGGGACTTACAATGGACTTAAGTTAATGGCCTGCCGTGTGGTTTGGTAACATCAGGACCATGCCTTTTTACTTGTCAACCTTGGGGCTTCTCAGCCTCAGCAGCCAGCAGTTGTCTGAGTGAAGAAATGCCTCTAGCTCCAGTGGGCTGGGAGCAAGAGGCAGAGCTGGACCCCAAGGTTGAGGGGCTTTCACCCAGCCCCTAGAGCCTGGCACTTTGAACTTGGCCTTAAAGCCTCCAAACTATAAGAATAAACTCCTGTTTGTTATGGCCGTCCCATCTGTGGTATATTCCTGTCAGAGTGGCACTAGGGTACCAGAGCAATGACACCCAAGTTCATCGTTTACCACCTTTTCACCTTCCCTTCCAAACCTAACCCACGATCAAGTCCTGTGCACTTGCTGTTAGGTGCTGTCAAGTTGGCTCTGACACACGGTGATCTTACTGTATAACAGAATGAGATGTTGTCTTCTCTGTGCCATAGTCATGGTAACTGGTATGTTTGAGTCCGTTGTGACTAGTGTCAGTCCATCTCATTGAGGGGTCTCCTTCCTTCCACTGACCCCCTGCTTTATCAACATGATGTCCCCTTCTAGCCATTGGTCTTTCCTGGTGACGTGTCCAAGGTAAGCAAGTTGAAGTCTCACCATCCTTGCTTTTAAGAGATTTTCTGTTTATATTTTTTCTAAGACTGATTTGCTCTGTCTCTGGTAGTCCCCGGTGTATTCAATATTCTTCACCAACACCACAATTCCAATGCATCAATTCTTCTGTCTTCCTTTTTCATCCTCCAGCTTGCATTTGAGGCAATTGAGTCAGATGTACCTTAGTCATCAAACTGACATTTTAAAAAATTTTTTTTTATTTTGTTTTTTGATGAAGGTTTATACAGCAGTTTAGACTCTCATTCAACAATTTCTACATAAACTGGCTATATTCTTCACGATGCATGAACATTCTCAATATTTCCAATCTGGTTGTTCCATTTCCATTAATCTAGTTTCCCTGCCCTGTTATATTCTCCCCTTTGTCTTAAAGTAATTATTGACTATTTGGTTTTATATAGATGATTTCTTAAAGAAGCACAGTACTCTGGTATTATTTATTTTGTGAGCTTCATTTTAGGAGCTAGTTTAGGTTCAGGGCTTAAATAATATCTCAGGGGAGTAGTGTTAGAGAATCCACCAGAGTCAACTGGTCCAGTAAGCCTTCCCCCACCCCAGGAATTTGAGGTTCTATTCCACACTTTTCTCCAATACTATCACAATCCATCATTGTGGCTACAATCAGAATGGCTGGTAGTGGTAGCTGGCCACCATCTAGTTCTTTTGGTCTCAGAGTAGACAAGGCCATGAGACTATTAGTTCTGTAGACAATTTTCTTCTTTGAATCTTTGGTTTCTCTCTTTTCCTTTTGCCCTGGATGAATAGAGACCAAGAGTTGTATCTTAGATGGCCATTTATAAGTTTTTAAGACCCCAGACATTATTCTATTCGCCAAACTCAGATCCAGAACATAAACTTTATGAACTATATTATGCCAATTGACTGAGATGTCCCTGAGACTATGGTCCTAATCCTTCAAATCCAGGAAGCCAATTCCATGAGGTATTTGGTCTAAGAAATGTCTTGGTGATAGAAATGATGCTGGACAGACCCTCTTCAACAAAGAAAAGGGAAACCAATTGACACAGACTGCTAAAACTACAAGGAGGCCACATGTTCTGACCTCCTCTAACCCTACAAGGGGAAGACAGGATTACCAGCAGTAACCCAAGGCCTATTCCTGCCAGGCCAGACATGTTGCCTTCCTCCAGCCCTTTCTTCAACCGTTCCTCCCAGAGCACCCACCACCTCTCTCCTGGGTTCGATAA
>NW_006922047.1:585432-603589 GCF_000298275.1 Orycteropus afer afer | reverse complement strand
CATTGGTCAATGTTCATCCATTTCAGGAGGTGGCATATGATCAAGAACCAATGATACTGAAGGAAGAAGTCAAAGCTTCATTGAAGGAATTGGCAAAAACAAGGTTCCAGGAATTGATGGAATATCCATTGAGATGTTTCTACAAACCGATGCTGCATTGGAGGCACTCACTTGTCTTTGCCAAGAAATTTGGAAGCTAGCTCCATGGCCAGCTGACCAGAAGAGATCCATATTTGTACCCATTCCAAAGAAAGGTTGTCCTACAGAATGTGGATATTATTGAACAATATCATTAATATCACATGCAAGTAAAATCTTGCTGAAGATAATTCAAAAATGGTTGCAGCAGTATACTGACAGGGAACTTTCAGAAATGCAAGCTGGATTCAGAAGAGAACATGGAACAAGAGATATCGTTGCTGATGGTAGATGGATCTTGGCTGAAAGCAAAGAATACCAGAAAGATGTTTACTTGTGTTTTTATTGACTATGCAAAAGCATTTGACTGTGTGGATCATAACAAATTATGGATAACATTGAGAAGAATGGGAATTCCAGAACACTTAATTATGCTCATGAGGAACCTGTACATAGACTAGGAGGCTGTTGTTCGAACAGAACAAGGGGATACTACGTGGTTTAAAATCAGGAAGGGAATGTGTCAGGGTTGTGTCTTTTCACCATACTTATTTAATCTGTATGCTGAGCAAATATTTAAGATGTACTATATGAAGAAGAACGTGGCATCAGAATTGGAGGAAGACTCATTGACAACCTGCGACATGCAGATGACACAACCTTGCTTGGTGAAAGCAAAGATGACTTGAAGAAGTTATGATGAAGATGATGAAGATTAAGGACTACAGTCTGTAGTATGATTACACTTCAACATGAAGAAAACGAAAATCCTCACAACTAAACCAATAAGCAGCCTCACTATAAATGGAGAAAAAAATGAAGTTGTCAAAGATTTCATATTACTTGTTTCCACAATCAACACCAAAGGAAGCAGCAGTCAAGAAATCAGACAATGTATGTTGTTGTTGTTGTTCTGTGCCATCGAGTCGGACCCGACTCGTAGCGACCCCTCCTTGGGTTTCTGAGGCAGTATCACTACGGAAGTAGATTGCTCCATCTTCCTTCTGAGGAGTGGCTAGTGGGTTTGAACCGCCAGCCTTCTGGTTAGCAGTCAAGTGCCTTAGGCACTACGCTACCAGAGCTCCCAGACAATGTATGTTGTTGTTGTTGTTGTTTGCCGTCGAGTCAAACCCGACTCATAGCGACCCCTCCTTGGGTTTCCGAGGCAGTATCACTACGGAAGTAGGATTGCCCAACCTTCCTTCCGAGGAGAGGCTGGTGGGTTTGAACCGCCAGCCGTCTGGTTAGCAGGCAAGTGTCTTAGCCACTATGCTACCAGAGCTCCCCAGACAATGTATAGCACTTGGCAAATCTGCTGCAAAAGACCTCATTAAAGCGCTAAAGAGCAAAGATGTCACTTTGAAGACCAAGGTGGTACGCCTAACCCAAGCCATGGTGTTTTCAATCACCTCATATGCATATAAAAGCTGGGCAATGAATAAGGCAGACTGAAGAATTGATGCCTTTGAATTGTGGTGTTGATGAAGAATACTGAAAATACTACGGACTGCCAGAAGAAGTAACAAATCTGTCCTGGAAGAAGTGCAGCCGGAATGCTCCTTGGAAGCAAGAGTGCACAGACTTTATCTCAGCTGCTTTGGTCATGTGGTCAAAAGGGACCCGTCCCTGGAGAAGGATATCATGCTTGGTAGAGTGGAGGGTCAAGAAAAAGGGGAGGGCCCTCAACGAGGTGGATTGACACAGTGGCTGCAACGATGGGCACAAGGATTGGGAGAATGGCACAGGACCAGGCAGTGTTTTGTGCTGTTGTACGTGTGGTTGCTCTTAGTTGGAATTGACTTGATGGCACCTAACAACATGTGCCAGGTAAGCCTGGATAGTGCCAACTGCCTCATCTTTCTCCCACAGAGCAGCTGGTGGGTTGGAGCCACTGATCTTCTGTTAGTAGAAGAGCACTTACCCACTGTGCCACCAGGGCTCCTTCTCCATAGGAGACTTGGCAAACTGCCTCTGTAAAGATTATAGCCAATAAAACCCTATGGAGAAATTCTACCCTGTACCACACAGGGGTGTCATGAGTTGGAATGGACTCACCAGCTATGGGTTTGCTTTTTGGTTTATGTGCCACACATGTGGGGACAGTGTTAGTCCAGTGGTAGAATTCTCGTCTTCCTTGTGGGAGGCCCGTGTTCAATACCCATTCGGTATACCTCAAGGCCAGACATCACCTGTCTGTCTGTGTTCAGTGGGGGCTTGCCTGTTGCTACGATGCTCAACAGGTTTCAACAGAACTTCTAGACTGAAGCAGACTAGTCTGATGCTCTACTTCTGAAAAATCAAGCACGGGAAACTCTGTGGATCACAATGGTCATATCCTGTTGTGCGTGGGGACACCCTGATTCTGGGGCCAATTCAGTGGTAGGTAACAACATGTGCCAGTCACAGCTAGGTGCTTTATCTGTCCCACCTCATTGACTCCCTACAGTAGTTCCTGGAGGAAACATTTTCCTTGTGTGGGTCTGTATTATTTAAGACACATGTTAGACTGCTATAACAACAAGGCTGCCAAATACAGGTACTCCTCACTGTACAAATATTTGCTCTTTGAAAAACACACTCTCCATCATCAGCTGAATTCTGGGACTAAGTGGATGAGGATAACAAGGGAAAAAAATGTTACTGTGGTTTATGGAACACCAAACCAGAGCCAAACTCACTGCCATAGAGTCAATTCCGACTTAGAGCAACCCCCACTGGGTCTCCAAAGCTGAATCTTTACAGAAGCAGACTGCCTCATCTTTCTTCCACAGAGTGGTGAGTTTGAACCACCAGTTTTGGTTAGCAGCCAAGTGCCTTAACCACTACACCACCAGAGCTCCTTTTGAACACAGAGGGCCATTTTTGGACTCACATAACAGCCCACAGCTGGTTCATGCTCCACAAAGCCAACCACTTTCCCTAGAGCTACATACATGTTGTCTTCAGCAATATTGCTGTTGGAAGATTATCCAAATGTGGTGGAATAATTTGAAAAGGGCAGTGATAATGGCTGCACAACATGATGGATGTAATCAATGTCACTGAATTATACATGTAAAATCATTGAGCTGGCAAATGTTTGGGTATATATATATATACCACAAGAAAATAAGAGTTCCCAAGCCTTTGTCTGTAGGGAGAAAGAGCCACCAGCTTTCCAGCTTGCCATATTTGTGCCCTCACCAGCTGCCCACTAGCTAAGGTAATGACACTTACTTTAGCATCTATTGTCAAAATCCCTTAGTTATGACATCGTTTTGGCCGCTGCAACAGAAATCCAAAGTAACAGTGGCTCAAACAAGAGATAACTTTATTTAGCTCTCACTTAAACATCTGAGTGTAAATGGTCCAGGGCTGGAATGGTGGCTACCCAGTGTTAGGGCCCCAGCCTCTTTATATCTTCTGTCCTTCCATCTCAAGGGTGCATCAAGATGATTTCCACCATCCTATCCACTCTCCAGTGAAAGGAGGAGAAAAGATCAAAGGGTGCCTGGCCCTACCCGTGACTTTTAAGGGCATCACCCAGAGGATGCACTTGGCACTGCTGCTCATATACCATTGGCCAGAACTTAGTCACATGGCCACACCTAGAACGTCTGGGAAATGTAGTCTTTGTCCTGGGTGGCCATGTGCCCAGCAAAAAATGTATTCTATTAATTAATGTATCCTATTAATACAAGAAGGAGCTCTACTGGCGTAGTGCCTAAAGCACTTGACTGCTAACCAGAAGGCTGGGGGTTCAAACCCATCAGCCACTCCTCAGAAGGAAGGTTGAGCAATCTACTTTCGGAGTGATACTGCCTCTGAAAGCCAAGGAGGGGGTCGCTCCGACCCAATGGTAGTGAGTTTGGGTTTTGGCTTATGTTTATTAATACAAGGAATCCCTGGGTGGTGCGAATGATTAAGCACTTGGCTACCTACCAAAAGGTTGTAGGTTCGAACTCACCCAGAGGCGCCTTGGAAGAAAGGGTTGGTGATCTACTTCTGAAAAGTCACAGCCATGAAAATGAAAACGCTACGGAGCTAAACAGTTCTGCCCTCAAACACATGGGGTCGCCATGAACTGGAATCAACTCGATGGGGACCGGTTTGTTGTTGCCTTTTTTTTCCTATGTTAATACAAAAACCAAAAACCAAACCAAACTCACTGCCGTCGAGTTGGATCTGACTCATAACGACCCGTTCTTGGGTTTCCAAGGCGGTATTACTACGGAAGTAGATTGCCCAACCTTCCTTCTGAGGAGTGGCTGGTGGATTTGAACTGCCAGCCTTCTGGTTAGCAGTCAAATGCCTTAGGCACTATGCTACCAGAGCGCCTTCTTAATACAAATGACAAGGAAAATGGAGAGAGGAAGGAGGAGTGCGGTAGTTAAGGTTGTGTGTCAACTTGGCTGGGCCTGGTTGAGTGGCTGGGCAGCTGGATGTAGTATTTCCCATGATGAGACTGGCAATCACCTCCATGGTGGAATCTACTGGAGCAGCTGAGTGGCTGCCTTAGGGATGTGGTCTGCTGCCAGCATATAGGGAAGTGTTGAGAAAGGTCTCTGAGCCTTTCGGCACCCTTGGACCCTGCAAGTAGGTGAGTCTTCATTCAGCAGCCTGCTATGTTGTCTACCTGTCTTAGGGTTGTTCCTGGACTTGAACCAGTGGCCTGCCGTGTTGCTTGCTAATCTTGGGACTGTGCCATTTTACATGTCGACCTTGGGTTTGTCAGCCTCAGCAGCCAGCAGCTGCCTAAGTTAAGGTCGAGGGGCCCTCACCCAGCCCCTAGAGCTGGCACTTTGAACTCAGACTTCTAGCCTCCTAAACTGTAAGAGAATAAATCCTTGTTTGTTAAAACCACTCATTTGTGGTATTTCTATTGGAGCAGCACTAGAGGACCACAAGGAGTGACTACTTGATGGATACAGGGTGTCCATTTGGGGTGAGGAGAATGCTCTGGAACTGAATAGAGATAATGGCTGTATAATATTGTGAATGTACAAATGGCACTGGATGGGACATTTTCAAGTGGTTACAATGTTAAATATTATATGCCATAATAATAACGATGATAATAAAAACTGCTTACATAAAAATGACAAGGACAATGGATATTGAGGGACAGTCTATGCTCCAGACAGAGACACAGATGAAGAGCCAAAGGGAGCCATGCCAGCGCAGGGGGTGGTGTCTCCTGGTTGGAGGAACAGCAAGTACAAAGACCCTGGAACCACTTGGGTGCTGGAGACACAGCCAAGAGCCTGGCATAGAGTGTGCAAGTGGGGAGGGGCAGGAAAAGAGAACAGGGAGTAGACAGGGCCTTCTGTCCACAAAGAGGGGCCCCGGTTTTTCCTAAGAGCGATAGGAAGCCAATAGAGGGTTGTGAGCTTGAGGGGAACAACTCTGATTTCGTTTGTTTGTTTGTTTTTAAACAGATTCACTGAGTTAGAATACACACACCATACAATTCACCCATTTAAAGTGTCCAGTTCAGCAGTTGTTTGTACATTCACAGACATGTGCAACCATCACCACAGCCAATTTTAGAACTTTTGATCACCTCAACAGGAAACGTCATACCCTTTAGTTGTCACTCTTTGTTATGAATTTATTTCATCCCCCTCCCCCCACAAAAATATATATGTTGAATCCTTGGCCCTTGAACCTTTGAATGTGATCTTGTTTTGAAATAGGATTTTTCTTTTGTTTTGTTAATAAGGGAGCTCTGGTGGCGTAGTGCCTAAGGCATTTGACTGCTAACCAGAAGGCTGGTGGTTCAAACCCACCAGCCACTCCTCGGAAGGGAGATTGGGCAATCTACTTCCGTAGAGATACCGCCTTGGAAACCCAAGGAGGGGTCGCTATGAGTCGGATCAGACTCTACAGCAGTGAGTTTGAGTTTTTAGTTTGTTAATAAGTCTGTACCAGCGTAGGGTGACTCCTAAACCTAGTCACTTCTAAGTTGTGAAGAGAGCAGAATAAACACAAGAGACACACTCAGGGAAAGAGACACCATGTGAGGATCCTCTATAAATCCAGGAACGCCAAGCAATGTGGCCTACTGATAAGGAAGGAAGTGACCTGCTGAGACTCTG
This sequence comes from Orycteropus afer afer, assembly GCF_000298275.1. Lineage (NCBI taxonomy): Eukaryota > Metazoa > Chordata > Mammalia > Tubulidentata > Orycteropodidae > Orycteropus > Orycteropus afer. Next base: position 597,374 of record NW_006922047.1, on the reverse strand, counting down.
ATTTGGACTTTAAGCCTTGCAGTGCAACGGGTTTCTTTTGATATAAGGCCTTTCTGGCCTTAGGTTTATAATTCTGCCAAAAGTAATTGGTTAGGCCACAGCAGGGATTGGTCAGTCTACTATGCAAATAGGGTATATAAAACCACCCAATAGGGATAAGTAACCTTTTGGGAACTGATTGATTACTATGCAAATTAAGTGACTGTGGCCTACCAAGGGGATTGGCCAGTTATTCTGCTAGGCTCATAAGGGCCAATCTCATAGAGGCTGGTGGAGAGAACTTCAATACCATCAAGAAGAATCTGGACCAGGATGTGTCCTTTGGACCCAAGGTACCTGCTCTGAGAACCTCCTGGACACAGGAGAGAGAGTTGTAACACTGGAGGTGGAGCGAGATGGTGAGAAACACAGCAACCACAGCAGAGCCCAGCAGCAGAGAAATGACGGCAGCAGCATGAGCGGCAGGAACCGGGAGACCAGCATGAGGCGGCTGCAGTGGGCTTGCAATCCATGGGATGAGAGAGAGTGAAGCACCTTCGGGCAGGAGGCTTACTGGTGGAGTGGGGTGCCTCTGGGCACTTGTCAACAGCCCTAAAGTGCTATTCACACTTAGTGCACAGGGCAGAGCTGAGAGAAGGCCCAGTAGTGAGCATGGCCAAAAATGAGTTGAGAGCCACCCTGGATGGAAGCTGTTCTGACTGATGAGCTGCATCTTATTTCCTGAGTTGTATCCTGTTACCTCCAAGCTGATCCTGATCATGATTATCCTGATTGTCATCTTTTCTCTTCGCCTAACTTAAGGGGGGATAATGAGAATTTCCACCAGCTGCTGGGCCCCTTCCAGGGCTGTCACCCCCTTGCTCTGCCATTGGGCCCCTCTGGGCCTCTTACTGTCTTCAGTGTTACAGCCCTTGACCTGTGTTATAGCTCTTTTAAAAGGTTCCTTAGCTCCTCTCCCCCTCTGCTTCTTCTCTTTTTCTTTCTTCTGCTTCTATCGTCTTCCTGTCAGAAAAACCTCTGTGAGGTTGGCTGCTTATATACATGAACTTCTCATTAATTGTTAAGACATGGCCCTCCCACCAGGGCCACAAACTGTCCAATCCCCTTTTGGTAGGCCACAGATGCTTCACTTGCATTGGTTATTGACCAATCCCTGAACAGTATGTACCAAACACAGGCCAGGCTGCAGCCCAGGACTGGACAAAAATATCAAACCAAGTTGTTCATAATTTACTCAGGTAATGTCAATCAGCCTTAGCAAAAGTAACAAACCTTTTAGGGTAGAAAACTACAGCTATGAAGGTAACTCCTCAGGCCTTTGGGGGAAAGACTTTCAAGTTGTTTTTTCCAAAGAACCAAGGCAAAAGGCCACATAAAGAAACTCATTTCACCATATTGAAGTTAGACAAGGTCTGACACTAGTACATCACAAGCCTTCAGAACTGTGAGAAATAAATTTTCGTTCTTTAAAGCCACCCACTTTTGATGTTAAGCTACTTTCTATCTGTATATATTTGTCTTCTCTGGACATTTCATATGAATAGAATCATACAACGTTGTTTTCTTATGTCTGACTTGTTTACTTAGCATGTTTTCAGGGTTCATCCATATTGTAACTTATCAACAGGTCCACCCATGTTGTAATGTGTATCAGGACCTTGTTCTTTTTCATGGCTGAGTAATATTCCTTTCCACGTTTCATTTCATCCATTCATCAGTTGATGGACATTTAGATCGTTCCTGCTTTTTGGCTATTGTGAATAAAACTGCTGTGAACATACATGTACAAATATTTATATGGTCATTTGTTTTCATTCCTTTTGAGTATGTACCTAGCAGTGGGATTTCTGGGTCAAATGGAAACTCTATGTTTAACTTTTTGAGAACTCATCAAACTGATTTCCACAGTGACCTTACCATTTTATGTTCCCACCAGCAGTGTATGAGGGTTCTGATTTCTCCATATTCTTGCCAATATTTGCTATTGTCTGACTTTGTGATTCCAGCCTGATTTAGGCCTGAAGTTCAGGCTTCCTCACCCCAGGTGAGATAGGCAGAAGGTGGCAGGACCCAAAGGATTAATTAAAAACACAAGCTGCAAGCCTAACAGCTATAACTAAAGGCCAAACTACATCCTGGGACATAGGGTGCAGAAGTAACCAGCAGCCTCTCCCAGCTCTGTGCTTTACCTTCTTGGAAAATTTTTGCAGGTGTTTTTGGGCAACCTAGTTTTCAGCTCTCCAAGCATGTGCACATTGCCACGAGACAACCACTATATGACCTTCCTGAGACAAGGACACTGATCAGGAATTGAACTGATGTCCTGAGGGATGGCACATGTGTGACATCCCCCAATAAGTCAAGTATCCCAATAACCCCTACAACTCCTGGGCATGCACTCCACTTCCATAGTGTCACCCCTTTCTAGGAAACTATTACCCCTTCTCAGAAAATCCCCACCTATTTCAAAACCCTTAAGAATACCAGAAAATCTTTACTCTGGAAGACTGTTTTGGTTATCTAGTGCCACTCTGACGGGAGTAAACCACAAAAGGGATGGCTTTAACAAACACAGGACTTTATTCTCTTAGAAATTTGGAGCTTTTAAGTCTGAGTTCAAAGTGGCAGGCTCTAGGGGCTGGGTAAAAGCCCCTCAACCTTGGGCTTCAGCTCTGCCTCCTGGTCCCAGCCCACTGAAGCTGGAGGCTTTTCTTCACTCAGACAGCTGCTGGCTACTGAGGCCGACAAGCCCAAGGTTGACAGGCAAAAAGGCACAGTCCCAATGTTACCAAACAACATGGCAAGCCACTAGTTCAAGTCCAGATGAAGTGCCACGATCGGCAGGGCATGACAGGCTATTGAACAATGACTTAGCTACATGGCAACGTTCAAGCGTGCCAAAAGACTAGAGACCAATCCCAAAGCTGCTTCTTATATATGGGAAGCAGCCCACATCCCTAAAACAGCTACTCAGCTGCTCCAATAGATTCCACCATGGAGTTAATTAGCAGTCTCACCATGGGGAATAACTACATTCAGCCGCCCAGCCACTCAACCAGGCCCAGCCAAGCTGACACACAAACTTAACCACCACAGAGACAAAAGTTAGCATTGCTTAATCCCTCTTTGTCTCTATTTTCAAGCTACTTTCTCTTTCCCTTTCTCTTAATAAAAGCTTGTTCGTGTGGAAAATCTAACCCTCTCCTGATCATTCTTGGTCAGTAGAAGGCAAGACCTGATGGGGAAGGGCTCCCTGGAACACAGGGCTCCTAGGAATATCTCAGGCCCCTCCAGAGGTTCCCACCCGCCTCCACCATCCATTCCCCCTCCCCCTCTTCAAGCTCCCCACCTCACTACTGTGTTCCTGCCCGTGCCTCTGCATAAGAAGCAGGGCTGTGTGGTCCAGTTCACCAGGTTTGAATCCCAGTTCCAGCACTTCAAAGCTCTGTGCCCTTATTTGAGTGACCTAAACTTTCTGTGCCTTGAGTTCATCACAGAAATATGGGCTTCCTAATAATTCTAACATAGGGTGTCTTAAGGAGTGTGTGAGTCAACAGCACCTACTAAACTTTCGGCAAATGTTAGAGTACCATCACAGGGGACATCAAGCTCAGTTGGCATAACATACTACACAAAAACATTGTTCCACCTCCTACTTTGGCAAGGAGTGACTGGGATCTTAAAAGCTTGCAAGTGGTCCTCTAGATGCAACTATGGGTCTCTCTTCATCCAGACCAAAGAAGAATGAAGAAAACCAAAGATTCATGGAAACAATTAGTCCTTATGACTGGTACACTATCCAATCCTCAGCCTATATGACTATGAGACCAGAAGAACTAGATGATGCCCGGCTAGCACTGTCAACCACTCAGAGGGGGATCTATGCAGGAGATCCCAGATAGAGAGGGAGAACAATGTGGAACAAAACTCAAAATCATTTTTTTTTTTTTTTTTAAAAGGGGGAACCAGGTTTGCTGGTCTGATAGAGCCTGGTGGAACCCTTGAGACTATGGCCCCCAACTCCCCTTCAGGTCTGGCATTGAACCCACTCCTGTGACTTCCAGATGAACAAAAGACAGGCATATGAGCTGAACATTTACATTAGATAGATACACTCCTTGGAGAGAACAATCATGGGAGAATAGAAGGGCTGTTTTGCATAGGGAGACAGCTCGGGGTGGCAGGAGTGCATGGGAGGGAAGGACACAGGGAAGAGGTAACTATGGGAAGGAAGTGGGAGGGGAGCTGTTGCATTGTGGGAAATTGCAGTCAATGTCATGAGACAAAGTGTACATGAGCTGCTGTATTGAAATGAATTTGCTCTGTAAACTTTCACCCAAATCATAATAAAAATAATAATAAAAAAAAGTTAGAGTACCAAGCAGGGGAGGCCAGCTGCAGCAAACACTGGGGGTTGCCCATGTCCCCTTGACACTCACTGTTCCAGATGTACCAGTGGCGTCCTGCTTCAGGTTCCTGTAACTCTGCCCAAGGACTTTCTCAGGCAGAATCGCCTGGAGGGGGGAGGTGGTTCGGCCTCCTCAGCCAATGAGAGACCAGTGAAGATTAAAACTGAAGATCAAGACTTCAGCTCCCTCACCCCTTGAGTAGAACAACTCGGGTGGGGGTGGGGGTGGGAATGCAATCTACTATATCCCAGCGTTCCCCAGCTGATTCTAACCTCAGTTGCCCATAGCAGTAATCTCCACAATACAGTAGTCTTTCAAGCAGCGTCCTCATTTCCTCACTCTCCTACCTGGGGGTCACCTCCCAAACAAACTAGTTGCACTTGAATTTTTGCCTCAGGGTCTACTTCTGGGGGAACCTGTTTGGAAATCACATGCTATTAGGTATGATTAGAGGTTCTTCAGCTGGTTAGACACAATGTGCAAAGACACTCACAGAGATGAAAGGCAGACTCGTGTGACTTACAGCTCCAAAAGGAGGAGCCACTAGGAGCCACTCGGAGGAGCGACTCAGGGGGTTGCATCCAGGGACAAGGAAACAGCAAGCTGGGGTTGTAGGTGACAGCTTATGTATGCTGAGTGGAGGGGGCAGTTAGCTAGGTTTCAAGGGCTTCTGGGGGATTGGGTATTTTAAACTATTCTACAGGCCTAAAGAAGAAGGGCCGTCCCTGGGTTTTAGACATGTGGGGGCCCCTGTGCATGGCAACTCAGGAGGGTTGAAGCTTGGTAAGGAGGGTGTTGGGGTGTGACCTTGCTGAGCTGCTGAGAAAGGGGAACTGACTGGTCTCAAAACTGGATCAAGGCAGCATTTCAGGAAGAAAACATATTAAAGAACCCAATGGCTGTAGGCTGAATAAGGGACCCCAGTGATGTCAGCTTTAATCCCTGGATCCTGTGAATGTACCTTCTATGACAAAAGGGACTTTGCAGATGTGATTAAGTCAAGCATCTTGAGATGGGGAGATGATGCGGGCTTATGCTGGACAGCCCTCAATGCAATCCCATGTGACCTTGTAAGAGGGCGGCGGAGAGAGATCGACACAGAGAGGAGAAGGCGACGTGTTGGTGAGGCAGAGAGAGATGTGAAGTTGCCATACTGCTGACTTAGGAGATGGAGGAAAGGGCTAGGAGCTAAAGAATGTAGGAAATCTCAAAAGGTTGGAAAAAGCAAGAAAACCTCCTGAGTAGTAAGGACTAAAAGTGTAATTTTAAGCCACTATATTGGTGATACTTTTTTATTACAGCAGCCACAGGAAACTGATACAGCTGCTGAGATACTACGTTTTGCTATGGTAACAAACAACCTCAGCATCTCAGAGGCTTCACATCGTAAAGCTAATTTCTCATTCATGCACGTGGTTGTCTTGGGTCACCTGGAGTTTCTTCTCTAGGTCTTCTTCTTGCCAGGACCCTGGCTGATGGGGGAGTGGGGGGATGGGGGCTGTGCTATGAACCTCATACCCTCTCCTGCAAGAGAAACCAGGCAGGGCAAAGTGTCCCCCACCTCAAACCAGGGAAGGGGGAAGTTTCAGTGGTATGTCCCAGGGACTCTGCTGTGGGTCCTCTGGACTTTCATGATCGAAGGATCTGGGAAGAGCAGGAGAACGGGGCTGGGGACCACTTTTGTGGTTGAAGGACTTGGAGTACTTCCAGGACGGCTTCCTGTAATAGGTGCTGGGCTTCAACAGCAAACGTCGGAGTGGCTGGAATGGAAAGAGAGGCTGAGCAGGGAACAGTTTCCAGGGGGAGGCAGGCAAAGGAGCAGAGGGGCCCTTCAAAGTGTCTCCAAAAGAAGGGGTCCACTCTGAACACCTGGTTGGCTCAAAGAGGTGATGTCAGTCAACAACAAAGTAAGTTGAGTGAGAACCATCTGATCCCTGTTTGGTTTCCTGGGGCTGCCATAACAAATGACCACAAACTAGGTGTCTTAAAACAACAAAGATGTATTGTCTCCCAGTTTTGGAGCCGGAAGTCCAAAATGGAGATGTCAGCAGCACCATTTTCCTTCGGAAGGCTCTAGGAAAGGATCCTTCCTTGCTTCTTCCAGCTGCTGGGGGCGCCAGGTCTTCCCTGGCCAGTGGCAGCACCACTCCAATCTCCACCTCCATCTCCAATGGCCTTCTCTCTCTGTCTCTCCTCCTGTGACTCTTATAAAGACACTTATCACTAGATTGATGACTGTTTTGGTTACTTCATGCAGAAAAATACTACAAATGGGTGGCTCAAGCAAACAGGAGTTTATTCTCTTACAATTTTGGAGGCTAGAAGTCTGAGTTCAAAGTGCCAGGCTCTAGGGGCTGGGTAAAAGCCCCTCAACCTTGGGCTCCTGGCCCACTGGAGCTGGAGGCTTTTCTTCATTCAGGCAGCTGCTGGCTGCTGAGGCCGACAAACCCGAGGTTGACAAGTAACAAGGCACAGTCCTGATATTACCAAACCACACGGTAGGCCACTAATTCAAGTCCAGAAAAAGTCCCAAGATCGGCAGGGCATGGCAGGCTGCTGAACCATGACTTGGCTACACGCAGAGATCAAGCGTGCCAAAATGCGAGAGACCTTCCTCAAAGCTGCTGCTTAGGTACTGGAAGCAGCCCACATCCCCAAAGTAGCTACTCAGCTCTCCAGTAGATTCTACCGTGGAATTGATTGCCAATCTCACCATGGGGAATAACTACATCCAGCTGTCCAGCCACTCAACCAGGCCCCGCCAAGTTGACACACAACCCTAACTACCACAATGACCCACTGGGACAATCCTGGGTGGTCTCATCTTGAGACGATTCACTGTATCACATCTGCAAAGACTCTTTCTCCGAATAAGGCCACACTCACAAGCCCCGGGGGTGAAGATCTTTTGGGGACCTACCGTTCAACACACTGTAGCCCCTTCCCTTACTCCTTGAGCAGCAAAAGGGAAGGAGAAAAACAGTAGGGGGAAGGGCCCCTGCACCACCCCACCCCACCCCACCAAGCCCTGAGAGCCAGAATCAGGCTCTGGGTTGGGAGGGAAGATTTCACCCTAAACCAAAGGTCTGAGTTGGGCGTGGGCAGTCTCGTTTTTGAAAGCCGGCCAAGCCTTGTGACTTAAGGCGACCACAGGAGTGACTGTTAGCTGAGATGAGCAGAAAAGGCAGGAGTCCAAGATGTTATCCATGGTCGGAGAGGCTTCCCCCAGAGCACATGTTCTAGGAGCAGGGAGAGGCCAAACTGAAACTGCACTGAAATCTCACCTGACAGTTTCCATCAGTGGCCTCTTGACCTCCAGGAGTCTTCTGGTATGTCTCTTGTTTCTGTCCCACCCTCTCTGACCCCCTTATACTGAGTCTTCACTTGCCCCTCCTGCCTTCCACAAGGCCTTGAGTTCTCTGGGGGCGGGGCCTTGCCTGCCTGCCCTTCATTTGCTTCCGGATACTCGCCTTGTGTGCCAGGGGCTGTGTGAGGCACTGCAAACTTAGGAGAGAACAGCACAGAGCAGGGTCTGCTTAGTGGATTGGACATTCAGGTGGGGGAGCCCAACAAGTGGTACCTGGGCAGTGAGTAAGAGCTGGGGCAGGTCCCAGGGCTATGAGTGTAGTGATGGGAGTCTGGGGCTCCTTTAAATTGGGAGTGGGAGAGAGTTGGGGAAGGCCTCACCGAGAAGGGGAGAGCTAACAGAAGTGAAAGAGAGATCCATGCAGATATCTGGGGAAACAGCACTCCAGGCAGCGGCCACAGCCTGTGCAAAGGCCCTGAGGCAGCAATGTGCCTGGTGGGTTTGAAGAACATTGAGGAGGGTGGAGCAGACTGAGAGAGGGAGGAGACAAGGACCGGGAGGTGATGGAATAGATTATGCAGGGCGTCCCCCTACCAAAGACTTTGCCTTTTGTTCTGATGAGGTTATTGGTCCAACGAAAGGCACATTCTAAGCCCCAGAACATGTGACTGTGTTACCTCACTTGACAAAATGGACTTTGCAGATGTGAGTAAGCTAAGGATCTTGAGATGGGAAGATTATATTGGGTTATCAGTTAGACCTGATTTAATTACCAAACCAAACCCCAAACCCACTGCCATCAAGTCAATTCTGACTCATAGCGACCCCCATTGGGTTTTCATGGTGGTAAATCTGTATGGAAGTAGATTGCCCTGTCTTCCTTCAAGGAAGCGGCTGGTGGGTTTGAACTGCCAGCCTTCTGGTTAGCAGTCAAATGCCTTAGGCACTGCACCATCACAGGCCCTTTCAAGTGGAAGAGGAAAGCAGAGACGCAGTGCCACAAGGACACCAATGCCATTGCCGGCTTTGAGAAATCTCCGCTTTCAAAGGGGCCACAAGCCAAGGCAAGGAGTGGTTTTAGAAGCTGGAACGACCCTAGGCTGCCAGTCAGCAAGAAAAGCGGGACCAGGGACCCGCAACCACTAGGAAATGAGTTCTCCAAACACAGGAATGAGCAGGAACCAAATGCTCCCCTAGAGCTTCCAGAAAGACCGTAGTCTGCCGGCAGACACCTTGACGGCCCTGTGAGACTTTCGAACCCCAAATGTGTGTTGTTTACAGCGCGAAATTCGTGGGCAATTGTCATGGCAGCCTCGCGCGGAAACTAACAAGGTGGGAGCCTTATAGAGTTCTGAGCAGAAACAGGATGGGATCTGACTCGGGTGCTCAAAGGCGCCCTCTGGCTGCTGCAGGAGGGAGAACAGACCGTGGGGTGGAGGGCTGGATTTGGTACGCGGGCGCGAACAACCGCGTTGGTCCAGGTGAGCTGTGCTGGGGCTGGACCAGGTGGAGACTGAGAGGTGGAGGAGAGAAAGAGGCATAGAGTCCACGACAACTCGAGCTTCGACCTGGGCTCTGGGAGGCTCCAGCCCCCTCTATCCCCGGTTCAGCCAGCTCCCACCTGCTTCCCTGTATCCCCCAGCCTCCCTCCAGCCATCCCCTTTTCCTCTGAGCCCCTGGCCTGGTCCTCTGTGTTTCAAGGACGGAATCAGATGGCCGGAGAGGGGCTGGAGGTCCTTGATCTCCAACAGGCTCAACTGTCTCATCCTCCCTCTCAGCTCGCCCCCTGGTCTGTGCCTCTCTCTCTCTCTTTCTTTCTCTCTCTCTGTAATTTTCTTTCTCTTTCCGGTAACCGAATTATCCAATCTCTGCCTCTCGCTGGGGGCCGCCCGCAGCAGCGTGGGCGAGCAGGGGCCTGGGTCGCAGCTCAAGATATTAAACCATCAATCACCCGCCAACGCCGCTCCCCGGGTGGAACCCTCCGCGGGGCGGCCCTCTGTGAGCCAGGAGCCAGAAGCAACCAAGATGGGGTGTCTGTCCACCTGCGCAGGTGCAGGGTGAGGATGGCCTGCGCTGGCTCCGGACGCGGGTGGCCTGAGTTCAAATCCTGGTGCTGCCCCTTATCTATCAGTTTGAGTGAGTCTCTTTATCTCTCTGAGCCTCGGTTGCCCTGCCTATAAAATAAAGAATCCTGGTGGCACAGTGGTTAAGAGCCCGGCTGGAAAGATCAGCAGTTCAAACCCACCAGCCATTCTGTGGGAGAAGGAAGAGGAAGTCTGCTCTGAAAAGATTACAGCCTTGGAAACCCTACAGGACAGTTCTGCTCTGTCCTATAGGGTGTTGTGAGTCAGGAAAGACTTTATGGCGATGGGTAAAATGGGGATAATAACATTTTCTGTCATTGGGATTCACCAGGAAGAATAAATTTGTTAATATGTGTGCAGTGTCTGGAACACAGCAGCCCCATCTACCATTGACTGCTATGATTCCTGGCTTGTCCTAGCACACATCCAGCTCACAGTCCTAACTGTTGTTGTTAGGTGCCCTTGAGTCGTCTCCAACTCACAGAGACCCTGTGTACAACAGAATGAAACACTGCTTGGTCCTGCCCCAGCCTCACACTCCCTGCGATACCTGAGCCCACTGTCGCAGCCACTGTGTCAATCCATCTTGTTGAGGGCCTCCCTCTCTTTCACTGACCCTCCACTTTACTTAACTAGGGCTGAGCAACCCCAATCTAGAGGTGCCCATTTCAGAGGTGCCCTTAGCACTTTGCACTGGCTGTTCCCTCTGCGTGGAACACTCTTCCCCTACGTCCCCAAGTGGCTCCCTGTTACCTGCTCCAGGGCTTTGCTCAAAAGTCACTACTTTAGCAAGGCCACCTTGTGAAAATTCCATGCAGCACCCCCTGCCTGTCCCCACACTCTTATAGGTCTTCTTTTCTCTATAGCATGTACTACCAGTGGGTTTGCTGGGCTGGGGGATACTTGTCACATTGTCTGTCCATCCCCCTGGAGTGAGTCCCCAGGGCAGAGGTTTAGTCATCCACCACCAACCTGGCACATAAGAAACTCTTAATAAATATCTGTTGAATGAATGAATAAAGAAATGAAGTTCATTTGGCAGCCGTCAGAAGGCCCCCCCGTCAAGGCTGTAGCCAGCTCAGGGCTGCTCTGGTTGGGGCTGTCACAATCCTGGGCTTCCTGAGCTGACAGAGTGTCACTGGGGACATGGGCAGAGGCCTAGCTGATCATTTGGTGTCTTTGGTGAGTATTTTTTTTTTTTTTAATTGAGGTAAAATTTATCCAACTTGAAATTAACCATTTTTAAGAACTCAGGGGAGTAGCATTGAGTTCATTCACCATGATGTGCCCCCACCCCCTCTGCTATTTCCAGCACAGCCGTATCATCCTAAATGGAAAGCCCCATACCCACTAATAGCCACACTCCTTCTCCCCTTCCCTAGCCCCTGGTACCCACTAATCTGCTTTCTGTCTCTATGGATTTGCCCATTCTGGACATGTCATATAAATGGGATCAGACTCTGTGTAAATTTTTATGACTGGTATCTTTCTTTGAGCATATTTTCAAGGTTCACCTATGATGTAGCAAGTCTATCAGTACTTCATTTCTTTTTATGGTTCGGTTCTGGTAGCGTAAGGAGCTCTGGTGGCATAGTGCCTAAAGCATCTGACTGCTAACCAGAAAGTTGGCAGTTCAAACCCACCAGTTACTCCATGGAAGGAAGACTGGCAATCAATCTACTTCTGTAAAGATTTACCGCCTTGCAAACCCAAAGGAGGTGGCTATGAGTTGGAATTGATTCGATGGCAGTTTCTTTTTTTTTTTCTTTCTTGTAGTGTAATGGTTAAACCATTTGGCTGCTAACCAAAAGGTCGGTGGTTTGCCTTTTGCAAATACAGTACTGTGTTGTCATTGAAGGCAAACATTGATATACGGGTGGATAGATGGATGGACAGGCTGAACGATTAGGTATGTCTATTCAGGGGGGAGTGTGCCCATGACCATGTATAGGATTGGCAGACAGTGTACCTACAAGTGTATTTGTATGTTCTGTAAGAATTCCCAGATATATAGTAGAGCTGATAAGGGACAAGGTTGTAGTCACTTGGCCACAGACAGCTACCCACAGGGAGTGAGTAGCTGGACCTGTGGCCTTGGGCCCATAGTCACAGGGGACATCAAGCAATTGGCATAACATACTA
>NW_006922047.1:580958-583002 GCF_000298275.1 Orycteropus afer afer | reverse complement strand
GGTAGTATTTCGTTCCATTGTACAAAGGGTCACTATGACTCAGAATTGACTCGACTACACCTAATAACAACAACAACACTATTCCATTGTGTTTATATACCAACAACCTAAAAAACCCCAAACCCATTGCTGTCAAGTAAATTCTGACTTATAGTGCCCCTATAGGACAGAGGAAACCCTATAGGGGTTGCTGTGAGTCAGAATCAACTTGATGGCAGTGAGTTCAGTTTATAGGACAGAGTGGAACCGTCCCATAGGGTTTCTAAAGCTGTAATCTTTACAGAACCAGACTGCCACCTCTTTCTCCCACAGAGTAGCTGTTGGGTTCTAACTCCCAACCTTTTGGTTAACATCTGAACACTTAATCACTGTGCTACCAGGCCTCCATGTATGTACCACACTGTTTATCTATCATCCATTGATGGACATTTGAGTGGTTTCCACCTTCTTTGTGTGTATCTTTAAAAGGTGCCCCTTCCTATGGGCAGACGCAAGGCCCGCCGAGGGGCGCTCCAGCACTCTTGTGCAGTGAACAACCTGCACGACTGCTCTTGGCAGCCCTGCCTGCATGGCCTGTTTCCTGGGCAGTTTGAGAGGGGGGTACACTGAGAAGACCAAGTAGCTGGACCTCCTTTGGGAGCTACTCTTTGTTCTAAATTGCCCTACATCCCTGCTAGGAAAACCTGCTTGGGCACTGGGGCCACTCTGGGCATCCTCCGGTACCCCTTCCCGTTGCCCTCCAGACTTGGAGGCGCTCACCTTCCCCAGCCCCTCACCCACCTCCCCTCTGCACACCTCCTGCCAGCCGTCTCCCGCCCACTCCTCCCAACCCTCTGTTTCTCCAGCACCGTGGCTATTTTTATTTTTCCTTCTTATTAAATTTCCAACTTCTGCAAACACCATGACCCCTGCTTCGCCACCCCCCCTTTCCCTCCGAGTAGATTTGATTCACTTGCGTTTATTAACAGATTAAAAGAAAAAAAAACCACTCAGCTGCCGCCACCCGACTCTGCCTTCTTGGCTTCCTTGGAGGTTTGGGGGAAACTAGAGGGAGGGGAACCGCTAGCCTGGCCTTGGGCTCCCTCAGGTTGTAAATGTACCTCCTCCCCACACTCCAGGGTGTATGGACCTTTCCCTGTTGCCTGAGGGGGCAGGTGGGAGAGGCTGTGGAGGGTGGTTGGGCCCCTTCCTGGCTTTGGAGGAGACTGGATGGAGTCCAGGCCTGTGCCGTCCCCAGCCGATTCCTAACCCAGATGGGACTGAACTTAAAAAAAGGAGGGGGGGAGGCAATTGGCCTTCCCTTGCAAGCCTTGCGGAAGCTTTCTGCGAAAGGCTTCAGGTGGGCAGTATGTCGATGCCTTTTTGGGCCAAGGAAGTGGGGGATTAGATTTGCAGCCCCCGACTCAGTACCAGGGTGCCCCGCCGTTTCCTCCCTCTGAGGGCTGGTGGGGGCCACGGTGCAGGGAGGGAGGACCACAGGGAGGCAGAAGGTGTCAGGCTCTGGGAGGCCACTAGCCCTGGCCCAGCTCTGTGGGCTTCTTCTGAAGCCCTGTGAGACTGATCCCTGTCTTTCCCACCCCCTGCATCCCAGAGCTGAGAGCAAATTGGTTCTTTATGCCCCCGGGGTGTTTTCCCCAAAAATTCTTTGTGGCCGTCACCATGGCAACGAGGAACCCGGCTGTACTTTATTTCCCTGGAATATGGGATGGGGGGGTGGGGTGAGGAAGCAGGCTGGGTCCTCCAGCTGGGACCTTCCTGCCCTGAGCCTCCTCCCCTGACCTCCTTCTTCCTCCCTCCCCCCACAGCTGGTCCAGCCTCTCCAGTGGCCAGACTACCATCTGGATTGCCGGTCTGTGGCTCCCTCTGGGAACCTCATCAGTTTGGGGTGAGGTCCCTCATCTTCCATGGTCCAAGGGCTCCTGTTCCCTCCCTGTCCATGACTCCCATTGGAATCACTTCTCCCTTCTTGATCTCCTCACTATTTCTCTCCAACCCCCTAATCAGGGAGGGCTGGTATGGTTGGACAGGCCGGGCACTGCACAAC
>NW_006922047.1:578930-580408 GCF_000298275.1 Orycteropus afer afer | reverse complement strand
TGGGGAACAAAGAGAAAGACAGGATGTGGTTACAAAAAGCCCCAGAGGAGTAAAAGGTTTGCTAAATGGCCCCAATTCTTCACACCCCCATCCCTACCTTTTCCTGTGTAGCTCCTCCCATTGAGAGGTGGAGTCTATTTTCCCACCCTTGAATCTGAGCTGGCCTTATGACCTTCATTGGCCAATAGAATGTGCCAGAATTGACCTGGGCATCTTCTTCCCAGGCCCTTGTTGTTATGTGCCATGGGGTCAGATGCAAATCATAGCATCGCCTCCTTGGGTTTCTGAGGCGGTATCACTATGGAAGTAGATTCCAACCCTCCTTCCGAGGAGTGGCTGGTGGGTTTGAACCACCAGCCTTCTGCTTAGCAGTCAAATGCCTTAGGCACTATGCCACCAGAGCTCCTTGCCAGGCCCTAAGCCTCCAAATTTGATGCCTGTGTATTCTACCAATTGTGGTCCACGTGTATGGTTGCTGTTTATGTTGTTGGAAAAAGGTATTTGCAATGAGTAAGTTGTTGTCTTGCAAAATTCTATCATGCGATCTCTGGCATCATTTCTATCATCAAGGTCATATTTTCCAAATACTGATCCTTCTTTGTTTCCAACTTTCACATTCCAATCATTAGTAATTATTAATGTGTCTTGCTTGTACATTTAATCAATTTCAGACTGCAGAAGTTGGCAAAAATCTTCAGTTTTTTCATCTTTGGCATTGGTGGTTGATGTATAAATTTGAATAATTATATTAACTGGTCTTCCTTGTATGCATATGGATATTATCCTATCACTGACAGCACTGTTAAGGAGCTCTGATGGTGCAGTGATTAAAGCATTCAGCTGCTAACCAAAAGGTTAGCGGTTTGAACCCATCACTTGTTACCTGGCAGAAAGATGAGGCAATGTGCTTCCCTAAAGATTTACAGCCTTGGAAATCTTATGGGGCAGTTCTGCTCTGTCCTATGTGTTCTCTGTGGGTTGGAATCAACATGATGGCAGCAGATTTGGTTTAGTTTTGGGACAGCTTTGTACTTCAGGATAGATCTTGAAAGGTTCTTTTTGATGATGAATGTGACATTCCCCTTTAATTGGTGATTCCCAGCCTAGTAGACCATATGTTTGTCTGTGGACCTCACTGGATGGAATACACAGGAATCAAATCAACTACATCCGTGCAAAGAGATGATGGAGAAGCTCTATATCATGAGTCAAAACAAGACCAAGGGCTGACTGTGGAACAGACCATCAATTGCTTATATGCAAGTTCAAGCTGAAGCTGAAGAAAATTAAAACAAGTTCATGAGATCCAAAGTACAGCCTTCAGTACATCTCTCTTGAATTTAGAGACCATCTAAAGAACAGATTTGATGCATTGAACACTAGTGACCAAAGACCAGATGAGTTGTCGTATGACATCAAGGATATCATGCATTGTTGTTGTTAGGTGCCATCTAGTTGGCTCCAACTCATAGTGTCCC
>NW_006922047.1:577448-578475 GCF_000298275.1 Orycteropus afer afer | reverse complement strand
AGTCTTCAAAGTGACATCTTTGCTCTTTAACACTTTAAAGGGGTCTTTTGCGGCAAATTTGCCCAGTGCAATACAACGTCTGATTTCTTGACTGCTGCTTGCATGAGTGTTGACTGTAGATCAAAGTAAAATGAAATCCCTAACAACTTCAATCTGTTCTCCATTTATCATGATGTTGCTTATTGGTCCAGTTGTGAGGATTTTTGTTTTCTTTATATTGAGGTGTAATCCGTACGGAAGACTGTACTCTCTAATCTTCATCAGGAAGTGCTTCCAGTCATCTTCACTTTCAGCAAGCACGGTTGTGTCACCTGCATATTGAAGGTTTTTAGTGGTTCTTCCTCCAATCCTGATGCCATGTTCTTCTTTACATAGTCCAGCTTCTCAGGTTATTTGTTCAGCATACAGATTGAGTATGGTGAAAGGATACAACTCTGACTTACCCTTCCTGATTTTAAACCATGAACTATCCCCTTGTTCTGTTCAAATAACACCCTTTTGGTCTATGTACAGGTTCCTCATGAGCACAATAAGTGTTCTGGAATTCCCATTCTTTACAATGTTATCCATAATTTGTTATGATCCACACAGTCAAATGCCTTTGCATAGTCAATAAAACACAGGTGGACGTCTTTCTGGTATTCTTTGCTTTCAGCCAAGATCCATCTGACATCAGCAATGATCCCTCATTCCATGTCCTCTTCTGAATCCAGCTTGCATTTCTGGAACTTCCTTGTCAATATACTACTTCAACCATTTTAATATTATCTTTAGCAAGATTTTACTTATGTGTGATATTAATGATATTGTTTGATAATTTTCATGTTTTGTTGTATCACTTTTCTTTGAAATGGGCACAAACAGGGATCTCTTCCAGTCAGTTGGCCAGGTAGCTGTCTTACAAATTTCTTGGCATAAATGAGTGTTTCCAGAGCTTCTGTTGTTGTCGTTGTCAGGTGCCTGTCGAGTCGTCTTTGACTCATAGCAACCTTATGCACAGCAGAATGAAACACTGCCTAGTTCTGCA
>NW_006922047.1:570503-571983 GCF_000298275.1 Orycteropus afer afer | reverse complement strand
ATGGCCTGCTGTGTGGTTTGGTAACATCGGGACTGTGCCTTTTTACTTGTCAACCTTGGGGCTTCTCAGCCTCAGCAGCCAGCAGCTATCTGAGTGAAGAAATGCCTCTAGCTCCAGTGGGCTGGGAGCAGGAGGCAGAGCTGGACCCCAAGGTCGAAGGGCTTTCACCCAGCCCCTAGAGCCTGGCACTTTGAACTTGGACTTAAAGCCTCCAAACTGTAAGAGAACAAACTCCTGTTTATTAAGGCCGTCCCATTTGTGGTATATTCTTGTGAGAGTGGCACTAGGGAACTGGAACAGGCAGAAAATGCCCTTCCTGCCTTCTGCACAAGAGAACGGGGCTCAGATGCTGGGGGCTTGCATTCGGTTGCATCCCCTCCCACATCCTTCCTTGTTCCTTCACTCCTTGCCATCCCGATCCCACACCTCACTCTGTCCCTCTCACTCAGCCACACCAGCTCCGGGCTGATGTGCACCCTCTCCAAGCTTGTTGCCACGTCTGGGCCTTTGCATCTGCTGATCCTTTACCTGGAATCCTCCTTCCTTAGATCTCACGCAGGCTCCTCCCTCTCCTCCCTCCTGACTCTGCTCACATCAGCTCCTCTGAGAGACCCGAGCTCTCAGGCATACCCTCACCAGCTCCTCACTCTGGATTTTATTATTATTCATAGCGCTTACTGCTACCTGACATCATGTCTTTCTGTTTCCTGTCTGTGCTGCAGTGAATTACTCAGTATGGTCCTTCTAGCCACAGTCTTCTATTTTGTGATGTATTGTAAATCCTAGCCTCTATGCCTGTGGTTATGGTCCCATTATGGAGTGAGTTGTCTATTATGTTAATGAGGCAGATTTAGGGTGGGACATATCTTGAGTCACCAACTTACCAGAGAGTGTGACTCAAGTCACCTTAGTTTCCTTGAAGGTGTGGTCTGCATCCAGTACACATGAATGCCCTGGCAAAGCTCTCTCTCTTGCTCAGGATCCTGCATCTGGCATGTCGCCATCTGACCTCCGGTTCTTGGGACTTGAGCCTTCAGCCTCAAGTCTGACCTGATTCACCACCTTCTGGAGTCTTGTGAGATAGCAGCCTGTTGTCTGACCTGACGATTTGGGCTCGTCAGCACCCGCAACCATGTGAGTGAGGAGAATCCTCCAGGCTGAGAGGCTTGACCCACGGATTTGGGCCTCGCCAGCCTCCACAACCACGTGAGCCGTATCCTTGGTGGTTCATGAGTTCTATGAGACGTTACAGTGAATTACAGAACCCTGAGATGGCAGGAAGGGAGAGTACTGAAGAGAGGAGAAGTAATTGATGTTAGAGATGATGAAGTGGTCCAGCAGTTAGGAAAGGTTGAGAAGATATCTTCAACCTCTTCCTCATAGGAACCAGGCTTGTGCTGATCCTTCAAAAAGAAATGATTTGTGTACTGTCTCACTTCCCCACTCTCTTTACAGTGCCTCCTGGGGTCACCTCCTAGCC
>NW_006922047.1:556821-569520 GCF_000298275.1 Orycteropus afer afer | reverse complement strand
GGGCAGAAGCAGACTCCCCCAAAACGTCCTCATCCACTTTTCACCTGTTGATTTTACCATCCACGGATGATCCACAGCTTCGTTAGGAGTTCCAAGGTAACGTCACATCTCCCCACTCATCCTTCTCCACCAGGGTGGTGACCCTCTCTTCCAGCGACAGAGTCATCCAGGGCCCCAAGTAGACATTTGCTGAAGGAACTCAAGGGCGAAGGATGCAGCCCACTGGAAAACAAAACAAAACAGGTGTTTGCCATTTAGGGCAAGGACACGTGGCGCCACCTGCTCCGCGTCTCTGGGATCAGAGTGGCTGACTCCACCCCCTCCGGATGCCAGGCGGGGCCAGAGCCTCAGGACAGCCCTGGCCACGCCCACCACCGCCCTGGTCATGCGGGTTTGGGACCCAGAGGCGCTCTGGGGAGAAGAAACATCATCCATCTGTAGGTATCAACATTTGTTTCCTTTAAAAAAAAAAAAAAAAATTATTTTAAACCTCCCCACAATTCAAACGTTTCTCTTATTATCTTCTGCCGAGGGAAAAAATTAATAACACGGCGCAATATAAAATACTAAATTAAAGGCATTTTGGAACCAGCAATTATTTCATAAGCTTCTCTTTTATTGCCGCGCTAATGTGCCTAATTGCTGTCTTAATGAGGACATTAATTTCTAGCTAATGTGATGTTATTATAGAAATTGCAGTCAATCTCTTAAAAAGGGGAAAGTGCTAGAAAGCTGTCCCAGGAGGCAGGGGTTCTGGTCACCCTGGGGCTGAGGGGCAAGGAGGAGGAAGGAAATGGCGCTGGAATCCAGGTGGAGGCCGAGGGGGGGGTGGTGGTGGCCGGGAGTCGCGGCAGGGGGGCAGGGGAGCCGTGGAGGGGCAGGGATGGGCAGCCTGGGGGGACCCTGATCAGAGAACCAGCGGTTGTTGTCGTACCCAGGGACCTAGGAGATGAGCCTCTGGTAAGGTAGGGTGGTGTCACAGCCATCAAAACCTGGGGTTCACACCTGGCGCTGTTGGAGCCTTTTATATGTCAATCCTCACACTAACCCAATGAAATGGATCACATCGCTGTTCCCGTTCTATAAATGGGGAAACTGAGGCACAGAGTGGTCACCCAAGGTCACAGACTATTAAATGGTGGGAGTGGGATTTGCACTCAGGCCATCTGCCTTACACACTGTGCTACATGGCCTCTGAGCCAGTGCCTCGCACACCAACAATAGTAATAATAACCTGTTGCAGACAAGTTGATTCCAACTCACGGTGATCCCATAGGACACAGTAGAACTGCCCTATGGATTTTTGGGGGCTGTAATCTGTATGGAAGCAGACTGCCACATCTTTCTTCCTCGGAGTAGCTGGTGGGTTCGAACAGCTGACCTCTTAGTTAGCAGCCAAGTGCTTAACCACTGTACCACCAGGGCTTCTTTTTAGAATAATACCAAACGCTTACTGAGGATTTCTTATGTGCCGGCATATGTCATCTCAGAGCAGACTGTCTAGGGATGGAGGCTTGGAAGTTCAAGCACAGGAAAAGCCCCCTCTGAGCACTTGCAGATACAACAGGGAGGACAACTAAGGCTTCAGGGTGAGGCTGGTGCCGCACCCCCCACGAGACCAGAGTCCACTGTGGGGAGAGACTCTCAGGGCCCAGGGAGGGGAAGCGTCTTGGCCCCGAGTTGCACCTTCTGGCTCTAAAGGCAGCTGGTCTGGGTTAGAATTCTAGCTTCCCCTCCTCCTACATGAACTTGGGTGAGGGATTGACACTCTGTGCCTTGGTTTCTTCATCTATAGATTGGGGTTAACAATGGAACCATCCCCATAGGGCTGTTTTAAAGATTAAATCCTTTATCATAGAGTCGATTCCCAATCACGGTAACCCCTCATGTTTTAGAGTGGAATGTGCTCCACTGGGGTTTTCACTGGCTATGCTCTTATGGAAACAGATCTCCAGGGCTCTCTTCCACCGCACTGTTGGGTGGATTTGAACCTCCAACCTTTCTGTTAGTAGCTGAGAGCAAAGTGTTGGTGCCATCCAGTTACCTGGTTTTAAGGATTGTTGTTGTTTGTTGTTGTTATATGCTGTCAAGTCAGACCCGACTCATAGCGACCCCTCCTTGGGTTTTCGAGGCAGTATCACTACGGAAGTAGATTGCCCCATCTTCCTTCCGAGGAGTGACTGGTGGGTTTGAACCACCAGCCTTCTGGTTAGCAGTCAAGTGCCTTAGGCACTATGCTACCAGAGCTCCCGTTTTAAGGATTAAGGATTTATTTTAAACAAGTTAAAATAGTTTATCAGTCAGAACACATACATGCCAGTGGCTATAACGAGCAACCCCCAAATCCCAGTGGCTTAACACACTAAAGGCTTATATCTCACCCACATTGCAGGGGGCTTGGTTCTCTTGGAAACCCAGGCTCCCTCTCTGTATTGTAGCTCTAGCTTCTCCTAGTGCCTCAGAGCCCCCCACAAACCAGCAAAGGAAGAGAAAGATCAGAGGAGCAGGTGGGAGGTTTGAGGCCTGAATGTAGCAATTGTCACTTCCACCCACAGAAGTAGGTCTGGGGGAAGCGAGGAACAGATATGGGAACAAAGCGACCCAGGCCAGCGCCCTACTGGCCCCATCTTCCCCTCCACTTTCCACACCCTACCTGGCTAAGCACACAGCAGGCAAGGCCAAGGCCAAGGCCTGCCAGATTTACCCTGTAGAGACACAATGAGCCACTTTTAGATCCAGACATTCATTACTTATACATATAGACAGTGAAGAGAAAAATAAACCAAAGGTGGTGGCTCCCTGGGGTCCTTGTTTCACACACAAAAAGAAAGACGACACCTGCTATGGATTATACTATGCCCCGCCCAAAAGTATGTATTATAACCTATGGTTATAAACCCATTTGGGAATAGGGTTTTTGTTATGTTAATGAGGCTGTATTCGTGTAGGATGTGTCTTAAATCAATCTTTTTGAAATAAAAATAGATTAAGCAAGCACAAATGGAGGGGAAGACACACAACCACAGATCGCCTAGGAACCTAGGAAGAGAAGCTGAAAAAAGACAAGGACCTTCCCCCAGGCCCCACAGACAGAAAGAGAGCCTTCCCCTACAGCCCGTCCCCTGAGCCCAGGCTTCTAGCCTCCTGGACTGAGAAAAGAAATCAGTTAAAGCCACTCACTTGTGGTATTTCCCTTATAACAGCACTGGAGAACTAAGACAACACCCAAAACAAAAGCACCAGTGCTGAGGTACCGCCTTGCTGGAGGACCAATTCCAGAACCAGCTGAGTGGTTTGATAATCCTCATCGGTTCCGGAAGGGGGCGGGGCATAAAGCCCCATGCGCATCTTAGCCTAGGTGCTGAGGAACTGGCTGGGGCAGCCTCCGTGGGAGATGGAATGCCTTGCAAGGCCCTGCCCCCTTCTTCCGGGGAAGGTCACCGGCCTTCTGACCTGCTCGGATTCTCCGTGGCTCCAGCCTTTGCAGGTGTGGCCCATGTGGATTCCTTTTGTGGACAGGGTGCCATGGCGGAACTCCTCTACGCTTTTTCACTTTATCTGTGAAATTGATTCCCTTTGTTTTAAGCTTAGGAGCTCTGGTGGTGTAGTGCTTAAGGCATTTGGCTGCTAACCAAAAGGTTGGTGGTTTGAATCCACCAGCTGCTCCAAGGAAGAACGATGGGGCAGTCTGTTTCCTTAAAGATTTATAGCCTTGTTAACCCAATGGGGGTTGCTATGCATTGTAGTAGACTTTATGACAGTGAATTTTTGTTGTTGTTGTTGTTTATTTTCAACTTAAGCCAATTCACTCACAAAGGATACTTTCTCTCCTGGCTACGAATGGAGATTCCAGACCAAGACAGATTGGCAAAAAAAAAAAAAAAAACCTGGTGATGTACTTATGAAAATTAGTCAATGAAAACCCCACAGAGCAAAACAGGGTATGGTCCGACCGCACTCAACTATGCCGACGATTGTGAAGATGGCCCGGACACAAAGTTTCATCCTGTTATACCCAGGGTTGCCATGAGTCAGAGACAACATGACAGCACCTAACAATAACATAAAATAAATATAATGAAAGGGAAACAGTGTTGTCACATTTTTCCTCCAGGCTGTTGCCTGTCAAGAGCCTGAGCCTAGGGCTGGCTCTCTTTGTTAAAAAGGTAGATTAGGAAGCGTTGGAGGGGGTAAAGTCTGGCTAGCAGCTCTCTGAGTCGCATTGGAAGGATGAGGGTAGGGAGGAGGGAGTCACTCTCTCACTCCTGATACAGGGTCGGTAAGCTGAGAGGTGTCAGTTCTCAGGGCTGCCACGTAGCAAATAGCACAAGTGGGTGGTTTTGAAGAACGGATGTTTATTTTCTCACTGATCTGGAGGCTGAGCATCCACGTCAGGGGCTTGCCTTTGTCGGTTCCTTCCTTGTCAATAGGCCCCGGATGTTTCTTGGTTCCTTGGCTTGTGAACGATCTTCACACACCGTCTGTCTTTCCCACCCCATGTGTGTCCCTGTGCCTATTCTGGTCTTTTTGTAACTCAGAAGTGATTGGGTGTAGGGCCCACCCTACACTGCTATGGCCTCATTAACATAACAAAAGAAAAACCTTATTTACAAACTGGCTCACCTCCCTAAGTATAAGGGCCAGGAAGTCAGCACATAATTTTAGGGGATACAATGATGGGGTGGATGTGTCAGCAAGCCAGCCAACTAGGGGAGGAGCCCAATTCCAGCCCTTCCCCTCCCCTGTACTGCCTGTGATGGAAACAAAGGAGAGGCTGTGGGATGGGACAGAAAGTGTCCTGGGACGCCAGAGGCCCAGAGCAGTCCCTCCCCTCCCTGGGCCTCAGTTTTCTCAACCATAAAATGAGGGCACTAGGTAGACACAGACTAGAGAAACAGTTGATAAGTCTGCTTAGTTCCAAACTCTGTTCTCGATAGTGGTGTAGTTTTGGTGGGTGCTGGGTCCACATGTCCTTGGCCTACCCTTGGGTTCCAGGGCACACCTGGGTCTCTCTGCCTGAGGCTTTCTCCAGCCTCACAAGCACAGGCTGGAGTGGGCTGAGGGTTGGCACTCCCAGGACTGACCTTCAATCAACAACACACATCGTTTGGTATATACATACCCCTGCTCTGGTGGCATAGTACCTAAGGCACTTGACTGCTAACCAGAAGACTGGCGGTTCAAACCCACCAGCCACTCCTTGGAAGGAAGGTCAGGCAATCTACTTCCGTAGTGACACCACCTCGGAAACCCAAGGAGGGGTTGCTATGAGTCAGATCCGACTTCACAGCAGTGAGTTTGGTTTGGTTTGGTTTGGTTTTGCTCCCTCCTCGCCTCCTATTGGGAGCTCTGGTAGCATAGTGCCTAAGGCACTTGACTGCTAACCAGCAGACTGGTGGTTCAAACCCACCAGCCACTCCTCGGAAGGAAGATGGGGCAATCTACTTCTGTAGTGATACTGCCTCAGAAACCCAAGGAGGGGTTGCTATGAGTCGAGTCTGACTCGACGGCACATAACAACAATGCCTCCTATAGAATGTCTGTGTGACGTGTGCTCTCTCCTGCCTCCCAGAGGCCCCCAGAGGGATTGCACCCGAGAGCCCACCGTGGTAACCTGCTTGATAACATGTCTTTCCTGGTTGCCTCCCAGCCCCTGCTTCACTTCCTCTCTCTCCCACCCATGTTTCCTGAGATTAAACTTCTTGCTCCAAAATACCCTTTAGGGGAACCTAAACCAAGATGTAGGAGATTCCCTTTAGCCCCTTTCCCAGCTGCGTGGAATCAAAGATTGAGAGTGTGGCAAGAAGTAAAATTCCTTTCCTTTAAAAAGCAATATGTGCTCATAATAAAAGGAGAAGAATCCAGACCCTGTCAAAGGGAAGCATGTTGAGTTGAGCCCCCCTCTCTGCTCCTCCATCTCACCCCCACTTCCACCCCCGCCCCCAACCCTGCTAAGAGATGCCTGGTGTATTTCTGCTCACTTGATGGTGTGTATATCAACATCCTCTTTTCCCTCATAAATGGGATCGTTGCAGGCACACTGATCCACACACATTAGTTCCAGTTAATTATATCCCTTGGACACCCTCCCCAAATCGGCACGTCCAGACCCGCCTCGTTCTGCTTAATGACTGCTGAGTATTGGTGGATGTGATTTAAAAATAAAGATAGAACATGTCCGGATGCTCCCCCTGGAAGTCCCAGATCTGGGCTAATGGATGGAAGACCACACTCCATTTCCTCTCCCGTCTCTTTGGGCTCCTCTGCATCCTGAGAGTGGGCATGGACCTAGTTTGGGACTAGCCTCGCCCCAGTGGGACAGACACAGTCCTGTGCCTGGATCAGGGTGGGGGATCTTGGAGTCCCACTCCAGCAGTCCCTGAAGAACAAAGCCAAACCAAACCCCAAGAGCCCCAGCCCACTGAGGGGTTCTGTGGGTCTCCTCACTGTGGGCAGTTGGCATGTTTTCCTGGGCTTGCCTGTGGAGTATGGGCCTCACTCCTGACCCACAGCAATCTAGGAAAATGAGGCATGCCAGAGCCTGCTGCCTACCCAACACCCATTTCTATTCTGAGTGGTCATGTGCTTCAGAGGGTGGGTCTTGATTGGTCTAAACCCATCTGTACCTCGCCGATGATTGGTTCAGGCATGACATTTGAAGCAGACTGTAGGTGCCCCGTCACATCCCCTCAGCATCATTGTTCTAGCACAGGGGTTGGCTAACTGTGGCCAAGACTGGCCACTTGTTTTGTTTTTGTTTTCTTTTGATTAATTATTGTGATAAACTATAAGAACATAAACTTAACCATTTTTACACTGGGAGGAAGTAACTATGGGGAGGAAGTGGGAGGGGAGCTGCTGCATTGTAAATTTTGGTCAATGACATGAGACAAAGTATATGTGAACTGCTGTATGAAAAGTGAATTTACTCTCTAAATCTTCACCCAAATCCTAAAAAAAAAAAAAAAAAAACTTAACCATTTTTAACTGTAAAGTCAATGGCTTTAAGTACATTCACAATGTTGTGTAACCATCATCACTGTAGTAGTTAAGGGTGTGTGTCAACTTGGCTGGGCCTGGTTTTGAGTAGCTGGGCAGTTGGATGTAGTGATTCCCCATGATGAGACTAATAACTCCACAGAGGAATTTACTCTGAGAAGCTGAGTAGCTGCCTTAGGGATATGGTCTGCTTCCAGTATATAAGAAGCCTTGAGAAATGTCTCTGAGCTTTTTGGCACATCTGGATCCTGCATTTGGCTGAGTCTTCATCTCAGTAGCCTACCATTTGTCTGCGATCTTGAAACTGTGTCTGGACTTGAACCAGTGGCCTGCTGTGTTGCTTGATAATCTTAGGGTTGTGCCTTTTTACGTGTCAACCTTGGGTTCATCAGCCTCAGTAGCCAGCAGCTGCTTGAGTTAAGAGACACTTGCAGCTCCAGCGGGCCGGGAGCAAAAGTAGAGCTGAAGCCCAAGGTCGAGGGGCCTTCACTCAACCCCTACAGCTGCCACTTTGAACTCAGACTTTTAGCCTCCGAGCTGTAAGAGAATAAATCCCTGTTTGTTAAAGCCGTCCACTTGTATTTTCTGTTAGAGTAGCACTGTTGTTGTTGTTGTTATATGCCGTCCGACTCATAGCGACCCCTCCTTGGGTTTCCGAGGCACTATCACTACGGAAGTAGATTGCCCAAGCTTCCTTCCGAGGAGTGGCTGGTGGGTTTGAACTGCTAGCCTTCTGGTTAGCAGTCAAGTGCCTTAGCCATTGTACCACCAGAGCTCCTAGAGTAGCACTGGAGAACCAAAACAACACCATCTTTTTTCAGAACCCTTTCATCGTCCCAAACAGAAACTCTGACCCATTAGACAGCTCTGCGTTCCTCACTCCCCCAGCCACTGCTAACCTCTGATCTTTTTGTCTCTACACCTTTCCTTATTCTAGATATTTCATGAAAGAGCCCTGGTGGCTCAGTGGTTAAGCGCACAGCTGGGAACCAAAAGGTCAGCAGTTCAAACCCACCAGCCACTCCACAGGACAAAGATGTGGCAGTCTGCTTCTGTAGAGATGATGACCTTGGAAACCTAGGGGAAGTTCCACTCTGTCCTACAGGATTCCTATGAGTTGGAATCAACAGGTTTGGTTTTTAGTTCAGATATTTCATATCAATGAGATCATACACTATTTTTCCTTTTGTATTCTGGCTTCTTTCACTTAGCATAATGTTGTCAAGGTTCATCCATGTCACAGTGTGTATCAGAATTCCACTTCTTTTTAAGAATGAATAATATTCCATTTTATGGGTGGACTATGTTTTGTTTATCTATTTGTCCGTTGATGGACTTTAAGGTTATTTCCACCTTTTGGCTATTGTGAATAATGCTGCAATGAACTTTGGTGTACACGTAACTGCTTGAGTCACTGCTTTTAATTCTTTTGGGGTATGTGCCAAGGAATGGAAGTATTGGGTCATATAGTAATTCTATGTTTATTTTTTTGAGTAACTGACACACTGTTTTCCACAGCAGCTGCACGATTTTACAATTCTACCAGCTATGCATGAGGGTTCCAATTTCTCTACATCCCTGCCAACACTTAATATTTTTCATTTTCCTGATAATAGTCATCCTTGTGGGTTTGAAGTGGTATCTCACTGTGGTTTTCACTTGCATTTCTCTAATGACTAATGGTGCTGAGTATCTTTTCATGTGTCCATTAGCTGTTTACACATCTTCCTTGGAGAAGTGTCTATTCAAGTTGCAGCCTATTTTTGTAAATAAAGTTTTATTGGAACAGAGCATACCCATTTGCTTACATATCATCTGTGACTGTGTTTACATTACAAAGGTGGAGTTCAACAGCTGAAACAGAGGCTATCTGACCTGCAAAGCTGAAAATATTTACTATCTGGCTATTTACAGAAAAAGTTTGGTGACCCCTGGGTCAATAGCTTAGCAACCACAAGAAAACATCTCTTGCCTGACAATTACAACAAAAGTCTAAGGGATGACTTTCCTCAATCTATCTTGGGTCCATCCCTGAACTAGTGAGTGCCACCAGCATATACTGCCCACAGCTCTCTTTCTCTTGGTCCACATGTAAGACAGTTTGGTAGAGCCCCTATGGGAGACCTCAGCCACAAGGTATGGTAGTTGGAAGATAAATTCCCCAGCTCCCTTAACCCCTCGAGTGGGACATCTCTGTGTAGGTCATGGGTTGATTGATCCCTAGTAGCCCTCAGCAGTAACTGCTCCTTTACAACTTGCATTGGCTGCCTTCTCTTTCCTGTCTCATTTCTCCACTTCCCTACCAGTGTTTCCTGGAGCCACCTTGCTTTGGTTACCTAGTGCCACTCTGACAGGAAAATATCACAAATGGGATGCTTGAACAAATAATAGGAGTTCATTAGAATTTGGAGGCTTTCAGTCCGAGTTCAAAGTGCCAGGCTCTAGGGGCTGTGTGAAAGCCCCTCAGCCTTGGGCTTCAGCTCTGCCTTTTGCTCCCGGCCCACTGAAGCTGGAGGCTTTCCTTCACTCAGCTGCTGGCTGCAGAGACTGACAAACCCAAGGTCGACAAGTAACAAGGCACGGTCCCGATATTACCAAATCACACGGTAGGCCATTAATTCAAGTCCATTAAAAGTCCCAAGACTGTCAGAGCATGGCAGGCTTGACTTGGCTACATGCAGGGTCCAAGCATGCCATGGGCTAGAGACCATTCTCAAGGCTTCTCCTCATGTACAGGAAACAGACCACATCCCTAAAGCAGCTACTCAGCTGCTTGTGGTAGATCCCACTATGGTAATGATTGCTAGTCTCATCATAGGGAATAGCTATGACCAGCTGCCCAGCCACTCAACCAGGCCCAGCCAAGTTGACACATAACTTTAACTACCACACACCTCCCAGAAGAGCTGCCTGAACTCAAATCTTTATCTCTGGGTCAGCTTCTGGGGGACCTCAAACCAAAACAGCACATGACAGATTTCAGGTTAGAGAGACCTGAAGGGAAATGCCAGGAAGGGTCCTTCTTCTTGAAAAGAGACATGCTGAAGTATGTGGTCTCTTCTGCTGCTAGAGCCTGTTATGTCTTTGTGAGACACCTGGAGTTTTGGAAGCTGTCTTGAGACTATGAGGAGAGCCAGCCTGAGGTCAAAGCTGAGATGCAAGGAAGGCAACAAGAACTTGGCTTGATGACATCATCGAGCCACTGAAGTGACCAAGCCTGGTGCTGCCCTGATGCTGAATTCACTGTTCTATGAGATGGTGACTATTGCTATTGTTTGAGTTAACTTGTGTGTGGGTTTTCTTCTTCCTTTGTGATAGAACGTGAAACCTGGAGTGGGAGGGGGAATGAAGGAGTGTGTAGTCCAATGGAGTACACACTGGGCTATCACCCTTCTGGTTGGAGGAGGTTGGGGTGAGGTTATTGTAGTAGCTAGGACATTCTTTGCACATGAAAGAACCCTTAAGTTCCATAAAGAGAGAAGGCATTGGTTCATACACTGAAAAGTACAGAGGTAGTGTAACTGAAGGCATGGCTGGGTCCAAGCACTTAGATGATGTCACCAGGTGTATTAGACTGGGTTCTCTAGAGAAACAAAACCAATAAAGCTTATATATATGTATATATAGAGAAATTTATCTTAGGAAAATGGCTCACACACTTATAGAAGCTGGCAAGTCCAAATTTCCTGGATCAAATGTCAAGCTGGAGGCTTTTCCATGTCAAGCTGGAGGCTTTTCCCAACTCACACAGCTGCAGGGGCTGACGAGCTCAAGGTTGGCAGGCAGTACACTGGCTGTTGACTCCAATGAATGGTGAATCCAAGATCTCCAGGCCGAATGGTGGATTGTTCACTCACGGACAGTTGTAGGCAGCACAGCAGAATCCTGATCCACAGAAGAGTATCTCTTTTCCCAGGATGTCCATAGATATACTGGAAGCAGCCCACGGCCCTAGGGAAACTCCCTTTCAACAGATTGGCTGCTCAAAACGTAACCATCTGATCCCATCATGGGAATAACCACATCACAACAGCTTAAACCACACAGAATTGTGGTCTAGTCAAGTTGACATATAGCTCCAACTATCACACCAGGTGTTTTGGTTACCTCTAGTGATGCTCTAACAGAAAATACCACAAATGAATGACTTTGACAAACAAGGATTTATTGTCTTAGAGTTTAGGACGCTAGAAGTCTGAGTTCGAAGGGCCAGCTCCAGGGGCTAGGTGAAGGCCCATCAACCTTGGGCTTCAGCTCTGCCTCTTGCTTCCGGCCCAGTGAAGCTGGAGGCTTCTCTTAACTCAGACAGCTGCTGGCTGCTGAGGCTGACAAACCCAAGGTTGGCCAGTAAAATGGCACAGTCCCAAAATTATCAAACAACACGGCAGGCCACTGGTTCAAGTCCATGAACAATCCTAAGATAGGCAGACAACATGGTAGGCTGCTGAATGAAGATTCAGCCACATGCAGGATCCAAGTGTGCCAAAAACTCAGAAACCTTTCTATAAGCTGCTTCTTATATACTGGGAGCAGACCACATCCCTAAGGCAGCTACTCAGCTGTTTGAGTAGATTCCACCATAGAGTTGATTAGCAATCTCATCATGGGGAATAACTACATCCAGCTGCCCAGCCGCTCAAGACCAAAAAACCAAAAACCAAACACTGCCGTCAAGTCGATTGTGACTCATAGAGACCCCTCCTTGGGTTTCCGAGGCAGTATCTCCAGGGAAGTAGATTGCCTAGTCTTCCTTCCGAGGAGTGGCTGGTGGGTTTGAATTGCCAGCCTTCTGGTTAGCAGTCAAATGCCTTAGGCACTACACCATCAGAGCTCCTCACTCAAAACCAGGCCCAGCCAAATTGACATAGAACCTTAACTACCACACCAGCAGTCTGGTTCTGTCCATCTCCTAACTCAGCTTTCCTCTTTGATAGCTTCCCTCTTGAACCTGCTCTCACACAGTGGCAAGATGGTCCTAGTGGTTCCTGGTTTATACTCCAATAGTTTAGCAACCCTAATGGAAGGAAAACACCTCTTTCCCAACAATTACAGCAAAAGTGTAAGTAAGGGATTACTTCGTCAACCAATCTTGGGTCACAGATCCATTCCTGAACCAGTTTGGAAGGGTGGAATGTTCTGATTGGTCCATCTTGAGTCACATGCTCATCAGTGGACATCAAAAAGCAAACTCACTACTATTGAGTCAGACCTGACACATAGTGACCCCTCCTAGGGTTTCCCAGGCTATATCACTATGGAAGTAGATTGTCCAATCTTCCTTCCAGGAGTGGCTGGTGGGTTTGAACCACCAGCCATTTGGTTAGCAGTAAAATGCCTTAGGCGCTATGCCACCAGAGCTCCTATCATCAGTGGAGGTGAAGGAAAGTCAACCCCACCAAGGTACCCCACATAGGATAAAAATGGCTTACAGATGGTTTCTCAAAGGAAAATGTAGAAGAGGAAAAGGGTGCCAGAGAGGTGAAAATGTTGTGCCCAGACCCTGATTCCCCAAAGACCACCAAGGAGCCGATTCCACTGCAAAAGCATTGTTGTTGTTGTTATTTGCCATCGAGTCGGCCCTGACTCATAGCAACCCCTCCTTGGGTTTCCAAGGCAGTATCGCTACGGAAGTAGGATTGCCCAACCTTCCTTCCGAGGAGTGGCTGGTGGATTTGAACCGCCAGCCTTCTAGTTAGCAGT
>NW_006922047.1:546636-556231 GCF_000298275.1 Orycteropus afer afer | reverse complement strand
CCGAAGCCACCAACTGTGGTTTCTAACTATTTTAGGTAAGGTATGTCTGTGCTATCTACTGATTGGTTGTTGTTAAGGAGTGTGTTTGAGGATATCGATGAGGTAGTTAGGTGTGAGGTAGTTAGGACTCTTTGTGGTTTTTCCAGTAACTAAAGCACTAAAGCGTGAAGTACGTGCTGAGGCCTTTTGCACAAATGGCTACCTATTCAAAATGGTCACATACAGGGTGGTGGCTATTATATAGAAATATAATCACATACAGAGTGGTGGCTATGTAGAAACATAATCACATACAGAGTGGTGGCTATATAGAAACATAATCACATACAGAGTGGTGGCTATATAGAAACATAATCATGCTCCCACAGAAACAACAGACTTCTATGAGCCTAGACTGTGCGTGGGATGGTGACTGAAGAAGAAGGTGCATCGGCACAGAGCATCAGGGCCTTGCACTAATGAAGTTTGTACGTTATCTCTCGACTTGACTCTTGTCTTTCACACCATGGCATTTACTCAGAACACAATCCGGGAAGATTTGCACACTATCATTCAGGACATCGAAGTCATGGAGAGGGTGGTAGGTACTGTGGGGCGAGGGATGGAGGAGAGAGCTCAACACTCAAGGAGTAAGCCTGGAGGTTTGGGCTGATGCTCTGTTAGTCAGACGCCAGCCATGATGCTGAAACAAAGAGGCTACAACAATGTGAATTTATGGCTCTCGTGTAAGTGAACAGAAATTAGTGGACCAGGGCTAGTGAGATACCATGGCCATCCACAGCAGTCAGGGATTCCCTCTGGGGTCCCCAGAAGTCCCCTCAGCCCAGGAAAAAAACATGCCCAGAAATTATACACATTACTTATGCTCTTACTCCATTGGTCAGAACTTAGTCATATGTTCACACTTAGTTCCAGGGGAGGTTGGAAAATGCTCTAACAGGGCAGCCATGTACCCAACTAAAACTCCAACCTAAACCCACTGCCATCAAGTTAATCCTGACTCATAGTGGCCCCCATTGGGTTTCCAAGATGGTATATCTTTATGGAAGTAGATTGTCCATCTCCCTTCTGCAAAGCAGCTGGTGGGTTTGAACTGCCAGACTTCTGGTCAGCAGTCAAATGTCTTAGGCACTGCACCACCAGAGTTCCTCAACTAAAACTCAAGTGACTCAGATTCTAAAAGGAAAAAGAGGGGAATGGATGTCAGGAAGTAGTTAATATTCTATCCTGCAGGTTGGATTTGCTCCATCTGGGACTGGATTCTGCCTTCAGGGACCATTGGTCCTATACACAGGGATAAGACTAACCCCATTCATACCCCGGGCCCTCTCTCCGTGCACACACATCCTGTGATCATTTGTATTTCTCAATACTGAAATAGATAACATGAGAAAAGCGCCTGGCACTTAGTAGACACTCATGAAATATGGCTACCACAAAACCATATCTATTTCCTCTTCTAGTACACACAGGAAGACTACATTTCCCAGACTGCTTTGTGGTTGGCTAGGCTGTAGGACTGAGTTCTGGGTAATGGAATAGAGAGGAAGTGATTCCACCACTTCTGAGACTGGACTCTTCAACCTCCCACCAGATCCTCCTCTTCCTCTATCATCCTACATCAGTCAGACTTGAAGGATGCAGGGGAGGACTCTGAGACTCTCAGGGGATGGTCTCTCTGTACTTCTATTGCTTCATCTATAAAATAGAATAATATCAGCCTCGACTTCATAGGGCTATTTTGAGGATTAAATTAAGTGGATTAATTTTGAAAAGTGCTTAGAACAGTGCCTGGCAGGGAGTTAAGTTATATGTTTTAAATATATTTTAAATGCATAATTTAAATAATATATTCTTTAAAGTACAACTTAAAGAATAATAAACACCCACATAACTTCATTGAACAAATAAATATCCAAACCCCACAAATATGTCATTATTCAACTGTGATAAATGATTTGAAGAAAAAGAGCAGGGAGCTGTGAAAATAACAACAAAAAAAAGTCAAACCAGTTGCAGAGGAGTCAATTCGGACTCATGGTGACTCCATGCACGTCACGGGACAACTGTGCTCCACAGGGTTTTCAATGGCTGGGGTCTCTCAGAAAGAGATCACCAGGCCTTGGCAAAGGCTTGGAGTTTTGAAAGGGTATGTCAGGTTCTGAGAGGTGCAACTCTGCTAGGAAGTATAGAAGAGAGGGTGTGAACTGGTGAAAACCAGCCTAGAGATGTGCTTTGCTTTAAGAAATATTTTGATTTATCATCTACATTTACATAGTTAATGATTTGGCATTAAAATCTAGATTTCTGGATTTTCTAGGAAAAAAAAAAAATCTGAAAATGCTGGGCCTACCTTTCCACAAGGCGATAACTGAGCGGAGCATGACAGGAAACAATAGGGAGTGGTGGGGACTGTGTGAAAGAAGCTCAAGAGCGCTGAGTTTCTCACCTTCTGCTGGTTCTGCTTTTTGCCTTCTCTGCCCAGTGGCCTCTGTCTCAAAACTCACTGATTCATAGTGACCCCTCCTTGGGTTTCCGAGGCGGTATCACTACGGAAATAGATTACCCAATCTTCCTTCTGAGGAGTGGCTGGTGGGCTTGAACCGCCAGCCTTCTGGTTAGCAGTCAAGTGCCTTCGGCACCACGCCACCAGAGCTCCAGTGGCCTCTGGAGATGTTTGAGCTTGTCATCCTGGATGCAGCAGCGGGACATAAAGCTGGGTCACGGTGGCTTATATGCCAGCTCAGAAGTGTAGATTTTCTCCTTTAGGCTATGGGAAGCTATTGAATTTTTTTTTTTTTTTTTAAATTCAATTATTCAACTAATAGTTGTAGCAGAAGCTGTTGATGCCCCACTCATGTCCCTCTGGCATCACCATTTCACCCAGCTCCCGCTGATGTCCAACTGCCAGTGTCTGCAGCTCTTTGCCACGGGGCTTCTTATAAGCTGTGGAGGGCTGCTCTGCCCTGAGCATGGCCGCTGGAGGGACCAGGAAGGAGCTTCACCCCCACCACAGGCATCTCTCTCAACCTGCCTAGAGTGGTGACTAAGGATGCCATCTCCCTCGCCTCTCTACAGTGTCCTACGCTGCCTCCCAGAGGTCCCAGCAGAGTTGAGCTCTGGTTGCCCACAGAGGTAACATGCTGGACACTTTTGTAACACACTTGCCTGCTTTCCCGCTGCTGTTTCCTGGGATCACCTCCCAGATAAGCTACTTGCTCTTGAGTTCTTGTCTAAGACTCTGCTTCTGAGGAATCCAAATTAAAGCATAATTATTAAGTACCTGCTCTATGCTGGGCAACAAACACAGCTCATTTTCCCCTCTAGAGGGACCTTACATTCTAATAGTGGGAGGGATAGGCTGTAAATAAGGAAATAAATTATATATATGCATGTACCCACCCACCACTGCCATCGAGTCAATTCCAACTCATAATGACCTCCACTGGGTTTCCAAGGCAGTAAATCTTTACGGAAGTAGATTGATTGCCTCATCTTCCTCCCACAGAGCAGCTGGTGGGTTTGAACTGCCAGCCTTCTGGTTAGTAACCGCACACCTTACCCACTATACCGCCAGAGCTTCTTGTATGGCATGGTGGCAGTACTCAGATGCTAACGGAAAGAGTGGCAGTTCTGACCCACCAGCTACTCCATAGGCTGGGGGAAAATGAGGCTTCCATAAATAATCTGTTTCCATAAAAATACAACCTTTGAAACCATACGGGGGCAGTTACTCTGTTCTGTGAGTCACTGTGAGTTGGAATAGGATCACTATGAGTTGGAATTGACTTAACAGCAATAGATTTGGTTGTCTGTTTTTCTTTAAATATGATAAGAGAGGAGCCCTGATGGCACAAACATTTAAGCACTGGGCTGCTGACCAAAGGGTTGGTAGTTCGAACCCACCTAGTGGCTCTACAGGGGAAAAACCCAGAGATCTGCTTCTGTAACAATTACAGCCAAGAAAACCTTATGGGGTGGTTCTACTACATCCCGTGGGGTCACGATGAGTTGAAATCAACTAACAACAATAATATAGGAGAAGAGAAGAAATACCAAGCAGAGTGTAATTGTTTTTAAGTATGTTCACAGATTCTCTGATATTTTTCCCTTCAAGAGGTGAAGTCTTATTCCCCTCCCTTTGTGTGTGGGCTGGAGTTAATCACTAGCTTGTCACAAGCAGAATGTGTTGGGACTGGCAGAGCTTCAACTTCTGTCTTGGATCACGTGCTCTAGGGGAAGCCAGCTGCCATGTTGGGAGGACACTCAAGCAGTCCTTTGGAGAGGCTCATGTAGTGAGTAACTAAGGCCTCCTGCCAACGGCTATGTGAGTGAGTCGTCTTGGAAGAGGGTCCTCCAGCTCCAGTCACACCTTCAGAGGACTGTAGTCCTTGCCAACATTGTAATTGCAACCTCATGAGAGCTCCGGAGCCCGAACCACTCAGTGAAGCTATTCTCAGATTCCTGGTCCTTCAAAACTGTGAGATAATTAAGTGTTTGTTGCTTTAAGTCATTAAGTTTTGGAATAATTAATTCCAGCAATAAATAGTAATGGGTAAGGAAGAATTTCTTCAAATGTGTAGTCAACAAAGGCCTCTCTCAAGTGATGACGTTGAGCAAAGATCAGTAAGGAGTAAAGGAGAGAGTACTGTGGATGTGTGGGGGAAGAGTGTTCGAGGCAGAGGAAACAGCCTGTGCAAAGGTCCTGAGGTGGGAGCATGTCTGGGGTGTTCCAAGAACAGTGAAAAGGCCAATGTGTCCAGAGAGGGGTGGGAGGTGAGGTCAGAGAGAGGTGGGCAAGGGCCACAGTGGTTCTTATATGGGGACAATATGACCCCCAGGGGGAGAGACTTTGGAAATGTGGGAGAGTTTAGGTTGTCACAATAACTAGTGTGGTTCTGTCATTTTGAAAGAAGAGCAGGGACATTTAACACCCTGTGCTGTAAGAACCAAGTACCATCATGAAGAACTAGCCCACTAATATACCCAAATGAAGGCTTAGGAGAATTTTGAGCAAGGGAGACGCATGATTTGATTTGTTCTTTTAAAAGATTTCTCTGAAATGGACCATGTGGCTAATTGTCTCCATAAACTCATTAAGTCAAACTATCGTTTGGTTTTAAAAAGATTCAGTGAATATTTTTGGTTTAAAATTTAAAGCTTATCTCAGGGGTGATAATGCACCCTCCACAGCTCCAGGAAGTCTGGAGTCCATGAGAATTTAAAATTCTGTTCTGCACTTCCCCCCTTTTGATCAGGATTCTTCCACAGAATCTTTGATCAAAATGTTCAGCAATGGTAGCCCATGTACCATTCAGTTCTTCTGGTCTCATGACAAAGGAGGCAGTTGTTCATAGAGGCAGTTAGCCACACAGTCCATTTGGGGGCAGTAAGTTTGTGTTAATCAGAGAGGAACAACTCGGAAAAGGAGGATGAGAATGGTTGCACAGCTCCAAGAATATAATCAATGTCACTAAATTGTACAGGTAGAAACTGTTGAATTGGTGTATGTCTTGATGTATACATTCTTAACATAATAAATAAAATTTAAAGGGGGAAAAAAATAAGGAATGGCTGCTTTGGACGCTATGCTGTTTTAAGATTTATCTGTATGGGATCAAACTGACAACAGCAACTCCAAAGATTAGACGGGAAGCTTAGGAGAGCAGTGAGTTTGTGTGAATGGGGGAGAGCCGCTCAGAAAAGCAGGGTGAGAGCGGTTGCACGGCTCAAAGAGCGTAATCAATGTCCCTGAATTGTACATGGAGAAACCGGAATCGGCATATGGTTTTGCTATGTGTATTCTCAACAACGACAAAGATTATTTTTAAAAAAGACTTTCAAGCTTTTATGAGTGATAATAAGTAAATAAATAAAAGATTTCTCTGTGCAAAATAGAATGTGGAGCCTGCAATCTTTTCTTCAAAAAAAAAAAAAAGAAGGCAGAAAAAAGAAGAAAATATATGCATATTTTTACCTTCACATAAAGAAATTTCAGAAAGACACATCTGACTGGATAACAGTGGTCACGTGTTGGGGGCTGCAAAAGGGGCCTGTTGGGGGCTGGGATAAGGAAGGAGGCCATTCACCTCTTTGCATACTTAACAGTTTCTTAGCCTGTAGATATATTACTGACTGGACAAATAATGACGCGGTGGTTATGTTAGTGTGTCAAATTGGCTGGGCCCGGTTGAGTGGCTGGGCAGCTGGATGTAGTATTCCCCATGATGAGACTGGTAATCAGCTCCATGGTGGAATCTACTGTGAGCAGCTGAGTAGCTGCCTTTTGGTATGTGGTCTGCTTCCCATATATAAGAAGCAGCTTTGGGAATGGTCTGTAGTTTATGGCACACTTGAACCCTGCATGTAGCTGTGTCGTTGTTCAGCAGCCTACCATGCTCTGCCGACCTTGGGACTTTTGATGGACTGGAATTAATGGCCTGCCGTGTAGTTTGGTAATATTGGGACTGTGCCTTTTTACTTGTCGACCTTGGGCTTCTCAGCCTCAGCAGCCAGCAGCTGTCTGAGTGAAGAAATGCCTCTAGCTCCAGTGGGCCGGGAGCAGGAGGCAGAGCCGGACCCCAAGGTTGAGGGGCTTTCACCCAGCCCCTAGAACCTGGCACTTTCAACCCGGACTTAAAGCCTCCAAACTGTAAGAGAATAAACTCCTGTTTGTTAAGGTCGTCCCATTGGTGGTTTATTTGTCAGAGTGGCACCAGGGAACCTGAACAAAAGACAACACAGAAAGATCCCCTTGGGTGTAGAGAGCCGGGGGATGGAGGGGAGCGGCATTCAGAGAGGCCAGGGTGGGGAACAGGCATGTGGTGGGATTAGAAGCACCAAAAACCAAACTCACTGCCTATGATTCGGATCCAACTCACAGCAACCTCTCCTTGGGTTTCTGAGGCAGTATTTCTACTGAAGTAGATTGCCCAACCTTCCTTCCAAGAAGTGGCTGGTGGTTCAAACCCACCAGCCTTTTGGTTAGCAGTCAAATGTCTTAGTCACTAGGCTACCAGAGCTCCCAAGATAAGTAGGAGTTGGAATTCTGAGAGCAGAGGGAAGTCAGCTCTGAGGATGTGGTGGGGAGAGTTTTTAGGTCTCTCCGGAGCTGGTGTTGGTTCCATAGAAGCAGAGCCTGAGGCAGGGATTCCAATACCTATGATTTATTGGGGGAGGACTCTCAGGAGATGGGGAGCAAGGGATGGGCGGGGGAAGGAATGCAGCCAGGATGAGGGTCAGCGGGGTCTGGCCTTCACCTGAGCCCATGGGAGCCCTGCCTGTGAACAGCACCACCAGGATGAGGGCTCAGCAGGGTCCTTCGGCCTGATCTCTCACTGAGCTCTGGAATTGGAATTGCATCACATAGTTGTATCAGCTGGAGCCAAGGGGGCTGGCCTTTAACTCAGCCAGCCATTGGCTATGAGCTGCACCGGGGGTGGGCAGGACCTCCCTGGCATGTCCCAAGGAAGGTGTGCCAATCAGCACAGAGTTCTCTAGAGATGTGGCAGCCAATACCCAGAGCAGGTGGAGAATGCCAGCCCCTTTTGAGGGGATGAGAGTAGGGGACCACAACATCTACTACAGTGGCCATTGGCCATGGACATCGGGGGAGCCTTAGCCCCATCACTTGTTGTTGTTTTTAGGTGCCATCAAGTCAGTTCAGACTCATAGAGACTCTATGTGCAACAGAATGAAATAATGCCCGGTCCTGCACCATCCTCCAAACCCTTGCTATGCTTGGCCCATCGTTGCAGCTGCTGGGCCAGTCCATCTCATTGAGGGTCTTCGCCTTTCCATTGACCCTCTGCTTTATCAAGCATGATGGCCTTCTGATAATATGACCAAAGTATGTGAGACGAGTCTGGCCATTCTCCTTTCTAAGGAGCATTCCGGCTGTACTTCTTCTAAGACAGATTTGTTTATTCCCTGGCAGTCCATGGTATTTTCAGTATTATTCGCCAACACCATAGCTCAGATGCATCAATTCTTTTTTGGTCTCCCTTATTCATTGCCCAGCTTTCACATGCATATGAGGCTATTGAAAATACCATGACTTGGGTCAAGCCCACTTTACTTTTAAAGTGACATCTGCTTTTTAACACTTTAAAGAGGTTATTTGCAGCAGATTTGTCCAGTGTGATATGACCTCTGATTCCTTGACTGCTACTTCCCTGGGCATTAATTATGGATCCAAGTAAAATGAAATGCCTAACAACTTCAGTCTTTTCTCCATTTATCATGATCTTGCTTATCGGTCTAGTTGTGAGGATTTTTGTTTTCTATGTTAAGGTGTAATCCATACTGAAGGCTGTAATCTTTGATCATCAGTAAGTGCTTTAAGTCTTCTTCACTTTCAGCAAGCAAGGTTGTGTCATCTGCATATCACAGGTTGTTAATGATTCCTCCTCCAATCCTAATGCCATATTCTTCTTCATATAGTCCAGCTTCTCAGATTATTTGCTCATCAAATTAAATAAGTATAGTGAAAGGATACAACCCTGACGTACACTTTCCTGATTTTAAACCACTCCATGTCACCTTGTTCTGTTTGAACGACTGCCCCTGGTACAGGTTCTTCTTGAGCACAACTACGTGCTCTGGAATTCCCATTCTTTGTGATGTTATCCATAGTTTGTTATGATCCACATAGTCAATACTTAGTATTGTATATGATTGCATAGTCGATAAAATGCA
Organism: Orycteropus afer afer; assembly: GCF_000298275.1. Lineage (NCBI taxonomy): Eukaryota > Metazoa > Chordata > Mammalia > Tubulidentata > Orycteropodidae > Orycteropus > Orycteropus afer. The sequence goes on along the minus strand of NW_006922047.1, from coordinate 547,534 downwards.
GGTAAACATCTTTCTGGTATTCTTTGCTCTCAGCCAAGATCTATCTGACATCAGTAATGATATCCCTTTTTCCACATCTTCTGAATCTGGCTTGAATTTCTGGAAGTTCAATATACTGTTGCAACTTTTTTTTTTTAATTTTTGTGATTTGGGTGAAACTTTACAGAGCAAATTCATTTTCTACACAGCAGTTCATACACTTTTTGTTTCATGACATTGACTGCAATTCTCCACAATGTACAGCTCTCTTCCCACTTCCTCCCTGTAGTTACCTCTTCCCTGTGTCCTTCCCTCCCATGCACTCCTGCTCCCTGAGCTATCTCCCTGTGCAAACACTGCCCTCTGTTCTCCTATGATTGGTCACTCCAAGGAGTGTATCTACCTGATGTAAATGTTCATCTCATGTTGTTGCAACTATTTTTGAATTATCTTCAGCAAGACTTTACTTACATGTGATAATGATGGTGTTTGTTGTTAGGTGCTGTTGAGTTGTGTCTGACTCATAGCGACCCTATGATGATCTTCATCAGTAAGTGCTTTAAGTCTTCTTCACTTTCAGCAAGCAAGGTTGTGTCATCTGCATATCACAGGTTGTTAATGATTCTTCCTCCAATCCTGATGCCATGTTCTTCTTCATATAGTCCAGCTTCTCAGATTATTTGTTCAGCATACAGATTGAATATGTGTGGGGAAAAGATACAACCCTGACACACTCCCTTCTTGATTTTAAACCATGTAGTTTTCCCTTTTTCTGTTCGAACGGCAGCCTCCTAGTCTATGTACATGTTCCTCATTAGTACAATTAAGTGTTCTGGAATTCCCATTCTTCTCAATGTTATCCACAATTTGTTATGGTCCACACAATCAAATGCTTTTGCATAGTCAATAAAACACAAGT
>NW_006922047.1:536040-543620 GCF_000298275.1 Orycteropus afer afer | reverse complement strand
AACAACAACAACAACCTTGTAGGCATATGGATATTATCCTATCACTGACAGCATTGTATTGCAGGACAGATTTCTGAAACGTTCTTTTTGACAATGAATAAGATGCGATTCCTCTTCAACTTGTCATTCCCAGCAGAACAGACCATGTGATTCTCTGATTCAAAATGGCCAATACTAGTCCACTTCAGCTCACGAATGCCTAGGATCTTGATCTTTATGTCTCATTCACTAGCCTCATCACTAGTCTTGTTTTTACTTAGCACCATGCACACACCAGTTGTGGGGCCAGCTTTGACCCATGGTGACCCATGTATATCATGCTCCTTAGGGTTTCAATGGCTGGGTTTTCACCTCCCCAGGAGACACTGGCGATGCCTGGAGACATTTTTAGTTGTCATGACTGAGGGAAGGGGTGCTAGTGGCACCTAGCAGGTTGAGGCCAGAGATGCTGCTCAACACGCTGGAGAGCACAGAGCAGCTCCCCAAGCCGAGAGCACAGTGGGGCCACCCAGCTGCAGGCTCTGCCTCGGACCCTCTGCTTCCACGGCCCCAGAAACACTAAAAGAAACACTCCCCAAGGGCATAGTGGGGAAGGCATTTGACTGCTAACCAGAAAGTCAGCAGTTCAAACCCACCAGCTGCCCACGGAAGGAAGATGGGGCAATCTATTTCCGTAAAGATTTACAGCCTTGGAAACCCCATGTGGTTGCTATGAGTCAGAATCAGCTTGATGGCAGTAAGTTCAGTTTGGTTTGAGGTAATTCTGAGTGCAGCCTGGGTTGAGAGCCACTAGTGCAGAGGGGCAGTGGGTTCTCCAGCCCCCACCCAACCCCTACTGCCTCCTCCTTTATGGGGGCTTCTGCATGTCTAAAAGAAAAGAGGGGAGAAGAATCTGTGTGGAAGAGTCACAGCCCCAGGCTGAAGTTCTGCTGAGCCCCTGGGTGGAGTCTTCTCTGGGCCTCACTCCTCCATCTAGTGGACCCTGATCTGGCCTCCTCATCCCTTTTCAGCTGCTGGAACCTTGTAGAAAGAGTTCTGGTGGCACAGTGCGTAGGGCATTTGACTGCTAACCAGAAGTTTGGCAGTTCAAATCCACCAGCTGCTCTGCAGAAGGAAGATGGGGCAATCAACTTCAGTAAAAGATTTACTGCTTTGGACACACATTGGGGGTCTCTATGAGTTGGAATTGACTTGATGGCAGTGAGTTAGGTTTTTGGTTTGGATCCTTACAGGGAAGGAAGATGAGGGATGAGGCCAAGGCAGATAAGCCTTAAGAACCTAAAATGTGAAACCAAAGTCCAAAAAGCAAAAGAAAAAACTAAGAGATAGGGAAGGAAAAGGGAGTCCTGAGGAGAAAGTAATAAATTTAGGGAAGGGGAGGCAGGAATGGAGGTGACCCTTGTGGGCAATTCCTTTCCCATCTTTTTTAGGGACCTTTTGCTTTCTTTGTGGATGAAGTCCTTGAAGGCTGAGACCAGAGCATTGTGTGTGCTGAGCAAATAGGTCCTCATCCCCAACACACACACTCACACACTTCAGTCACACTTCAGTCACACATTCTTAGTCACACTCATAGTCACACATGAACTCATACACACATTCATATACAGTCACACTCACAGGCAGTCACATACACACTCTTATACAGCCCTCATATAGCTACACTCACACACACATAGCTGCACACTCACAGTCACAAATACTCTCACACAGTCTCATTCACATGGTCACACACATGTGTCGTTATACAGTCACATAGTCACCCACAACTCTCACACACACTCACACTCACATATAGTCACTCTCACACAGTTCTCACATAGTTACACTTATACACAGTCACACACACACGGACACACCTACATTCTCATACATATATACATACATACATAGTTACAGTCATACAGTCACCCACATTCACCCACAGTCTCACACTCAAACTCAACCACATTCACAGTGTCTCACTCTCACACCCACAGTCACACAAGCTCACACATACAAACACTTTCTCATACACATTCTCACAGTCACACACAGTCTCACACATTCACACATACTCTCACATACAGTCACACATACAGTCACACACAGTCTCTCTCACACACACACACACACACACACACACTATCTCCAAACACCAGTGGATTCCTCCACCTTTGCCCCCCTCCCTTCTACCAAAGCTGCCCTAAGACTCTGTAAATGTCACTGCCTCGGCTGCTCTGGCCCAGACAGGAGGGAGGCGGGGTGGGAGGGAGCCATGGGCCTGGCTCTAGTCCCTCAGCTCCCTCAAGCCTGAAGGTGCCCCAAATCCTTCAGTTTTAGGACAGGGCAGATTTAGAGAGAGGATTGCCCCCTTCTGAAAATCTGATCTTTAGCCCCAGGACTCCGCAGCGCCTCTCCATCTGGCTAGAACTGGGAGGGCTTCCTGGAGGAGGGGCAGCTCGAGCCTGGAATGACAGGACAACTGAGGTCTTCATCACTGGTCACCCACTCCTTTCTTTTGCATATTTATTGAGTACCCTTGTGTGCCAGCAGGTCCAGGGCTGGGACTCCTCCCTTAAAGAGGAACAATCCTGCTACTTTCCAATGCAGACAAACACCAACAAACAAACGCACATGGAAGTGTAAAACTGAGAGGAAGAGCTAAAGGGAGGACAGGCCTGGCCTTCAGGGTGAGACTTCGAGGGAATGGGCAGGAGCCAGGGGTGCCATGAGGCCACAGGCCTGCAGGGCCCATGGGCCACAGGGAGGAGCTGGACTTAATTCCAAGTGAGCCAAATGGGGGGCTAGTTTAGAGGAAAAGCTGACTGGTGCATTAGTTTCCTGGGGCTGTCATAACAAGTAACCGCAAACTTGGTAGCTTAAAATGTCAGAAACGTGTTCTCTCACAGCTCTGGAGGCCAGGAGTCTGAAATCAAGGTGCCGGCAGGGCTGTGTTCCCTTAGAAGGCGTTTCTCCCCAAGGTGCCCGGAGTGAGTTTGAACTTCCAACCTTCTGGTTAGTAGCCTAGTAGTCACTAGGCTAACGGAGTGCATGACCCAGGGACCTTTGCATCTGCAAAGACCTCCTATTCCAAATAAGGTCACAGTCTGAGATTCTGGGTGGACAAGAATTTAGGGGGACACTATTCAGCCTACTAACTGGGGTCTGGGGTCTGTCAGCCTCTCAGGTGTGGTGCATTCCTGGGAGTCTCCCTCTAGGACGGTCTCCTTGCCCTCTGCCCCTAACTTGGTCTCCATACCTGGGCCTCTGCTCCCCCAGGACCCAGCTCCTCAGCCTGGGAAGACACTGAGTAGGAGGCATCTTATCCGCAGCCCCCACTGGGGCGACCCTGGGCAATGCAACCCCAGTTTCCGCCAGGAGCCTTTGCAGGAAAACAGCTAATTATGTCCCTCCCCCACAGCCAGTCTGGTGGGGTTGGGCAAACGAGCCCGCGGCCGGGTTCATGCGCAGAAACACACAGATTTCTCTATATTTTTAATTCCACAGCAATACTTTGATTAGAGAGCCGATGTGTTGTGTACGACCTCAGGGACCTCATTATTTTTCTAACTCAAATAAATACGGCGTTTGGAGAAGGGGGAGGGGCGGAGGGAGGGCGGGGGAAAGGGACGGCGCAGGGAACCTCATCTGTAAAAAGAACCCGGGCCTTAATGAGTTCTTAAAACTTGCCAAACCGCCCCCACCCCGGACTGTTTTATAAACAGACGACTGGGCTGCTGGCTTAGGCTGCGGGATTTGGGTGGGTGGGTGGGTGGACGGGACTGGCTGGGCGTCACAGCGGGGAAGGAGCCCTGCCCTGGCTTTGCCCACCTTGCCAAGGCGGTGGGGTGTCTAGAAATTGTTTTTTTTGGGATCCCAGGAGCTAGGAGAACAGGTTGGTTCCTGACCAAAACTCAGAAGAGATGGCCACCATTTAGGGGTACAGGTACCAGAACCCTTGCCTGGGGTGTTGGTGTAAGAAAGGTGTAGAGTTTCCTGATTCCCGGGGCCACTTGAGCTGGGCCAGAGCTGGCATGAGAAGGAACAAGGGAACGGTGGCCTTTCCTCATCTCTGTGGGTCTCCTTCAGGAGAGGGTGGGGTGAGCAGATGGGGAAACTGAGGCAAGACAGGGTGAGGAGGGTTGGACCATGGAATTCGCACTCACCCATTCAAAGGGGGCCCAGACCACTTCACTGCTGGGCCACCCTTTGGGTCTTCCCCAATGGCTCAGAGGAGGGGCTGCCCCTTAAGCAGGTGCCAGCCTGAGACACCCCCTCCGTGGCTGTGGTGTTGCGTGGGTGGATGGAGTGTGGGTGGTGACCATGAGACCCGTGAAAGGGCAGGATGACTGAATCAAGCCCACATGCGTCCCCTCCACCAGGAGCAATGAGGCTTCCCAGAGCAGGCGGCAAAGCCAATTTCAGAGGGAAAATGAGTTAAATGGGCAAAAATGAGCTTGGGGCTATGGGAGTTGTGTTCTCTCTGTGATGAAAATTCCAGGGAGCCCGACAGACCCGGGGCAGATGGTCCAGTACTTCAAGAGGGGCTCAGGGAGGTAGGGGGAAGGAATAGAAAAAAAATTCAGGGTAAATGTTTGCGGTTCTCAAGTTGCTGATGAGGGTGGGGAGGAGGCAGGAAGATGGGGGCGCTGTGTTAGGGTACAGGGGGCTTTCTCTGGCGCTCAGTCTAAATAACAGCCCCTGTCACTCACCTTTCCCCTGCCCTGCTGTAGTTTTCTTCACAACACCTATCTGTCACCTTCCCACCTGGTCTTTGTTTCCAAACTGCCTCCCGCTTCAGACCAGCAGCTCCCTGAGTACGAGAAAGAGTTTTTGTCCTGGAAAGATGAGCCAGAAAAGGTAGCTGGGACGGGATGTCCCAATGGGTGTCAGCCATGGCTTGCTGGTAAACCAGCTAGGGAGGCCAGAGGAGGCTGACCTTGGGTTCTTTGCCAACCTCCATGGTATAAGTTCTCCCACCTTGGCAGATTTCAAGCTATGAACATGATGTTGCTGAACCCCGAGTTAGGAAGAGTTGTGCACAGTTGGAAGGAGGCCTGGTGACACAGTGGTTAAAGTGTATGGCTGCTAACTGAAAGATTGGGAGTTCAAACCCACCAGTTGCTCCAAAGATTTACAGCCTTGGAAACCTATGAGGCAGTTCTACCCTGTCCTATAGAGTTACTAGGAGTCGAATCAACGGGTCAGCAGTGGTTTGGTTTGGTTCCGGTGCACAATTGGCTTTTGTGAGCCAGTTTGATTGGTTCTGGAATCCCACTGGGTGTAATCTCCTGGCCTGGAAGGGGCTTTTTTCAGATTGTAGCTCAGGAAGAAGGGAGAACAAAGAAGGTGGAGTAGAGGATGCTCACCCCCATTGGTCCCAGGGCCGTCACATGCACTGCTCTCTCGGCCTGTGATGCCCTTCCTCCAGATAATGGTGACTGAGCCCAGTGACTTCACCAGGGGTCGAGATGGGGGTGTGGACCACACCAGAAGACACTATCAGAGGATTGACACCAAAATGACTATACAATTTTTGTGCAGTGTTTCAGCAGAAATTTATTATTTTTTATAAAAACATCCCTATAGTTAAGTTATAGGAGCTCTGGTGGTGTAGTGGTTAAGGCATTTGACTGCTAACCAGAACGCTGGCGGTTCAAACCTACCAGCTACTCCTCAGAAGGAAGATTGGGCAATCTACTTCCGTAGTGATACCACCTTGAAAACCCAAGGAGGGGTCACTATGAGTCACAACTGAGTTAAGGGCAGTGAGTTTGGTTTTGGTATAGTTAGTTATAACAATAGGAGCTCTGGTAGCATAATGCCTAAGGCATTTGACTGCTAACCAGAAGGCTGGTGGTTCAAACCCACCAGCCACTCCTTGGAAGGTTGGGCAATCTACTTCCGTAGTGAAACCCAAGGAGGGGTCGCTATGAGTCTGATCCGACTTGATGGCAGTGAGAGAGTTATAGCAATAAAAACATTTTTTTTTAATAAGCCCAGCTTACGTGTATCTATAGTCCTACAAGGCTAAAACTCTACGTTAATTTACCTTTTGAACCTTCTAATGAGCTCTGCTCAGAGTATCATTATGACCTCATTACAAGGATGCCTTGAATCCCATGGTTTCGTCCTCATGAGCTACAGGCATGCACTATTGTTTTTGGTGCCGCCAGTATTTTTGTAGTTGCTGATTTTGTCGATTTTCTGATGTTTTAGCTTCACGATTGTGGTAAGTAGTATTTGTGAACCTATATCAATAACTTTTTTGAGAATGAAGTAGTAATTAAAGGAAAAGGAGAAAAATCAAAGCCTTCCGCTCAGTTACTAATAGCATTGTAACTAATAAGGCTGCAAGTCAACGTGGAAAGATTTTGTAAAGCACTTTTGTTGTTGGTATTCATATAATCTAAGAAACATTACACTTAAGCAATCTACAAGTATATTTACTACATATTATTCTGTGATTAAAATGGATAATAAACATTATTAAGGATTCTGTATGGTCTGGTGTAGGAGGAGGTCCATGGAGGGGGTGACACCATGAGTTATCACACTGGGTGACACTCATCCTAGTGATACCACTGACAGAGCCCTCCTCACCCCTCTGAGTGGGCCCCATTCACCTTCCTGCTGGGGCAGACAAGTCTTCCAAAACCAAACCAAACCCGTTGCCATGGAGTTGATTCCAACTCATAGCAACCCTATAGGACAGAGTAGAACTGCCCCATAGGGTTTCCAAAGCTATAAATCTTTACCAAAGCAGATGGCCTCATCTTTCTCCCACAGAGTGCATAGCGTAGCAGGTGTATCTGTAAATCCAAATTCATTTAATCACTCTGTTATACATTGAATTGTGTCCCCCAAAAAATGAGTGTTGTAAATCCTAACCTCTATGCCTTGGTTGAACACGAATGACCGAAAACCAGACAAGTTGTGGGATGACACCAAAATCATCATAAATGAAGAGAGAGAGAGAAAAAAAAAACCATTGCCCTTGAGTCGGATCCAACTCATAGCGACCCCTCCTTGAGTTTCCAAGGCGGTATCACTACAGAAGTAAATTGCTCAACCTTCCTTCCAAGGAGTGGCTGGTGGGTTTGAACTGCCAGCTTTCTGGTTAGCAGTCAAATGCCTTAGGCACTACGCCACCAGAGCTCAGAAATGGAAAAAAAACACCGAAATGAATATCAGAAGGGACTCTGAGACTTGCTCTTGAATGGAGAGTAGCTAAAGGGAATAGAAGAAATGACTTCTTCTATGGTGACTGAGCCCAGTGACTTCACCAGGGGTCGAGATGGGGTGTGGACCACACCAGAAGACACTATCAGAGGATTGACACCAAAATGACTATACAATTTTTGTGCAGTGTTATCCCTATAGTTAAGAGCTTAACAGAATATTTCAAAGACCAGCTCAAGAAGACAAAGTAAAATACTGTATCGAAACAGGCAAAGACCTGGAGTTGTTGTTGTTGTTGTTGTTAAGTGCCGTCGAGTCGTTTCTGACTCATAGCGACCCCATGCACAGCAGAATGAAACACTGCCCGATCCCGCGCCAGCCCCACAATCCCTGCTATACTTGAGCCCATCATCGCA
>NW_006922047.1:504956-530675 GCF_000298275.1 Orycteropus afer afer | reverse complement strand
TTACATTGTGGGAAATCACAGTCAATGTCATGAGACAAAATGTGTATGTGAACTGCTGTATGGAAAATGAATTTGCTCTGTAAATGTTCACACAGATCACAATAAAAATTTTAAAAAAAAGAAAAGAAAAGAACTGGCCAATATTCAACCATTACAGGAGGTAGCATATGATCAAGAACCAATGGTACTGAAGAAGTTCAAGCTGACTAAGGGAATTGACAAAAAAAAACCCAAGGCTCCAGGAATTGATGGAATAACCATTGAGATGTTTCATTCAACAAACAGACTCAGTGCTGGAGGTTCTTAGTGGTTTATGCCAAGAAACTTGGAACACAGGTACCTGGCCAACCAACTGGAAGAGATCCACAGTTGTACCCATTCCAAAGAAAGGTGGTGCAACAAAATGACGAAATTATGAAACAATATCATTAATACCACAAGCAAGTATAATTTTGCTGAAGATAAGTTAAAAATGGTGTAGCAGTATATTGACAGGGAATTTACAAAAATTCAAGCTGCATTCAGAAGAGGATGTGGAATGAGGGACATCCTTGCTGATGTCAGATGGATCTTGGCTGAAAGTGCAGAATGCCAGAAAGATGCAAAGTTTTATTGACTACACCAAAGCATTTGCCTGTGTGGATTATAATAAATTATGAGTAACACTGAGAAGAATGGGAATTCCAGAACACTTAATTGTGCTCATGAGGAACCTGTACATAGACTAAGAGGCTGTTGTTTGAACATAACAAGCAGATAATGGACTGGTTTAAAATCGGGAAAGGTGCATGTCAGGGTTGTATCCTTTTACCATACTTATTCAATCTGTATGCTGAGCAAATAATCTGACAAGCTGGACTTCATTAAGAAGAACATGGCATCAGGGTTGGAGGAGGACTCATTAACAACTTGTGATATGCAGACGACAAAACAGTGCTTGCTGAAAGTGAAGATGACTTGAAGCACTTACTGATGAAGATTAAAGAATACAGTCTGCAATATGGATTACACCTCAACATAAAAAAAAAACAAAAGTCCTCACAACTGGACCAATAAGCAACATCATGATAAATAGAGAAAAGATTGAAATTGTTACTTTGGTCTACAATAAATACCCACAGAAGCAGCAGTCCAGAAATTGGATGTTGTATTATTGCATCGGGCCAATCTGCTGCAAAAGACTTCTGTAAAGTGTTAAAGAGTAAAGATTTCACTTTGAAGACTAAGGTGCGCCTAACCCAAGCCATGGTATTTTCAACAGTCTCATATGCATGTGAAAGCTGGATGTGGTAGTTACGTTTTTGTGTCAACTTGGCTGGGCCTGGTTCAGTGGCTGGGCAGCTGGTGGTAGTTATTCCCCATGAGGAGACTAGCAATCAGCTCCATGGTGGGATCTACCACAAGCAGCTGAGTAGCTGCTTTTGGGATGTGGTCTGCTTCCTGTATATAAGGAGAAGCTTTGGGAATGGTCTCTAGTCTATGGCATGCTTGGACCCTGCATGTAGCCGTGTCTTTGTTGAGCAGGCTGCTATGCTCTGCCGACCTTGGGACTTACAATGGACTTAAGTTAATGGCCTGCCATGTGGTTTGGTAACATCGGGACTGTGCCTTTTTACTTGTCAACCTTGGGGCTTCTCAGCCTCAGCAGCCAGCAGCTGTCTGAGTGAAGAAATGCCTCTGGCTCCAGTGGGCCGGGAGCAGGAGGCAGAGCTGGACCCCAAGGTTGAGGGGCTTTCACCCAGCCCCTAGAGCCTGGCACTTTGAATTTGGACTTCTTGTTGTTGTTGTTAAGTGCCGTTGAGTCATTTCCAACTCATAGCGACCCCATGCACAGCAGAACGAAACACTGCCCGATCTCACACCAGCCCCACAATCCCTGCTGTACTTGAGCCCATCATTGCAGCCACCGTGTCAATCCATCTCATTGAAGGCATCCAACTTGGACTTAAAGCCTCTAAATTGTAAGAATAAACTCCTGTTTGTTAAGGCCATCCCATTTGTGGTATATTCCTGTCAGAGCAGCACTAGGTAACCAGAACACTGGACAATGAATAAGCAAGACTGAAGAAGAGTTGATGCCTTTGAATTGTGGTGTTGGTGAAGATTAGAAAATATCATGGACAGCCAGAAGAAGGAATAAATCTGTCCTGGAAGAAATGCAGCCAGAATGCTCCTTAGAAGCAAGAACGGCCAGACTTCATCTCACCTACTTTGGTCATGTTGTCAGAAGGGACCAGTCCCTAGAGAAAGATATCATGCTTGATAAAGTAGAGGGTGAGCAAAGCAAGAGAAAAACCCTCAGGGAAGTAGATTGACACAGTGGCTGCAATGATGGACTCAAGCATAGCAAGGATTGTGAGGCTGGCACAGGACTGGGCAGCGTTTTGTTCTGTTGCACACGGGTCGTTATGGGTGGAGCTGACTGGATGGCACCTAACAACAACAACATGTCTGTGGCTATCATTCCATTTGGGAATGGGTTGTCTTTGTTATGTTAATGAGACAGGATTAGTGTAGGGTGTGTCTTGAGTCAATCTCTTTTGAGATATTAAAGAGATTAAATAAGCAAGCTAGCAAACAGAGATGGAGAAGATAGGTGCCACTGATACCTAGAAATGTCCAAGGAACCAGGAAGCAGGCTGAAGAGACAAGGACGTTCCCTCAGAGCCAACAGAGAGACAAAGACTTGGCCTAGAGCTGGTGCCCTGAGTTGAGACTTCCAGACTCCAAAGCTGTATGAAAATAAATTTCTGATAATTAAAGCCATCCACTTGTGGTATTTCTGTTACAGCAGCACCAGAGAACTAAGACACACTCTTTCAACAAGTATTTCTTGAGGCCTACTGTGTGCCCCACAGTGGTCTAAGACAGGGGCACAGCAGTGAACAAAGCCAACAAGGGCCCATGCCCTCACAGCCAGTTCCAAGGAGGGGAGGCAGCAAGGAGTAAGTTAGGGACCATGTTGCCCACAGAGAGGTGGCCTGGAAGAAAGGCCTGGTGATCTACTTCTGAAAAAGCAGCCAATGGAAACCCTGTGGAGAGTTTGTCACAGAGTCAGTGTGGTCGATCATCTGCTTCAACAGTACTTAAAGGAAACCTAGCACTTGCCAACCTCCCTGCCATGGGCCGCCCCCAGCCAGCCCTCTGCCACCTGCTCACAGCAGCACCCTCAGATGCCCCAAGGCTCCCACCGCTGCTCCAGTGCCATGCAGTCACTACCACCTCTCCTCAACTGATGCCCACGTCCCCCTCACAGGAGCGCTAGAAGTACGACCAGGACTCAGAGGCCGCCATCAGCCGCCAGATCAACCTGCAGCTGTACGCCTCTTGCATCTACCTGTCCGTGTTTTGCTACTTCGACCACCATGAGGTGACTTTGAAGAATTTTGCCAAATATTTTCTTCAGCAATCTCACGAGGAGAGGGAACATACCGAGAAACTGAAGAAGCTGCAGAACCAATGAGGTGGCCAAATCTTCCTTCAGGATGTCAAAGAACCAGACTGTGGCGACTGAGAGAGCGGGCTGAGTGCAATGGAGTGTGTGCGAGTCAGTCCCCACTGGAACTGCACAAACCGGCCGCTGACAGGAACGACTCCCAGGTGTGTGACTTCACGGAAATCCAGTCCCTAAACGAGCCCGTGAAATCCTTCAAAGAGCTGGGTGACTACGTAGCCAACTTGTGCAAGCTGGGACCCCCGGAATCTGGCCTGGCAGAGTATACCTTTGACCAGCACACCCTGGGGGACAGTGCAGGAAAGAGCTAAGCTTTAGCTTGGCTTCCCCACAGCCACAGGGGTGACTAGGGGGTCACCAAGACAGTGCATGCATGTTGGATTTACCTTACCTTTTCTATAAATTGTACCAAAACATCCACTTACGTTCCTTGTTGGTACTGTTCCTTCAAATGAAATAATTTGGTATTCACCCCAGAAAGAAAACCCTACACAGAGCACAGTTCTCTTCTGACGTGCGTAGGGTCACCATAAGTCACTGGTGACTTGACAGCAACTGGTTTCAATGGATAAATTGTACAAGGACAATGAGGCAGAGAGGGGGATGGGAGTGCTGGGGGTGAGGTGCCATTTTAATTGGGTCTCAGGGAGGCCTCACTGAGCAAGTGGCTTTTGAACAAAGAGCTGAAGGAGGTGCGGGAAGGAGTATTGTACCTACCTCTGAGTAACAAATTACTCAATGGCTTTAAAAAGCACCATGTATTATTAGCACACAGTTACTGAGGGTCAGGGTCTGAGTGCAGCCTGGTGGGGTCCTCTGACTCAGGGTCTCTCGTGAGGTCTCGTCATGTCTGTAGCGTTGGCATCTGCTGGGGCTGCACTCATCTCAAGGCTTTACTGGGAAGGATTGGCCTCCGAGCTCCCCGTTGGCCGAAATCAGTGCCTCGTGGGCTGTTGGCTGGAGGCCGCTGTGGGTGCCTTGCCACGTGGGCCTCTCCTAGAGCACCTCTCAGTGCAGCGTCTGGCTTCATCAGAGCTGGAAAGTAAGAGGGCAAGACGGGGAAACTCAGCAAGATGGCAGTCACAGGCTTTCATAACCTGATCTCGGACCTGACATCCCCCACTTCGCCATGTTCAGTTGGTTAGAAGCCCATCCCTAGGTCCCGCCCATACTCTTGGGGAGGGGATCACACAAGAACAAGGAGACCAGGAGATGGCATCACTGGTGAGACAAAGCACTTGGCTTGGACCTTTCATTCTGGTTTCTGAAAATAACCTGAATAATCGAGATGTCTATGCTTTCCAAAATAGTCAAGCAAGCAGGGGCTACAAGGTCTCACACCTGGCACCTAACCTCAGGAAGGAGGTGCGGTCGAATGCAAGCATGCATATTCATTGACTGGATCAATCACAGCTTTGCATTCAGGCCCAACTCATGCATATTCACAGAGGTCCCAATGTCTAGGGAACCCAGGACTTTGGAGGGCTCTCCTTGGAGTCTCCTGGACTTGTGGGAACGCCTGTGCATGGGAGAGAGAGCACAACACTTCCCTGGGGACAATGAAGGCCTGTGCCAGGGATTCTCCCAGACCTTGCTTGATGCCTCCCTATGCTTGCATCCTTGGTGCTTATAATAAATGGGTCACTATATGTACAGCTTCTGTGCATTCTGTGAGTCATTCTAGTGAATTACCGAACCCACAGGGGGGCAGTGAGAACCAGCAGAGAGGCTGGTGTTTGCCTATTGGGCAGGAGCTAGGACAGCCCTGGTGGTGCAGTGGTTAAGCACTCAGATGCTAACCAAAAGGTCAGCTTTTTGGACCCACCAGCTGCTCCATAGCAGAAAGAAGTGGCAATCTGGTTCCATACAGATTTATAGCCTTAGAAACACTGCGGGGCAGTTCCACTCTGTCCTACAGGGTCATCATGACTCAGAATCAGCTCAATGGCAACAGGTTTTTTGTTTTTTTTCTTTTGAAGGACAGAGTCTTAACTTGTGGAGCCCCAACTCTGGATGATAAAGGTCAGAGAAAGTGCCACGTGGCTGGATGGTGTCAGAATCAAGTGGAGAAGTGTGACTATGAGTTATTTTTTCATTTTGGAAATCAGTCTTATGCCCTTATGTTGGCTATTATTCATCCAGGTCATCTTAGACGCTGCCACCACAGGTACCATGCAGATATCTGGAGGGGAGCAATCCCAGCACAGGGAATAGCAAGTACAAAGGCCCTGGGGCAGGAACAGGTTGGAGTGTTCCAGGGACAAGAAAGAGGACAATGTGGCTGGAGCAGGGACTGAGGGGAAGAGGGATAGAGGATGAAGGCAGAGAGGCAGCAGTGGTCATGGGGGCCTGTAGGAAGAAATCAGAATTTTGTCTAAGAACAATTAAAAATCACAAATTCAAATAGCCCTGCGTGGCTCAAGTATTTTGTGCTGGACTACTAACCTAATAAGGAGCTCTGGTGGCATAGTGCCTAAGGCATTTGACTGCTAGCCAGAAGGTTGACAGTTCAAACCCACTAGCCAGTCCATGGAAGGAAGACTGAGCAGTCTAGTTCTGTAAAGATTTACCACTCAGAAACCCAAAGGGGGTCACTGTGAGTTGGAATCAACTTGATGGCAGTGAAGTTGGGTTTTGGAATTTACTAACCTGATGGTAGGTAGAGGTCGATGACATGGAAGAAAGAAGTCCAAGCTGCAGTGAAGGCACTGGTGCAAAACAAGGCTCCTGGAACTGAGGAAATACCAATGGGGATGTTTCAACACATGAACACAAGGCTGGAAATGCTCATTTGTCTATGCCAAGAGATTTGGAAGACAGCTATCTGGCCAACCAACTGGAAGAGATCCATATTTGCATTCATTCCAAAGAAGGGTGATCCAACAGAATGTGGAAGTTATCAAACAATACTATTAATATCTTTTCACTATACTTATTCAATCTGTATGCTGAGCAAATAATCTGAGAAGCTGGACTAGATGAAGAAGAACATGGCATCAGGATTGGAGGAAGACTCATTAACAACCTGTGATATGCAGATGACACAACCTTGTTTGCTGAAAACGAAGAGGACTTGAAGCACTTACTGATGAAGATCAATGACTATAGCCTTCGGTATGGATTACACCTCAACATAAAGAAAATAAAAATTCTCACAGCTGAACCAATAAGCAACATCATGATAAGTGGAGATTGAAGTTGTCAAGGATTTCATTTTACTTGGATCCACAATCAACGCACATAGAAGCAGCAGTCAAGAAATCAAATGATGCAATGCACTGGGAAAATCTGCTGCAAAAGACCTCTTTAAAGTGTTAAAAAGCAAAATGTCACTCTGAAGACTAAGGTGTACCTGACCCAAGCCATGGTATTTTCAAGAGCCTCATATGCATGTGAGAGCTGGGTAATGAATAAGGAAGACTACCCAAGAATTGATGCATTCGCATTGTGGTGTTGGCAAAGAACATTACCATGGACTGCCAGAAGAACGAACAAATCTGTGTCGGAGGAAGTACAGCCAGAATGTCCCTTAGAAGCAAGAATAGCCAGTCTCTGTCTCTCGTACTTCAGTCATATTGTCAGAAGAGACCAATCCCTGGAGAAGGGTATCATGATTGGTAAAATCTAGAGCATCAGCGGAAAAGGGCAAGACCCCCAATGAGATGGATTGACACAGTGGCTGTAGCAATGGGTTCAAACATAGCAAGGATTGTGAGGATGGTGCAGGACCAGGCAGTGTTTCATTCTGTTGCACGTGAGGTCGCTATGAGTTGGAACTGACTCAATGGTGCAACAACAAAGCACTCCTGCCCAGAGCATCCTGGCTCCCACCTCCACGTATGAGGTTCTTTGCAGCCAGCTACCCAGAGGGGGACTTAACAGTGGAAGGTTTGTGCACTTCACGTTTTAACACATACTGCCATGCTGCTCCCCAGATGTACTGTGCAGTTTATATCCTCTCCAAATGGGAGCACCGGAGAGTTCAGTTCAAACGGGGTCAGAGCTGCTTGATGCATTCTGGTCCCAGTGGTGCTTATGTTCCAGAGAGAGATGCAGAGACTTTCATAACCCATCCCTTGGGTGTTGGGTACTGACCTGACCCTCTCTCAGATCTGGTGTCCCTGGACCTCAAGGGAATTGGGAGACTCATGATGTGGTTGGTCTGGGAGGTGACCCCAGGAAACAGGAAAAACAAAGAAGAATGAGGCAGAGAAGGGAGGGTGGCCAAGCAAGGGTGTGTTAAGGAGTAGGTCATTTCTGTGGGCAACAGAGGCTTAGTCCTAACAAGGAGCTCTAGAAGACTGAAGAGAACCAGTGGCATCGCTAGGGTTGGTGTCACCCAGGGTTGGTAACTCATAGGGTCACCCATGTACCTCCTTCTGTACCAGACCATAGAGAAGCTTTAAAACTCTCACTGCCATCTAGTCGATTCTGACTCACAGCGACCCCTCTACTGGGTTTCCAGGGCTATAGATCTTTACAGTGGCAGACTGCGTCATCTGTCTTTCACAAAGTGGCTGGTGGGTTCATACCAATGACCTTTTGGTTGCAATCAAGTGCCTTAACCACTATACCACCAGAGTATCCTTAGTAACTTTTATTATCAACTTTAATCATCAAATAATACATGATAAATATAGCTGTAAATTGCTTAAATGTAATATTTGTGTTGTTGTTGTTGTTGTTGTTAGGTGTTGTTGTTGTTAGGTGAGTTCCGACTCATAGTGACCCCCTGCACAACATAACGAAACAACGTCCAGTCTTGAACTGTCCTCACAGTCCTTGCTATGTTTGAGTTTTCATTGCAGCCACTGTGTCAATCCATCTTGTTGAGGGTCTTCCCCTTTTTCACTGACCCTCCCATTTACCAAGCATGATATCCTTCTCCAGGGGATGGTCCTTTCTGACAATATGACCAAAGTAGGTGAGACAAAGTCTGGCCATTCTCACTTCCAAAGAGCATTCCGACTGCACTTCTTCCAGGACAGATTTGTTCATTCTCCTGGCAGCCCATGGTATTTTCAATATTCTTCACCAACATGACAATTCAAACGCATCAAATATTTCTTAGATTATATGGATACTAACAACAAAAATTATTTTGTAAAATCTTTATTGAATTACATGAGTTGTAACATTATTAGTAACTGAACAGAAGCTTTTTTCGATTTTTCTCCTTCTTTTCCTTTAATCACTACTTCATTCTCAAAAGTTATTGATATAGGTTTACAAATACTACTACCACAATATTGTAGTTAAAACACCAGACAATTTGACAAAGTCAGAGACCATAAAAACTCCATCAGCCATGAAAACAACAGCCATGCTTGCAACCTGTGCAGATGAAAACCATGTGATTCGAAGCATCTTTGTAATTGGGTAATAATGACAGCTCTGACCAGAGTGTATTGCTGTTGTTGTTGTTAGGTGCTGTGGAGTTGGGTGCGACTCATAGTGACCCTGTGCACAGCAGAACGAAACATTGCCAAGACCTGTGCCAGCGTCACAATCCCTGCTATACTTGAGCCCATCGGTGCAGCCACTGTGTCAATCCATCTCGTTGAGGGTCTTCCCCTTTTTCACTGACCCTCCCATTTACCAAGCATGATATCCCTCTCCAGGGAATAGTCCCTCTGACAACATGACCAAAGTAGGTGAGACGAAGTATGAACATTTTCGCTTCCAAGGAGCATTCCGGCTGCACTTCTTCCAGGACACATTTGTTAGTTCTTCTGGCAGGCCATGGTACTTTCAGTATTTTGCGCCAACATCACAACTCAAAAGCATCAACTCTTCTTCAGTCTTCCTTATTCACTGTCCAACTTTCACATGCATATGAAGCAATTAAAAACACTATGGCTTGGGGTAGGTGCACCTTAGTCTTCAAAGAGACAGCTTCCTCTTCAGCACCTTAAAGAGGTCTTTTGCCGCAGATTTGCTCAGTGTAACATGTCATCTGATTTCTTGACTGATGCTTCCTTTGGTGTCGATTGTGGAACCAAGTAATATGAAATTTTTGACAACTTTAATCTTGTCTCCATTTACCGTGATGCTCCTTATTGGTCCAGTTGTGAGGATTTTTGTTTGCTTCATGTTGAGCTATAATCCATAATGAAGGTTGTAACCTTTGATCTTCATAAATAAGTTCTTCAAGTCATCTTCACTTTCAGCAAGCAAGGTCATGTCATCTGCTTATCACAGATTGTTAATGAGTCTTCCTCCATCCTGATGTTCTGTTCTTCTTCATTAGTCCAGCTTCTCAGATTATTTGCTCAGCGTACAGATTGGGTAAGTATGGTGAAAGAATACAACCCTGACGCACACCTTTCCTGATTTTAAACTATGCAGTATCCTCTTGTTCTGTTTGAACAAAGATTCAAAGAGTAAATTAGCACAGAGTTTTAGCCTTGTAGGTATATTGATACATATAAACTGGGCTTATGAGAAATTTTTTTGTTGTTATAACTACCGAAAAATCAAAAACCAAACTCACTGCCATTGAGTCGGATCTGACTCATAGCGACCCCTCTTTGGGTTTCCAAGGCAAATCACTAGGGAAGTAGATTGCCCAATCTTCCTTCTGAGGAGTGACTGGTGGGCTTGAACTGCCAGCCTTCTGGGTAGCAGTCAAATGCCAACTACAGGGATATTTTAATAAAAAATAATAAATATCTGCTGAAACACTGTACCAAAGTTTTATTGACAGTTGTGTTAGTGTCACAGCCTCTGATAATGTCACCCAGTGTAGTATGCACCCCCCATACACACCCTTCTAGTGATACCACCCAGGAGAACACCCATCTGGAGGTTTTCCCTACCAAGTGGGAAGGGAGCTGGGGCATAGCTCCACCTCCGGTCAGACCCCAGGCAAGCGCTGCTCCTGCACTTGTTCTCTAGCACTTTCCACCTGCCCTGGGGATGGTCCTGCAGCCACGGCCACTCCTTGGGGTGTCAGCATGTCCAGGAGCTGCATGCTGCGGGGATCTGGGTGGACACTGCCGCTCTGGGGAAAGGAGGCATGGACAATAAAACAAGACATGCAGCGTATTTGAAGAGGTGAGGGTAGGAGAAACAATCAGAGCAGGGCAGAGTAAGATGGTGCTGTGGGTGGAGGTCCCCAACACCTCATGGCATCCAGTAGGCGACTAATAAATGCTATCTTGTTTCTCTCAAGTCCACGGGGAGCAGGCGAGAGGAGGGAAGCGGGTGCGGAATGGGCGCCCAGACAGAGTGGGAAGAGGGTGTGCGAGGCTGGTAATGAAGCTGAAAAGTAATCGGCCCTTCTCTCTGGGAGGCGGTGGAACTCTAATTAGAATGAAAATGTGGTTTAATGAGGATGAAAACCATAATTGTGCTGGGCAACGCCAGCCCGCAGTGCCGCTTTCCCAGGGGGCAGGGCCTCCTTCTGGGCCTCCAAGGGGCTGGGACTGCGTGGGAGAGGAGAACTGGGAGCGCGGGCTTGGAGCCTCAGTTTCCCCCACAGGGTCCTCCAGGAGGTGCCAGCTCTGAGAACATGGGCAGAGCTCCCGCGTCTGGGGCTGGTTCCAGGGGCTGCGCCTTGCTTTTCCAGCCCGCATCGAGTCCCCAGTAGTAATGCAGCAAACAGTGGAAACAAAACAGTGCTGTTGTCTAGTGAGTCAGATACATACGAACTCGGAGCTGTGGTGGCATAGTGCCTAAGGCACTTGACTGCTAACCAGAAGGCTGGCGGTTCAAACCCACCAGCCACTCCGTGGAAGGAAGATGGGGCAATCTACTTCCGTAGTGATACTGCCTTGGAAACCCAAGGAGGGGTCGCTGTGAGTTGGGTCCGACTCGACAGCACATAACAACAAACAACAACAACATACTAACTCACATAATCCTTAGACCTATACCCATTTTACAGATGGGAATGCCAAGGCACAGAGAGACCATGAATCCTGGTAGGAATATGTTAAAGAGTGGGTGGGAAAGGTGGGCTCCAGTCCCCAGGAATCTCCTTCTGTCCTAATCCAGAAGGCATCGGGTTGCCAGCCATCTGGCCAGGAACCCTTCCCACCTTCTCCTCACTCAGCTTACCTGACTATGCTTGAGGAGCAACCACTTTTCTCTTTGGGGTTCCCTCTGCTACGTTACTAGGAGCTCTGGTAGCATAGTGGCCAAGGCACTTGACTGCTAATCAGAAGGTTGGCGGTTCAAACCCACCAGCCACTTCTTGGAAGGAAGATGGGGCACTCTAGTTCCATAGTGATACTGCCTTGGAAACCCAAGGAGGGGTCGTTATGAGTTGGTCCGACTCGACGGCACATAACAACAAACAACTGCTACTTTCCCTTTACTCCTGGAGGTAGGCGTGGCTGCATGGGTGGTGGGCGTGGCACATTGTAGGAGCTCAATGAATATTTGCTGAACAAATGAATCACACACATAAACCTGCCATTAAAATGAGGAAATTAAAGTTCATAAATTTAAAGTTACCAACTGGAGTGGTGGGACCAGGATTTGAACCCTTGTCTTTCTGTTGCCAGAGCCTGCGACACCAACCAAGACTGTCCTCGCCCCCAAGCTGGTGCAGGGCACTTTGCTTGATACTTAGATGTGTCTTCCCGGTTCCGAGTGGGAGTGGACCAGCTTGCAGGGAGCCCCTGGGGATGATGGAGACAGTAGCTGTGGTTTATTGGGCACCCATTGTGTATGCTCAAAAGGCTCAGAGGCGCTGTCAGTGGCCCAAGGCTCACAGCTGACATGTGGTACTTGGTCTGCCTGGTCTATGTAATAGGCTGAATCATGACCCCAAAATGGTACATCCAAGTCACAACTCCAAAACGTTCAGATTGCAGAAAATAACAAATGCTGGTGAAGACATGGAAAGATTGGGACTCCAGTACCTGTGAATGTGACCTTAATTAGAAATAGGGTCTTTGTAAATGTAATTAAAGATTCTGAAGTGAGATAATCCTGGGTTCACCAAATGGTCCCTAAATCCAATGGCAAGTGTCCTTATAAGAGGGAAGAAGAGAGACAGACAGAGAGGAGGAAGCCATGTGAAGATGAAGGCAGAGACTGCATCCACAGCCAAGGAGCAGTTGGAGCCACCAGGAGCTGGAAGAGGCGAGAGAGCCTCCTCCTTTAGAGCCTGCGGAGGGAGAGTGGCCCTGCTCACACCTTGATTTTGGACTTCCGGTCTCCAGAAGTGTGAGATAATATACTTCCATGCTTGTTAACTGCCTAGTTTGTGATCATTTGATAGTAGCCCAGAAACCAATGCAGTCTATTCTTCCACATTTTGTCACTTCTTGTTGTTAGGTGCCGTCGAGTCATCTCCGACTCATAGTGACCCTGTGCACAGCAGAACAAAACACTGCCCAGTCCTGTGCCAGCCTCATGATCCTTGCTATACCTGAGCCCATCATTGCAGCCACTGTGTTAATCCACCTTGTTGAGGGCCTTCCCCTTTTTCATTGACCCTCCACTTTACCAAGCATGACATCCTTCTCCAGCGAATGGTCCCTTCTTACAACATGACCAAAGTAGGTAAGATGAAGTCTGGCTATTCTCCCTTCCAAGGAGCATTCCAGCTGCACTTTTCCAGGACAGATTTGTTAGTTCTTTCGGCAGGCCATGGTACTTTCAGCATTCTTCTCCAACACCACAACTCAAAAGCAGCAACTCTTCTTCGGTCTTCCTTGTTCATTCCTTATTCATTGTCCAGCTCGCACATGCATAGGAGGTGATTGAAAATACCACGGCTTGTGTCAAGTGCACCTTAGTCCTCAGGGAGACATCTTTGCTCTTCAGCACTTGAGAGAGGTCCTTTGCAGCAGATTTGCCCAATGCTCTACGATGTCTGATACCTTGACTGCTGCTTCCATTGGTGTTGATTATAGAACCAAGTAATATGAAGTCTTTGACAACTTCAGTTTTTTCTGCATTTATCATGATGCTGCTTATTGGTCCCATTGTGAGGATTTTGTTTTTTTTATATCGAGGGGTAGTCTACACTGCAGACTGTAGTCTTCAATCTTTATCAGTGAGTGCTTCAAGTCATCCTCACTTTCAGCAAGGAAGATTGTGTCATCTGTGTTTCATAGGTTGTTGATGATTCTTCCTCCAGTCCTGATGCCACGTTCTTCTTCATATAGTCCAGCTTTTTGGATTATTTGCTCAGCATACAGATTGAATAAGTATGGTGAAAGGATACAGCCCTGACACACTCCCTTCTTGATTTTGTTATAAATGTTGTCAAATGTATAGAAAAGTTGAAGGAACTCTCCAGTGAACACCACCCACAGTCTCCTGTGTAGACATGTGGCTGTATGTGCTTTGTCACTATCTGTCCTTTTATCTATCCATCCATGCCTGAATTTTTTGATGCATTTCAACCTTAAGTACCCCCTCCCATTTATTTTAACACAGCAGCCAAAGGAATATTTTAGAAGTCTGATCATTTTCCAGCTCAAAATCCTCTCGAGGCCCCACTCACTGAGTGACCCCAACGCCTCCCCTGCTTCCTGTGCCATCCTTGCCCCTCGTCCCCTCACCCCCACCATCCTCCAGGTCTGCCCTGGTGAGCATGGCCACCACCTGCCCACGTGGCTGCCACCACTGGCCACATGTGGCTGCTGAGTGCATAAAAGTGACCCGTTTGGATTGAGATCAGTGTGAAAAAACAAAGTGATTTTGGCTGTGAAAGGTCGATGATTCGAATCCACCCAGAGGCACCTCGGAAGAAAGGCCTGAGGATCTAGTTCCCAAAAAATCAGTCACTGAAAATGCTATGGAGCAGGTTCTGCTCTCACAAAGAAGGGGCCGCCATGAGTCAGAGTCAACACGATGCAGAAGAAAAAACAAACCAGACCCACTGCCGTTGAGCCATTTCCCACTCACAGCGACTGCTCCTTGGGTTTCTGAGGCGGTATCTCTATGGAAGTAGATTGCCCAACCTTCCTTCTGAGGAGTGGACGATGGAGAAGAGGCTGTAAAATATCTCATTAATAATTTTTATGTTGATTACATGTTGAAATTATAAGGTTTTGGATATACTGAGTTAAATAAAATATATGATTAATATATTAATATATGATTTAAATTAATTGCATCTATTTTAATTGCAGAGCAAGGATTGTGAGGGTGGCACAGGGCCAGGTATTATTTTGTTCTGTTGTACGTAGGGCCGCTATCGATAGTCGGAGCCGAATTGATGGCACCTTGACTGCTAACCATAAGGCTGGTGGTTCAAACCCACCAGCCGCTCCTCGGAAGGAAGGTTGGGCAATCTATTTCCGTAGTGATACCGCCTCAGAAACCCAAGGAGGGGTCGCTATGAGTCGGGTCCAACTCGATGGCATGTAACAACAACAATAACACAACCAACAAACAACAATTTCTTGTTTACTTTTTAAAATGTGGTCTAGCGGAAAATATTAAAATTACGTATATGGCCAGTGTCATATTTCTGTTGGTTGCAGGATGTCAGCTCCCTAAGAGTGGGGATCTTTGTCTTCTTGGCTGTAGTCTGCCAGACAGTAGGCGTCCAATAGCTACTTGTTGAATGAATGAAAGAATGAATGAACGAAGCTGTGGAACCCGAAGCTCTAAGGCATAATGTATTCACTTGCACACGAAGTCCTCCACTCGGTTGCCTCTCCACGGAGCCAGCTGGTCTCTCGGTGCTTCCTGCATGGGGAAAGTGGGAGCAGAGAGGCACTAGAGGCTGTGCCTGGGCCCCTGCACAGCCGGCCAGGGCCATGGGCTGTCTCAACTCTGGGTTAGGAGGCGACAGCGATGGGGGCGAGCGGGCCTAGCACCAGAGCCAGGGGCGGGGCTGCAGGGCGGGGCCCACCCGGCAGGGTCTCCTCCCGGGGCTGCGCTGGCGGGAAGGGGCCGGGCTGCCCGGCAGGCGGGGACGGAGACGGGGTGTCTGCTATCGACCGGCCTGGCCGCCGCGGGGAAGCTTTTAGGCCCGCCAGCGTGTCCCAGCGAGGGCGAGGTCGGGGCAGCCCTCGCTCCTTCAGAGGGAGGCCACGGGCTTCCCCTCCCCACAGTCCACCCCCCAGCAGGTTGTTGGGCGCTGCCTCCAAACGCAGAGTTGGAGTTCTTTTCCCGGAACGTTCTTGAGGGGTTGTTGAAGTCCAGGCCAGGAGCAGTGTGTGTTCCGCGAATGCACAGCCTTGTGCCCGCCCCCCCCCCCCGGTCAAGGTGTGGAACTTTTCTATTCAGAAGGTCCCAGAAGGTCCCAGAAGGCTCCCTGTGTCCCATCCAGTCAGTCCCTCGTCTGAGTATCCTCAGGCTGCTGTAAAAAGTGCCATAAACTGAGAGGCTAAAAACAGCAGAAATGTATTGTCTCATAGTTGTAGAGATTAGCAGTCTGAATTCCAGGTGTTGTCAGGGTCACGTTCTCTCCAAAAGCTCTAGGGAAGACCCTTCCTTGTCTCTCCCAGCTCCTGGAAGCCACAGGCGTTCCTTGACATGCAGATGCAACATAACTAAGCCAGCACTTGACCATCTTCCCTGTGTCTGTTTCTGTGTCAGCTTACTTCTCTTTTATAAAAACTCCAGTCGTAATTGGATTAGAGCCCACCCTGCTCCAATTTAAGGAGCCCTTGTGAGGCCACAGTTAAATGCTCGACTGCTAACTAAAGGGTTCAAACCCACCAGCCACTCTCAGAAGGGAGATGGGCCAATGTCCTTCCGTAAAGATTTACCGTCTCGGAAACCCAATGGTGGTCGCCATGGGTTTGAATCAACTCAATGGCAATGAATTTTAGAGTTTAACCAAAACGTTCAGATTGCAGAAAATAACAAATGCTGGTGAAGACATGGAAAGATTGGGACTCTCATACACTACTGGTGGGGCTGTAAAATGATACAACCGCTGTGGAAATTGGTATGGCGGTTCCTTAAAAAGTTGGAGATAGAAATACCATTTGATCCAGCAATCCCATTACTAGGTATATATCCTAAAGAAGTGAGAGCCAGGACACGAATAGGTGTATGCACATTCATGTTCATCACAGCACTATTGACAATAGCAAAGAGATGGAAACAAGCTAAGTGCCCATCAGCTGAGGAATGGATAACCAAGCGATGGTACATACACACAAAGGAATACTATGCAACACTAAAGAGTAAGGTAGAATCCGTGAAACACTGCATAATGTGGATGAGCTTGGAGGACATTATGCTGAATGAAATAAGTCAATCACAGAAGGACAAATATTGTATTAGTCCACTGTTATAAAAAGTCAAGGAAAGGTTTGCATATGGAAGGAAACTTTCTTTGTTGGTTAATAGGGAGGGGAGAGAAGGGGAGGGATAATTCCCAGATAGGTTGTGGGGGGAAATATATATATAAATATATACATATATACATATATATATATATATATATATACACATACATACATGTTGTTGTTGTTGTTGTTGTTATGTGCCATCGAGTCATCCCCGACTCATAGCGACTCCTCCTTGGGTTTCTGAGGTGGTATCACTACAGAACTAGATTGCCCAGCCTTCCTTCCGAGGAGTGGCTGGTGGGTTTGAACTGCCAGCCTTCTGGTTAGCAGTCAAATGCCTTAGGCACTACGCCACCAGAGCTCCTTTATGCTAATCGTGGTGGAATATTTTGGCAAAGGATAGCAATAATGGTGGCACAACATGAAAAACATCACCAATGTCCCTGAGCTGTAAATGTGGCAGTTGTTATGTTGGTGAATGTGTTGCTGTGTATGTTTTCACCACACTAAAAAGTAAAAAAAAAAAAAAAAAAGATTCACGTTGGAAGCCACCCAGCAACTCTGCAGAAGGAAGAGCCGGTGACCTGCTTCTGTAAAGACTACAGCCTAGAAGGCCCTGTGGGGCAGGCCTGCTCTCCTGTGAGTTGAACATGGACTCGATGGCACCCAGCAACCACAACCACAGTGTGACCTCATGCTAATCCAACTAATAACTTCTTCAAAGACCCCATTTCCCAGCAAGGTCACATTCACCGGTACCTGGGGTTAGGACTTCAATGTACCTTTTTGGGGGGCACAATTCAATCCATAACACCCCTCATCCCTCAACCCCCATGCACTATTCTGATTTCAGTTGCCATAGATGAGTTTAGTGTGTCCTCTCTGGTCTGGATCCTTCTGCTCAGCATAATGCATGTGGGGATCTTCCACACTGTGTGTATCACTACCAGCTGCTACTGAGTTGATTCCAACTCGTGGTGACCTGTGTGCATCAGAGTAGAAGTGTGCTCCGTAGGGTTTTCAGAGGTTGGCTTTTCAGAAGTTGATGGCTAAGCCTGTCTTCTGAGGTGCCTCTGGAGGAGCTCAGACTTTCACCTTCTGGTTAGTAGCCATCCACACATGTATGTGTCAGTAATTCATTTCTTTTTGTCACTGAATAGTATTCCGTGCTATGAATGGACCTCAATTTGCTTTTTTATCCCCCTGTTGGTAGACGTTTGGGTTGTTTCCAGTTTTTTTATTATTATGAATAAAGCTGCTGCTATGAACATTTGCCAACAACAAATTGGCAACATTAAGTCTCTGTGTGGACATTTGTTTTCCTTTCTCTTGGATAAATACCTATGAGTGGAATTGCTAGGCTATGTGGTAAGTATATAACTTTATAAAAACAACTGCCCAACTGTTTTCCACAGTAAGTATACCATTTTACACCCCCACAGGAGAACATGGCATTCCAGTTCCCCATGCCTTGTCAGCACTTGGTATTGTCAGCCTATTTTTTATTTTTTACTGTGATTTGGGTGAAATTTTACAGAGCAAATTCACTTTCCATACAGCAGCTCACAAACACTTTGTCTCGTGACATTGAGTGCAATTTCCCACAATGCAACAGCTCCCCTTCCACTTCCTCCCCATAGTTATCTCTTCCCTGTGTCCTTCTCTCCCATGCACTCCTGCCCCCTGAGCTGTCTCCCTGTGCACACACCACCCTTCTATTCTCCCATGATTGATCTCCAAGGAGTGTATCTACCTAGTGTAAATGTTCAGCTGATATGCCTGTCTTTTGTTTGGCTGGAAGCCACAGGAGTGGGTTCAATTCCAGACCTGAAGGGCAGCTAGGGGCCATAGTCTCAGGGGTTCCATCAGGCTCTATCAGACCAGCAAACCTAGTCCCTACCCCCCCGTTTTTTAAATGATTTTGAGTTCTGTTCCACATTGTTCTCCCACTCTACCCAGGATCTCCTACATAGATCCCCCTCTGAGTGGTTGAAAGTGGTAGCCAGGCACCATCTAGTTCTTCTGGTCTCATAGTCATATACGCTGAGGATCGCAAGGTATATACCAATCACTTGGACTAACTGTTTCTATGAATCTCTTCATTCTTCTTTGCTTAAGATGAGGAGAGACCCATCATTGCATCTAGATGGCTCCTTGCAAGCTTTTAAAATCCCAGTCACTACTTGCCAAAGGAGGATATAGAACAATGTTTTGTGTAGTATGTTATGCCAGTTGAGCTTGATGTCCCCTGCGACTATGGTCCTGAGCCCACAGGTCCAACTACTCGCTCCCTCTGGGTAGCTGGCTGTGGCCAAGAAGTGACTACAACCTTGTCCCTTGTCAGCTTTGCTATATACCTGGAAATTCTTATGGAATATAGCAATACACTTGTCATCTAGTTTTGGCCATTAAATGAATAACTTCTTTAATAAGGATCAGCACAATGCTGATTCCTATGAGGCTGAGGTTGTAGACATCCCAAATGTCCAATATTTACAAAGTGCTGTACCACTCTGTCATCTCTGACATCAACTACTCCCCCTCTCCTCAGTATTCTCCCTCCCATCTTTGGATTTGCTAATTCTCTGCAGTGTCTCATGAAACTCATGCACTGTATTTACAGTTAAGCCATTTATTAAGGAAGTAACAGAATACAGCTTGGAATCGGGACCAACTTGGAAGTAACGGGAATAACTCAGGATGCAGTTCCTCAGTCAGGACACCTTCTTGCCCTCTGCTGGCGGGCCTTGCTGGGGTGTGCTGCTGCTGGGCCCTGCTGGGGGCCTTCCCGGGGAAGTGTAACAACTCTTAGGTCTGTGGGTCCCCAAGCCACGTGCCCATTTTCTGATGCTATCACTCTTGCCACTGCTGGGCCGCTGTCTCTTGCTGTTCTGTGTGACAACTCCTCTTTCTTTATGTCTCCTTTTAAGCGTAATGGGGTGGTAAAACTGACCAGTCCCTTCGTTAGGGTGCCATACATCTTATTTACATTATTAGCAAATAATTCAATCCCCATGGTGGGCCACAAGCCCCTTATTTACAAAGTCCTAGCCAATCATTTGCTGGGAGTTATGAGACCATGCCAAGAAAGGCATATAAAAGCGATCAACATGGTGGCACTGAGGAAGAGCAAGACATAGAGCAGTATACTGGAGATACAGACAACAAAGACAAACCCTTTTGCACATACAGTACTGCCTTGTCAGTGATGCCAAGCATTGACCTACAGATGGATAGATGGGTAGACAGGCTGAATGATTAGATATGTTTCGGCAGGGGGGAGTGTGCTTTAAAAGAAAAAAAGTGATCCATCACACCACAGCCATGTTGGTGGCTGTAGCCTGGACCATTGAAATTGCCTCCACCTTGGTGCCCTGAGAAGTCTGAGTAACCCTGGTCCCCTACAGCCCTTTTTCCTCTCAGAAACCAGATATGTATTTTGCCTTTAATATCTCCTTTTTCACTATAAAAAATTTTCATATACATCAAAGAGTAGAGCCCCCCCCCGATACCACCTCCTGGTTTCAACAATGATCCCAATTTTGCCAGTCTTGTTTCATCTCTCCCTTGCCAGCTTTTAAAAAATGGAATATTCTGAAGCAGATTCCATATGGCTTCACCCCACAATCCTTTAGTAAGTACCAGAGGACTTTTCTTAAAATGTAAATCAGATGACACTGGCCTCTGGCTTGAAATTGTCCCAACCAAAGCCAAACTTGATCCTGTCAAGCCAATTCTGGCTCCTAGCATCCTGCATGGGTTGCCGAGAACTGTTCTCTGTAGAGTTCTCTTGGCTATAATCTTTATGGAAGCAGATTTCCAGGTCTTTCTTCATAGCACCACTGGGTAGGTTCAAACCACCCACTTTTATGTTAGTGTTGTTATTGTTGTTAGGTGCCATCAAGTCAGTTCTGACTCATAGTGACGCCATGTCCAACGGAATGAAACCCGGTCCTAGCCATCCTCACAATGATCGCTGTGCTTGAACCCATTGTTGTAGCCACTGTGTCAATCCATTGCACTGAAGATGTTCCTCTTTTGCGCTGACCACTCTGCTTTATCAAGCACAATAACCTCCTTCAGGGACTGGTTGCTCCGATAACATGACCAAAGTAGGAGAGACAAAGTCTTACCATCCTCACTTCTAAGGAGCATTCTGGCTGTACTTCTTCTAGGACAGATTTGTTCATTTTTCTGGAAGTCCACGGTATTTTCAGTATTCTTTACCAATGCCACAATTCAAAGGCATCGATTCTTTTTATTCATTGTCCAGCTTTCACATGCATGTGAGGCTATTGAAAATACCATGGCTTGGGTCATGGCTTCACGTTCAGCAAGCAGGCAATGACCCAGATGTCCATCAGCAAACAATGGGTAAACCAGCCTCCGCTCCTTCCATCTGTGGAGTACTATGCAGCTGTGAAAAAGGAGGCAGATGCCCAAGGGACCAATCATAAGCAAGGTGTGATTCCTTTATGTGAAACCAGTTAATCTTTATTGGGTGAGACATTCTCCCACCCCCACCCCACACTTTCAATCAGTAGCCTGGCCACAGTCATTTCTTTTCTCCCTTGATTTATGCCGATATTTACTGCACACTTCTAACATGCCTAAGGAGCTCTGGTGGTGCTGTGGTTAAAACATTCAGCCACTAACCAAAAGGTCAGCAGTTCGAACCCACTAGCCACTCTTTGAGAGAAGATGAGGCAGTCTGCTTCCGTAAAGATTTACAGCCTTGGAAACTCTATGGGGCAGTTCTACTTTGTCCTATAGGGTCACTGTGAGTCTGAATGGACTTGGGGCTGCGGGTTTGGGTTGATAACATGCCTGGCATTTTGTAAGCATTTTATGGGGATTATTTTACTAGATCTATGCAACAATCCCATGAAGATCTTATTGCATTAGCCCCATTTTGCAGATGGGGAAACTGATATCTAGGTACGCTGAGTCCCCATTTCAAGCTCACGCAGCTGGCAAGTGGCAGAGCTGGCTCCAGAGGTCGCCCTCGCCGTGCCACTTCTTAAGGGCACACGATTATTGTGGCCTCTGAATATTGATTTCCATTATGTCTATGTACTCGGAAGGAAGATGGGGCAATCTACTTCCGTGGTGATACTGCCTCGGAAACCCAAGGAGGGGTCGCTATGAGTCGAGTCCGACTCGACAGCACAGAACAACAACAACAACAATGTCTATGCATATCGTGCAAACAGTTAATACCCTCAGCTGCTAACCGAAAAGTTGGAAGTTCGAGTCCACCCAGAGGCACCTTGAAGAAAGGCCTGGTGATTAATGTCCAACTTCCACTGAGAACTCCACGGCATGCAGTTCTACTCTGACACACACGGATCATGACATAACAACTGATTTTTTTTTTTTTTTTTTAATGAGATGTGTTCTGGTTACCTCGTGCTGCTCTGACAAGAATATACCACAAAAGAGATAGCCTTAACAACAAGGAGTTTATTCTTTTACAGTTTGGAGACTAGAAGTCTGAGTTCAAACTGCCAGGCTCTAGGGACTGGGTGAAAGCCCCTTGACCTTGGGCTTCAGCTCTGCCTCCTGCTCCCAGCCCATTGAAGCTAGAGGCATCTCTTCAGTCAGGCAGCTACTGGATGCTGAGGGTAACAAGCCCAAGGTCAACAAATAAAATGGCACAGTTCCAATGTTACCAAACCAGGCCATTAGCTCAACTCCATTGAAAGTCCCAAGGTCGGCAGAGCATGACAGGCTGCTGAACAACGACACGGCTACATGCAGGGTCCAAGCATGCCATAGGCTAGAGACCATTCCCAAAGCTGTTTCTTATATACAGGAAGGAGACCACGTACCCAAAGCAGCTACTCAGCTGCTCCAATAGATTCCACCGTGGAGTTAATTACCAATCTCACCATGGGGAATAACTACATTCAGCTGCTCAGCCACTCAACCAGGCCCAGCCAAGTTGACACACAAACTTAACTACCACAAGATGTGAAACACACATTGTCGTTCATTTTTTCCAACCACCCTGCAAGGCAGAAATAAACCTCTTGTTATAGATGAGGAGATCAAGGCAGGGAGGGGTTAAGCAACTTGCCCAAGGTCATTTGGGAGGTGCCAGTGCAGGGACGA
Organism: Orycteropus afer afer; assembly: GCF_000298275.1. NCBI lineage: Eukaryota > Metazoa > Chordata > Mammalia > Tubulidentata > Orycteropodidae > Orycteropus > Orycteropus afer. Next base: position 507,890 of record NW_006922047.1, on the reverse strand, counting down.
GGGCCTCATGCTGACCGTGAGACCCTTTGGGGGCTTCACCCTCCATCTCCTGGGAGGGGGGCCCTGTGGCCTCCACCAGCCTGAGTGCTTTTCCACAGCCCCAGGAAGACACAGGGCCTGGTGCCAGCCTCCTGGGCTCGGCCCACGGAAAAGCCTGGATAGTTAAGGCTGCCCATGAGGACCTTCATGGCCCTTGCTCTTAGCTCACATCTAGACCTGGTAGCCCCTGCCCACCCAGACCCAATTGCCACATGCCAGAGACCCAAGTCACACTCCAGGTCCCTCAGAGCCCGGGGATCCCCCAGAACCACCCTCTAATGCCCACAGGGGATTATTAATTAATGCTAATTAATATCTATGCTCACGGAGCCAGCCAGCCCCAGGCCGAGCATCCCAGAGAGGAAAGTGTGAGGAGGCCGGCACTCTGCCAAGCATCATGGATTAGTGAGATGCCAGCCGGCCGGCTGGCCTGGTGAGGGCCAGCAGAGAAGAGTGCATGGTGACCAGAAAGGGAAACTGAGGCATGACTGAGGACCAAGCCACCCTGGGCAGCCTCAGGAGTGGCTGCCATTGAAAAGGAATAGGGCACTAAGCCTTAGAGGCCCAGAGCCGCCGGCTTCCACAGAAGTGCTGGGTCCCCAGTGCCTCAGCTTCATCATGTGAATAATGGGGACAAGAATTCCATTTCTCGTGCATGCATGTCTGGGAGACCCATCAAGCTGTTATGTGTAAAACTCCTTGCACGTAATTGCTTCCTGGTGGCTATTAGCTCTCTTCTCTTCACTGCCGCCTAAGAGGTTCCCTTTGGGCTTGTGCCTCAGTTTCCCTCTTCTACACACAGGCATAGACAGGCTTTGCTACTCCCTCTGGGGAATGGTGGTCTGTGGCTTCCAAATGGCCACACAGCTGAGGAGGGTTCCAGGGCAGAGTGCCTGGGGCCTGACCTCAGGGAAGGCATGAAACGATCATTTACAATTTGCCTAATTAATAAAGCAGTTGCTAACGTGGCAATAGGCAAGTTCCCTGGCCCCTAATTAAAAACAGAAGTTTCCTCCACATTCGTGGAGATGAGCAGAAGGGAAAACAAAGACTCGCTCACTCGAGCCAGATAAATACAGACGCAAACACATGCGCGGCAGATAAACACACTCTGGCACAGCAAACAGACACAGAGCTGGCTGCACGCGGCAACCGACATCGGGCGGGCTCTCGCGGCTGGGCTCAGACAGCCCAGAGACCCCCCCGGAAAGAGCCACACTGCAACATGGAGAGACTCACAGACAGACGCCCCCAACCACATCCCTGCCAAGCACTCTGCACACAGCAGGTAGTCAGAGGCCAGGACTAATGCCCCAGGACAGGAGCAGCCCTCATGGACTGGTGCCTGGATCGTCTCCTGCCAACGGTGTGCTCCACACAGTCTCCCGGTGAACCCCAGTGGGATCAAGCCCTGGGTGTCCATGGTGGAAGCCTGGTTGATAACACGCCGGTTGTCTGCCTCAGTTCCATATCCGTTCTCCAGGGCTGCTGTGACAAAGTGCCACAAACCAGGTGTCTTAAAACAACAGAAATGCATTCTCTCACAGTTCTGGAGGCTAGAGGTCAAAATCAAGGCCTCAGCAGGACCACACTCCCCCCAGAGGCTCTTGGGAAGGATGCTTCCTTGTCTCTTCCAGCTTCTGGGGGCTCAGATGTTTCTGGGCTTCTGACTATATTAATCCTATTGTCACATAGCCATCTTCCCTCTGCATCTAGCTCATCTGTGTCTCCTTTTGTCTTTATGTAGGGACACAAGTCAGATAGCACTAGGATCAACCCTATCCTGTGTGACCTCATGTTAACTAATCACACCTGCGAAGACCCTATGGCTAAATGTGGACACCTTCACTGGTACTTGAGTACAACTTTTCTGGGACACAAATCAATCTGGGACCCACAGAACTCCCCTTCTTCCCCTACCATGTATCCTGTGATCATCCCCCAAATTACCTGTGTGCTCCCCAGTCCTTGTGTCAGTGTCTGCTTCTGGTTCAGCCAAACGAAGCACTGGTGGAGAAGCAGGTAGGAACAGAGGTACACATGACCCGAGGGTGTACATGCCCGGACTTACAGTGTACACACTGACCCACAGTGTATGCACTGACCCACAGGTATACATACCAACCCACAGTGCATGCACTTACACGGGTGTACATACCGACCCTCAGTGTGCACACTGACACATGGGTGTACACACCGATGCACAGTGTATACATTGACACAAGGGTGTATGTACTGATCCATGAATGAATACTCCAACCCACGGGTGTATGCACTGGCCCCCATGCATATACACACCAATCCACGGGTGTATTCACTGAATTACAGTGTACACACTGACCCCCAGTTTCTGCACTGACCCACAGTGTACGTACTGATCTACTGTGTACTCTCTGACCAGTGGGTGTATGCAGTAACCCACAGGTGTACACACTGACCCCCCAGCGTACGCACTGACCCCCAGTGTACACACTGACCCACAGTGTATGCACTGACCCATGATCTGACTCCAAATATAGCTCTGAGGCAGAGAAGCCCTGGCCTGTGGAGTCCCGGCTGCACATAGTCACTGACCCCTAAGTGCTCAGCACACACATCACATACAGACATGGCCACGCAGTGGGGTTACAGACAGTTTCAGACCACAGATAGGTCCTGGGCAACAGGACCGCATACTGGGAAATGGCAGGGACCACAACAGCTCCCTCCACGTGAGGGGTGCCTCCTTCTACTAGAGGGGCCCATGTGGACGGGGTGCTGCCTGTGGCCCCAGCTCTGCTCAAAGGGCTTTTGAATGGAAAATTCATTCACTCCTCACAGCCACCCTGGAAAGTGGGTTAATGATCATTAAGCCCATTTTAAAGATGAAGAAACTGAGGCCCAGAGAGACGTTCA
>NW_006922047.1:502597-504766 GCF_000298275.1 Orycteropus afer afer | reverse complement strand
CCTGTATCACTTTGGGTAATTAAAAAATCCATTTTAAATGTTTTTAAACCAAGCTGACTCTTAAATTGGATTGGTCTGGGGCTCCAACCTCAGCCTCACCAGTTCCTGGCTCTGGGAATTTAGGCGAGCCACGCGGCCTCCCTGGGCCTCAGTTTCCCCATCTATAAAATGAATGTCCCCTCATTGTGCCACAAATGTGCACCTTGGGTGCCCGGAGAGCCGGCTCCGCGCAGCGCTAGCCTGTATAGGGTTAAGTAGGACGTGCTCAAAGCAAGCGTTGGGGGTGGGAGGGTCTGCACGGGGCGGAGGGACGGAAGCCCATCATCCGCATGCCTCTCAGACCCCTATTTGAGCAAAAAGCCTCCCAACCAAGAGTTGGACCCCAAGACAGGGTTCCAGGGCTTGTCATCCAAATCCGGGGCTAAAGGCTCTCCCCTTGGAGACAGACAAGAGAACGGGCTAAGCCGAAGGTGGCCTCCCCCACCACACACTCAAGGTTTTTCTACGTCTACTTCCTGCCGCGGCAGCGCGGGGAGCGAGCGCCACTTGTCGGCCACCGAGGTAGGTGCGTGCGTCTTCCGGGGAAAGTGGGTCGCCCCCCTTCTCCCAACTCAACGCAGCTTTGAAAAAAGCCGCTTCCCGCCCCTGCCGCCAACGAAATTCTCCTCCACGTCCCGCCTGCTTTTCCCAGCCAGTTTTCACTGTTACCTTGTCATCCATTTATTCATCCAACAAACATTTATTGCGTACGTACTGTTTGCTCAGCTCTGTTCCGGATTCTGAAGCCACAGAAAGAATAGAATAGACAAAACTCCCTACCTGCCTAGGGCTCACAGTTTACCTGGTCTACTTACTGTAAGGGAGAGTGTTAGGAACAAGGGCGGGAGCCCATGGCTGCCAGTGAAAAACTTCTGAAGGAGAAGTGAATGCAAGGGTGTCAGTCATACAGACCAGAGAGGACCCGGCTAGAGATAACGTAGGAGGGGAGGGCTCTGAGGCCTGAGAAGGAGGATAAGGCCTCAGCCAGTCAGGACTGGGGAGAGGCTGTTCAGGTAGAGGGCAAAGCTTGTGCAAAGGCCCTGGGGCAGAAAGGAGCTTGCAGTGTGGAGAATGAGAATGGAGACCAGGGTGGTTAGAACCGAGAGATGGAGGGAGATATAGTGGGATGACAGCTTGGGCCTTTTTGGAGACAAATACAAGGTCACACTCCCCTGGGGAGTCATCACCTAAGAACTGGAGGGGAGAAGAATGGACTTCTCTGGGCCAAAACCCTTTGTCCCCAACCAGGTCCATGCAATCACCCTCCCACCACAGCCCACTTGCCCAGTATACAGGTCTGGGACCAGTATGGTACCCCCAGTGGAGAAGCCCCCATGTGCCCTCCTACTCCCTTTACCTCTGAGGGGATGGACTCTAATAATGCAGCCAAGTGCCACGCACAGAAGAGAAGAACAGGCACAGTGACAGGCACAGGGCTGGGGCTGGGGCAGGACCAGGAGGTGGACAGAGAGGCTCCTTGAGGGACTCTTGAAACTAGATCAAGATTGGTCAGGATTGTTTCAGTTGTAAGTAAACAAACAAACCAGGAATGGAATTGAGAATTCAGAAATAAACCAACACATCTATGGTCAGTGGATTTTTGAAAAGGGCACTAGATCAATGGCACTACAGCAGGGAGTCTGTGCAGATCTGCATGTCCCAGAATGCTTTGCTGCCACCTGCCCCATACCAGGCACCCCATGGGCACCCTATGGTCAGAGGGTCAGCTCTGCCTGGCAAAGCCTCCTCCAACCTCCCCACCCCCAGGAGAACCACACAGCCAGTGGGACAAACCCCTAACTTCAGCTGCTCAACACTAATGGACAGTAGAGGCCCAAAGATCTCCCCACCTGGGCAGCTGTGGTGAGCACCCTCACCAGAGAGCACACCCTGCCACTCTGTGCCTTCCCACCCTCCCTTTGTCCCTGGCATCCTCGCTCTAGTTGGGGGCTAGGTTCTCTACATCAGCTCCCCTCAGCCTAAGAGAAAAGCCTTCAAGGATTATCCCCAGCCTCATACCCAGGACCCCACCCAGCTGCCCAGCCTTGCCTTCATGCCATCATGAATCTATCCCCAAGTGCCAAGTCCCCACTGTGTTGTCTGACAATCCTAAAAGGGTCTGTCCACGGA
>NW_006922047.1:496031-499547 GCF_000298275.1 Orycteropus afer afer | reverse complement strand
ATTGCCCAACCTTCCTTCCGAGGAGTGGCTGGTGGGTTTGAACCGCCAGCCTTCTGGTTAGCAGTCAAGTGCCTTAGCCACTATGCTACCAGGGCATTAGTCATTAGGAGGATACAAATCAAAACCACAATGAGATACCTCCTCACCCCCACAGAATGGCTATGACAAAAAAAAAAAAAAAAGTAATAGAAAAGATGTGGGTGAGATGTGGAAAAATTAGGACCCTCATCCATTGCTGATGGCAATGCAAATGGGTGCAGCTGCTGTGAAAAAGAGTTTGGTGGTTCCTCAAAAAGCTAAACACAGAACTGCCATATGACCCAGCAATCCCTTAATGGTGGTAGAATAATTTGGAAAAAGATGGTAGTGATGGCTGCACAAGATGATGAGTGAAGTCAATGTCACTGAAATGTACATGTAAAAATTGTTCGATTGGCAAATGTTTCATCATATATGTTTTTTTGCCACGATTTAAAAAACACTGAGGAAAAAAATATATATTGGTTCATATAACTGAAAAGTCCAAGGTATTTGGCTTCAGGCACAGCTGGATCCAGGGGCTCAAACAAAGTAATCTGCGTCTCTCGACTGAACTTTCCTCTGGGGAGTTTCCCTCTCAGGCAGCCACTCCTCATGGGGTGGAGAAAAATGAGAGAGCCTCTTTGCCAAGACCTTTAGTGAAAATTTCATGCTATCTCTCCTTGGACAGTCTGGAGTCACATGTCATTTAGAAACTAATCACTGTAGCCTTAAAGGACAAGATGTGTTTACCTGTCACATGACCACCCCTGGAGTTGGGGGGTGGGGTCAGCCCCACCAAGCCTAGTGGACAAAGGGTGGGAGAGAAGGTGACAATTCATTCAACAACAACAACAAAAAGTTTACTGAGCATCTACTGTGTGCCTGTCCCTGCTGGGAACACCGCAGTGAACAAACACCACAGTGAATGAGACTAAGACCCTGCCCTGGTGGAGTTGAATGAATTACAGTGATATTAGTAGAAGGTGACGTCTGCTGGAGAAAAAAAATAAAGCAGGGAGAGGGGAAGGGGGTTACTGGAGGAAGGGACAAGACTTTAAGTAGGAAGTGGTCAGGAAGGCTTCACGGAGGAAGTGACATCTGGACAAAGACTTAAAGTAGATGAAGATGTGAGAATAAGCAGGGAAGGTGTTGTAGGCAGAGGGAACAGCCTGTGCAAAGGCCTCAAGGCTGAACGTGTTTGGTGTTTTGGAAAAATAGATCAGTGGGGCTGAAGCAGAGTGAGCAAGGGGGAGAATGAAGGAGACGAGCGCAGGGATGGGGCAGGCAGGTTGCACTGGGTCTTGTGGGCTATGGGGAAGACTTTTGCTTTTATCTCTGAGTGAGGTAGGAGCCACAGAGGTTTTGAGGCAAGAAGAGACATGACCTGACCTAGCATAGCCAAACTAGCAAAGCAGCCATCATACCCACAGAGATTTTATGTGTAAGTGACTGGATGTGGCCTCATGGCAAGCTTGTCCTCCCCAAACTGGGCAGAGTCCCATCTCTCTATCCCCTACAGCCTCCACAGGCTACCCCGCCACCACCGCCTCCCATCTCCCCATGGTTCAGTTTATTTTCTTTTCTCACAGTAGGTGGGACGAGGGGCAGGGATGACTAGTCACCCAGGATTCCCTCCCCAGGAGGCAAGGACCCCACCCCAGCCTGGATTCAGGCTTGGGCAGGGCTGTGGAGAGTGTTTGCTTTTTGCCTGCTCCAGAGTGGTGTGAGAGGGAATGACAGGGGCTCAGGGAGACACCACCCAGCACAGGGAGAGGGAAGGGAGAGATCAGGGTCACCTAGAAAGATGGGTCAGGGAAGGCTGCAGAGCCAGGGGCACAGAGGTATAGGGGTACAGGGGTCAGTCAGGCTTCACTGCCAGCTGGTTGTGTTTTGCAGCCAAGGACCCTGCTAAAGCCCAAAGCAGAAGGAAGGGGCAGGGTAGGTATTAGCAACATGGTCAGGCTTGGCCAGAGATGTTGATCGAAATGCCGATAAGGACCCTTGAGGGTTGGAGCTCAGCCCTGAGAGGGTTGGGTAACATCCTGTTTGGGAAAGCATTTATGGTTTCTCTCTCCTCTAGCTCTGCCCTGGCTGAGGAGGGAGAATTACAGCAGGAGAGTGTGAGCCAAGTGCTCACTGTGCACCAGAAACAAAAACAATCCCCCTTTACATTTTCCTTACAACCATAGGATATGCACATGCAAACAAAGAACAAACTTGACCCCTACCTCACACCATACACAAAATTAATCAAAATCGAAGATAGACTTAAATGTAAAACCTAAAACTATAAAATTTCTAGGAGAAACCATGAGAGAAAATCTCTGTGACCTTGGGTTAGGCAAACATTTCTTAGATATGTCACCAAAACCACAATCCATAAAAGAAAATAAGTAATAAATTGGACTCTATCAAACTGAAAACTTTTACTTTTCAAGAGCCATTGTATTAGACTGAGTTCTCTAGAGAAGCAAAACCAGTGAAGTTTATATATATATATATATATATATAGAGAGAGAGAGAGAGAGAGAGAGAGAGGGAGAAATTTACCTTAGGAAAATGGCTCACACACTTATAGAAGCTGGCAAGTTCCAAGTTCTTGGATCAAACGTCAAGCTGGACACTTTTCCCAATTCACGCAGCTGCAGGGGCTGACGAGCTCAAGGTTGGAAGGCAGTACACAGGCTGTTGACTCCAAAGAATGATGAATCCAAGATCTCCAGGCCGAATGGTGGGTTGTTCCCTCATGGACAGTTGTAGGCAGCACAACAGAATCCCAATCCACAGAAGAGTGTCTCTTTTCCCAGGATGTCCATAAATATACTGGAAGCAGGCCACACCCCTAGGAAACTCCCTTTCAACAGATTAGCTGCTTAAAACATATACATCTGATCCCATCATTGGAACAACCCAAATCACAATTGCTTAAGCCACACGAATCGTGGTCCAGCCAAGTTGGCAAACAGCTCCACCTTTCACAGTCTACCCCTTGTAACTTGGCAGTTGTACACATCTTCTTAACCATATATAATCTCTAAATAAGGACAATTACAGAGTCATATTTGTGCTTAACATGATACATTAACACCCATACAACCAAAATGTATTAACCGTGTTTACATTCCATAGTTCATAACAGAAGGAAACAAAAAAAAATACTTGATGCACATATACAATGAAGAAATATAACAATCACAGTCCTCATTTCTGCAACTGGTCATGTGGTTGTAGCTGATATTCTTCTACCACCTATTCTGTATTTCCCTTGCCCTCACCAAGCACCTCAGCTGGTTGTGGTTCTTTGCCTGGTGGGGTGACCCAAACCATTATTCCCAAAGGGTCTGGGCCTTTAGTAGTCACATCAGAATTAGGTTGCTGTAATTTTCCATTGACTTTAATCACAGGGCATGGTAGTACTAAGAGACATCCTAAAGAATCTCTTGTATTCCAGACATTCTTCTTTACCTCCATTATATAATGTCAATCCAGTTTCCC
>NW_006922047.1:481829-492811 GCF_000298275.1 Orycteropus afer afer | reverse complement strand
CTCCTTTTTAGTTGTGGGGGAAGCCAGATACAATAACATCCTTCACTTTAGTAGGAATATCTCAACATGCCCCACACCTTTGGACCCCTAGAAATTTCACTGAGGTGGAAGGTGCCTGAGTGAAGAGATGTCTCCAGCTTCAGTGGGCCGGGAGCAAGATGCAAAACTGAAGTCCAAGGTCGAGGGGCTTTCACACAGTCCCTAGAGCCTGGCACTTTGAACTGGACTTAAAGCCTCCAAACTGTAAGAGAATAAACTCCTGTTTGTTAAGGCCATCCCATTTGTGGTATACTCTTGTCAGAGTGGCACTAGTAACCAGAACAGACATCATTAGGAAAATAAAAAGACAAGTCACAGACTGGGAGGAATTATTTGCAAATCATATATCTGATAAAGGACTTGTGTCCAGAACACATAAAGAAATCTGAAAACTCAATACTAAGAAAACAAAAACCCAGTTTAAAAGTGGGCAAAAGGTTGGAACAGATGCTTCACCAAAGAGGAAACTTGGATGACAAGTAAGTCCAAGAAAAGATGCTCCACATTAGAGAATGCATTAGAGAAATGCAAGTTAAAACCACAACATGATACCACTACTCACACCTATTAGAATGACTAAAATAAAAAAGACCGCCAGCACCAAGTGTTGATGAATATGGGGAGGAACTGGGACTCTCAGACACTCCCCGTGGGAATGTAAAATGGTACAACCACGTTGGAAAACAAGTAGGCCGTTTCTTAAAAGCTAAACGTACGTAACCATATGATTCAGAACTGAAAACATATGTCCCCACAAAGACTTGCACATGAAAGCTCATAGTCTGCATGAAAACAGCCCAAGTTTGCATGAAAAGGTGAATGGATTACCAGCTGTGGTCCATCATACAATGGAATGAATGTCAAGAACACGCTACTTAGCGGAAGAAGCAAGACTTGAAATACTTCGTCTTATGTGATTCCATTTTGTGAAATGTTCAGAAAGGCCAAGCAAAGAGGCAGAGAGCAGAGCATAACTGCCTGAGGGGGGCAGCAAGGAGGAGCCAAGAAGCTGAGGGGAGACGGAAGTGTTCTCACACGTGAGTTGTGGTGATGACTGCTCAACTTCAAAATCATCGAACTGCACACTTACAACGAGTGAAGGACATACTATGTAAATTACATCTGAATTAAGCTGTAAAAAAAAAAAAATTCCCAACAATTTGCAAAGCAGATGGGATAGAAAGCAGTCAATGGATTGAATCAAGTACTTAGGGTGCCAGACCCTGTTCTGGGCACTAGGGACACACAGGGAACAAAACAGACAAAAGTCCCTGCCCTTGCGGACAGACATTCTCACAGGAAGCAAGATCGAGAATAAAAACTCTTGCATCGGAGGCTGAAAAATGATAAGAAAAATAAAATAGGGAAGAGGAGAGCCCAGTTTTAAATGGGGGTGTTGGGGAAGACTCACCAAGGAGGTGACATTTGAGTGAAGTCCTGAAGGAGGTGAGGAGGGAGCACGTGGAGCTCGGGGAGAGGAGAACCAGGTGGATGGAACAGCGGGTGCAAAGGCCCTGCGGCGGGAGTATTCCAGGAGCATTGACGAGGTGAGCAGCATGGGAGTCGAGTGAGCCAAGGAGAGTGAGGGGAGATGAGGGCAGAGAGGTGATGGGGACAAAATATGTAGGGCCTGTGGACATGGGGGAGCTCTGGTGGCATAGTGCCTAAGGCATTTGACTGCTAACCAGAAGGCTGGTGGTTCAAACCCACCAGCCATTCCTCCGAAGGCAGGTTGGGCAATCTACTTCTGTAGTGATACCTCCTCAGAAACCCAAGGAGGGGTCTCTGTGTTGGATCTGACTCGATGGCAGTGTGGTTTTGTTTGTTTGTTTGTTTGGTGCACCATGGGAGGACTTTGTTTTTTGGTCCAAGTGAGGTGGGAGCCATGGAGGGGTCACACCTCATGTCTAAGGGTCACTGTGAAGGGACAGAGTGGGGATGGGAAAAGTAGGGGTGGGAGCCGAGAGACCAGGGAGGAGGTGGACCTGGTGAGAGGTGATGGGGCTGGGCCAGGTGGGGGCCTTAGAAGGGGTGAAAAGTGGGTGGATGCTGGATAGAGTTTGAAAATGAGTCCTTAGTATTTGCTGATGTAGAAGACAGAGAGAGAGAAGAAAAGAGACAGATAGAAGTAGACAGAGACAGAGACTGAGACTGAGAGATATAGAGGGAGACAGAAACAGAGAAAGACAGAGACAGAAACAGATGGAAACAGAGAAAGACAGACAGAAAGAGAGACAGAGTGCAGAGACAGAATGACAGAAGATCCTGTGGTTTTGATCTGAGCATCTGGGACAATAGGAAAGCTCAGAGGGATGGGGTAAGGGGTCCAGGTCACACCTGGGTCTGCAGTGGCTCTCAGCCCCAGCCGAGGTGTGTTCCCCATTTGGGAGCTCTGGTGGTGTGGGTACCCCAAGGAACAGGGGATGCTCAAGGCAGATATTCCTCACTGCCCCCCAAATCCCACATCTAGTGCCCCTCTGGCCCCCTTTTCTTCTCTACAAGTTGTTTCCAGAACTTCTCCTCCCGGGAATCTGGCCATGCGCTTCTGATTCCTTTGTCCTGAACTCATACGGCACAAGCATCCTGAGGCCTTATGTGGAAGCGTCTAGAGGCTGGGAAGGGGAGGCACATTCCTCCTGCGGGAGGCAAGGCCGTGTCTGGTGCAGCTGAGCGGCTTGTCCAGGGCACCCACAGGCAGGGAGGCATTCTCCCAGACCAGCCAGACTGGCCGCCGCCTGACACAGACTTTGGGACCCCACTGCCCGCAGTCTCCCACAGCCGTGGCTCCAGCTGCCCTTCTTGCCCCAGACCTCCCACGCGTTTCCTCCTGGTGGCCCAGACCATGGGACATGGCCTTCCCTCTCCTCTCCCTCCCTGATGCTCCCTCAGGCTCCTCCCCAGTGTCCACAGCAGACCTTGCTCCCCTTTGGGGGATGGGAACCAGGTTCCGTGTGTGGCTGGGCCACGGGTGGGCCTCTGGTCTCCACTGGTACCACCCAGCCTCTAGCCCCTGTGTGTTCTGGTTCCCACTGTCTGGGCACCTTGTGTCCCCTCTTGCCTCTCCACCACCAAGGCCCCAGAGGAGTGTCCTTTATTCTCTTGCTTTTTACTGAGCACCGACTCCACAGACCCTACTTTAGCCACTGGGAGAGCCCCTGGGAGACAGAGTGACCAACATATAGAAACCAATACTTGTAGAGACTTTGCTCTGTGTTAATAAGCCAGCCCATTGATCCTCTAATGGCCCTATGAAGGAGGAATGACAGTTCCCATTTTATAGATGGGAAGACTGGAACACAGAGAGGACATTGCTTGCCCCAGGTCACATCACCAGAAAATGGCAGAACCAGGACTCGACCTGGAACCACCCTGATCTGTTGCTTCTTCTGAATGTTTCAGATAAGGTCCTGGCTCTCAGAGCCCTCAACCCAGAGGAGAGAGACAGAAAATCACTAATGAGCAAGAACATACCATTCAGTGACAGGGCAAAGAAGAAACCAAAAAAGGGTGGCTGGGGGCACATGGGCTTGTGTCAGTGGCTTCAAGGCTACCCTAAGTTTCGATGATTCACTAGAAGGGCTTGTAGAACTCAGAAGACGTGTTATACTCAAGATTACAGTTTATTACAGTGAAAGGATACAGATTAAAATCAGCAAAGGAAAAAGGTGCACAGGGTTGAGTCCAGGGAAAACCAGCCTCAGGCTTCCAGGTGTCCTCTTCCCAAGGGGTGTGTGGACAGTGCTAAATTGTCCCGCAGTGATGTGTAACAACATGCACAAGGTAGTGCCAACCAGGGAAGCTCAGCCATGCCCTGAGGTCCCAGGTTTTTATTGGAGGTCAATTACATGAGCATGGGGCACCCACGTGCCTCAGTCTCCAGAGGTCAATCTGATACAGGCTGGCCCAGTGCCCCAGGTGAACAAACAGGTGTTCACTATAAACCACATTGTTAGCATGGACTATCTGGCATGGCTTGGTAAATGAAGACACTCTTATCAAGCCGAATATTCCAAGGGCTCAGAGGTTACCTACCAAGAGTCAGTCAAGACCAGTCTATTCCTTGGAATGTGTGAGTTTTGGACAATCCAGGTGTGGTGGTGGTTATGTTTTTGTGTTAGCTTGGCTGGGCCTGGATGAGTGGCTGGGCAGCTGGATGTAGTATTCCCCATGATGAAACTGGTAATCAACTCCATGGTGGAATCTACTGTGAGCAGCTGAGTAGCTGCCTTAAGGAATGTGGTCTGCTTCCTGTATATAAGGAGAAGCTTGGGAATGGTCTCTAGCCTATGGCACCCTTGGACCCTGCATGTAGCCATGTCAACAGCCTGCCATGCTCTGCTGACCTTGGGACTTACAATGGACTTAAATTAATGGCCAGCTGTGTGGTTTGGTAACATTGGGACTGTGCCTTTTTACTTGTCAACCTTGGGGCTTCTCAGCCTCAGCAGCCAGCAGCTGTCTGAGTGAAGAAATGCCTCTAGCTCCAGTGGGCCGGGAGTAGGAGGCAGAGCTGGACCCCAAGGTTGAGGGGCTTTCACCCAGCCCCTAGAGCCTGGCACTTTGAACTTGGACTTAAAGCCTCCAAATTGTAAGAGTAAACTCCTGTTTGTTAAGGCCATCCTATTTGTGGTATATTTCTTGTCAGAGTGGCACTAGGTAACCAGAACACCAGGCATGCTTAGTTAAACTTTCACTGCACAGGGATTAATTCAATCATCGACCAGCGAATGCATTTTTGAAGAGTTGATGTTAAAGCTGATGCCAAAAGGAGGTGAAGGAGGAGCCACTTGGATATTTGGGGGACTAGAATTCTGGGCAGAGGGAACAGCAGGTGCAAAGGTCCTGAGGTGGCACTAAGCTTCCAAGAACAGAAGGATGGTCGACACCGCCTGGTGTGAGGGAAGGAGGTGAGGTCAGAAGCACCATCTGCAGTCAGATTAGATGGTCATGTGGACAGGACTAGAGGACTCAAAGAAGGCTCCTAGGTGTAAGGCCTGAACAACTGAGCTGACAGCCATACACTAAGAAGGGAGAATTGGAGGGTGTTCTGGTTACCTAGTACCACTCTGACAGGAATATATACCACACATGGGATGGCCTTAACAAACAGGAGTTTATTCTCTCACAGTTTGGAGGCCTTTAAGTCCAAGTTCAAATTGCCAGGCTCTAGGGGCTGTGCGAAAGCCCCTCGACCTTGGGCTTCAGCTCTGCCTCTTGCTCCTGGCCCAATGAAGCTAGAGGCATCTCTTCACTCAAGCAGCTACTGGCTGCTGAGGCTAACAAGCCCAAGGTCAACAAATATAAAATGGCACAGTCCCAATGTTACCAAACCACACGGCAGGCCATTACTTCAAGTCCATTGTAAGTCCCAAGGTCGGCAGAGCATGGCAGGCTGCTGAACAACGACACAGCTGCATGTCCAAGCATGCCATAAGCTAGAGACCATTCCCCAGTGCTTCTCCTTATATACAGGAAGCAAACCACATCCCTAAGGCAGCTACACAGCTGCTTACAGATTCCACCATGGAGTTGATTACCAGTCTCATCATAGGGAATACTACATCCAGTTGCCCAGCCACTCAACCAGGCCCAGCCAGGTTGACACACAAACATAACCATCACAGGGGGAGAGCAGGTATGGTAGACTCCAAGATGGTTCTCATGATACCTGCCTCCTGGTATCTCTTCCTTGTGTAATCCTCTTGCCTTAACTGTGGGCTAGGCCTTGTTTCCAACAATAGAACACAACAAAGGTGATGGGTTTCACTTCTGCAGTTAGGTTACAGAAGATTGTGACTTCTTAGGGGCAAAGAAGAATGAAGAAAACCATAGATGCATGGAAACAATTAGCCCAAGGGACTGGTGGACCATGCAAATCTCAGCCTACATGACCCAAAGACCAAAAGAACTAGATGGTGCCCTGCTACCACTTGGAAAGGGATCAGTGCAGGAGATCCTGTATGGAGTGGAAGAGCAATGTGGAATAAAACTCCAAACCACAAAAAAGACCAGGCTTACTGGTTCAAACCCACCAGCCGCTCCTCGGAAGGAAGGTTGGACAATCTACTTCCATAGTGATACTGCCTCAGAAACCCAAGGAGGGGTCTCTATGAGTCGGGGATGACTTGACGGCACATAGCAACAACAACAACTGGTCTAATAGAGACTATAACCTCTAGTCACCCTTCTGGCCTGGAATTGAACTCACTCCCATGATTTCCAGCAATAGACAATGTAAGGTGAACATTTTTACCAGGTAGGTATGCTTCTTGGACCAATCAATCATGGGAGATCAGAAGGGCAGTGTTTGCACAGGGAGATAGCTCAGGGGGCAGGACTGCATGGGAAGAAGGACACAGGGAAAAAATAACCACAGGGAAGAAGTAGGAAAAGAACCATTACATTATGGAGACTGCAAACAGTATTATGAAACAAACTGTGTATGAACTGCTATATGGAAAATGAATTTGCTTTGTAAACTTTCACCCAAATCACAATTAAAAAAAAAAAATCAATGTTATAGAAAAAAAAGAGTGTGACTTCTGTCTTGCCTGCAGTGTCTCTCTTACACTGTGATGAAGCTGACTGTCCTGTTACGGACTCTGATTGACAGCCAGCAAGCAACGGAATCCTGCCAAAAATATGTGAGTGATGTTGGAAGCAGATCCTTCCCCGGCTGAGTCGTTGGATGAGACTCGACCCTGGCCCACACCTGGCTCGTAGCCTGTGAGACACCTGAGCCAGAAGACCCTGCTAAGCCTCACCTGATTCCTGACCCATAGAAACTGTGAGATAATAAATGTTTGTTGTTATTTTAAACCACTGACTTTGTGGTATTTTGTTATATAGCAATTGGTAACTGATTGGTCAGAGATTAGGAGGGAAAGTTTAGGGGAATCAAGAGACATAGTTTTTGCCATATTGAAAAAATTAGGCCAGCTTTGCCTCATAGCAGAGCCACCACCTGGCTATGGAGGGGATGCGAGAGTTGCCTGACAGTCCCGTCTTGATGTCCAGCCCCGCATTTGAATGATTATTTGGAAGCAAGTTCAGAGCATAGTGCCAACCTCCTTGCTGATGCCAAGTTTACCTGGCCCAGTGGGTTCAGGACATCCTGTGGAGTCCCCAAGGCTGATGCTTCTACCAGGCAGAAGCTGGGGTCAAGAGACAGACATGGTGACAGCTTATCCATGAGGGCATTGCCACTGAACATTGTCACTCAGCACCAAGGCTCACATCAAAGGCCACGGAAAACCCCAGTGATGTCCTCACCCCCGATGGAGTGGCTGACAGGAAGCGCTTGGGGAAAGTCCCTCCTGGACCACTGAGAGAACGCTTAGCCCTTCTCCGTGGCTCACAGCAGCACACGTGGAAGACACTGTTTGCTGAGCAGAGTCACACCTGAGCCCAGAACCAGGCCCACGGGCCCCAATCATCACCTCCTGCAGCGTGGAGCGAACCACAGGCTCATGAGTCATTCGTTCCTCTCCACCTCCTTGCGCTGGGCATCTCCGTGTCCCGCAGGTATTTCCTTAAATCAAGTTGCCTTTTCTTTTCTTATTATTCTTCTCCAGTTAATTTATCTTGAAAGGAACCTTTCTACCACAACCACAAAAGGAAACTGTTTCCATAAGTAGAAAGCAAGAGCAAAAAGAAATACATGGGAAGGGGGTGATACTAAATTCCATTAATACTGTTGTCTGCTGAAGGCTCAGAGCTGGGACAAAGGTGAGATGAGTGAGGTGCTGAGGGTGCATGATTTAAGGGACTGCTCACTCTCAGGGACAGAGCCTACATTCCCACAACCCTGAGAGTCGTAGCCTTACCCTAGTCTAGCCCTGGATCAAGGGTGCTTTTCCTTTTCTTAAGAATAAGAACAAAAGGAAAGGTAGGAAAATTGTAGGGCCAAAGAAGAAGAAAAGAAAAAGACAAAAAAGGAAACAAAATGAAATGAAAATGGAAAGAGATTAGGGAGATGTTTGAAGGTGCCCTTCACATTTCATTCATTCAACCAGGATTGAGCACCACCTGTGTGCTGGCCCTGTTCTAGGTGGGGATGGGGGGACACAGCTGTGACCAGGTTGATAACGCTAGCCAAAAAAACTCACTGCCATCGACTCGATTCTGACTCATAGTGACCCTCATTTGGTTCCCAAGGTGGTAAATCTACAAAAGTAGCTTGCCCCATCTTCCTTCTGTGGCAGCTGGTGGTTTGAATCACCAACTTCCTTGTTAGCAGTCAAACGCCTTAGGCTTGTTGTTGTTGTTATGTGCCCTCAAGTCGGACCCGACTCATAGCGACCCCTCCACTATCACTACAGAAGTAGATTGCCCCATCTTCCTTCTGAGGAGTGGCTGGTGGGTTTGAACCGTCAGCCTTCTGGTTAGCAGTCAAGTGCCTTAGGCACTATGCTACCAGAGCTCCCAGTTGATATGCTAGAGGGAGGCAGATAGAGAACAATGGATACAGTAAGTGAGGCAGCCACACATGACTGAGAAGGAGGGAAGAGTCCGTGGCTGGTGCAAATGATTAACTCATCAGCTGCTAACTCAAAGGATAGTCAAGTCTACCCAGGGATGTCTCGGAAGAAAGGGCTGGTGATCTACTTCTGAAAAATCAGCCGTTGAAAACCCCGTGGACGTCTATGTGACTGGAGACACATATATTAATGTATACATATGATAAAGCACTAAGAAGCATACTTACGGATACCTCTCAGACATAACCAAACACTTCACAGGATGAGATTTCTGGATTTGAAGGATCAGAACAGTAGTCATGGGACAGGCAGTCAATTGGCATAGTATAGTTCATAAAGTTGTGTTCTACATCCTATTCTGGTGAGTTTTAAAAGCTTGAAAGCTGCCATCTGAAATACAACTAACTATTGGTCTCTGCTCATCCAGGGCAAAAGGAAAAGAAGGAAAGTAAAGACTCAAGGAGAAATTAGTCTACAGGACAATAGTCTGTGTGAACTACGGCCTCATCTGCTCTGAGACCAGGTGAACTAGATGGTGCCTGGCTACCACTACCGACCATTCTAATCAGGGCCACAATAGATGGACTCTGAAAGAATGGGAGAAAAGTGGGGAACAGAACCTCAAATCCCTAAAAAAAAAAAAAAAAAAAGGCAAAAAACTCAGACCTACTGAACTGATTGAGACTAGAGGACTCCTGAGAGGACTGTCCTGAAATAATACTTCAAACCTTAAAGCAAAACTAATCCCTGGGGTCACCTTGTAGCTAAATTAAATATTGACTCAAAAAATAATAAATATCACCTGTAAGTGCTGTGCTCCTTTAAAAAATCACCAATGTGTTAAAAGCTTAAAATCAGAGGCACTTGGTGTGTGTAAATAGAGCAGTCTGGAAGCAGAGACTTAATTCCATTATAAAGTCTTGACATGAGTCTAGAATCCATGTTGAATTTCAAAGCTGCCTTTTCCAGCAGCGGTTCCTCTAACCCTGATGCTGACCTAACCTTGATGCTGACCATGTACCCTAAGGAAGACATTCTTTTGCTCTGAGGTCTGGCAGGTGCAGGATAGCACGGTCTGTTCTCAGAGGGTCTGCACTGTGGTCAAACACATGCAAGAGGTGACAGCTTATATTCGAATGGTCTTGATGTGCAGCATTATCGAGAAATCTTTACAGTGGACCTCCAAAAACAGGCATGATTAAGAAAACAATTTTTATAACAGGTTACCAAAATACCTGTCCTGTCATTGCACTGTGACTGTGCTGTAACAAACTGAAGAGCTTGTATGCTTGCAGTTATGTACTCTTAACCAATCTTGCCCACCATGCATCTGTCAGTTTGTCATACTCTGGCGCCTTGCATGTTGTTGTCATATCATGTAGCCTTTTCAGACTGGCTTCTTCCACTTAGCAATGAGCGTTTAAGACCACCATGTCTTTTTTTTTTAATTGTGATTTGGGTGAAAGTTTACAGAGCAAATTCACTTTCCATACAGCAGTTCAAAAACACATTGTCTCATGACATTGACTACAATTCCCAATGCGACAGCTCCCCTCCCACTTCCTCCCAGTAGTTGCCTCTTCCCTGTGTCCATCCCTCCATGACCTCCTACCCCCTGAGCTGTCTCCCTGTGCATACACGGCCCTTCTTTCTCCCATGATTGTTCTCTCCAAGGAGTGTATCTACCTCTGGTACATGTTCAACTCATATGCCTGTCTTTTGTTTGGCTGGAAGCCACAGCTGTGGGTTCAATCCCATACTTGAAGGGCAGCTAGGGGCCTTAGTCTCAGTGGTTCCACCAGCCTCTATCAGACCAGCAAACTTGGTCCCCCCCCCCTTTTTTTTTTTTTTTAAATGATTTTGAGTTTTGTTCCACGTTATTCTCCCTCTCTATCCAGTATCTCCTCCATAGATCCCCCTCAGAGTGGTTAGACAGTGGTAGCTGGACACCATCTAGTTCTTCTGGTCTCATAGTTGTATAGGCTGAGGATTGCATGGTGTACCAGTTGCAAGGACTAAATTTTTCCATGAATCTTTGGTTTTCTTCATTCTTCTTTGCTCTGGACTAGAAGAGACCCATCATTGCATCTAGCTGGCTGCTTGCAAGCTTTTAAGATCCCAGTCGCTACTCGCCAACCACCATGTCTTTTTGTGGATTTTATATTTGTTTTGGTTACCTAGTGCTGCTCTACAGGAATATACCACAGATGGGAAGCTTTAACAAACAGGAGTTTATTCTCTTACAGTTTGGAGGCTTTAAGTCCAAGTTCAAAGTGCCAGGCTCTAGGGACTGGGCGAAAGCCCCTCAGCCCTGGGCTTCAGTTGTGCCTTCCTGCCCCCAGCCCACTGGAGCTGGAGGCTTTTCTTAACTCAGACAGCTGATGGCTGCTAAGACTGACAAGCCCAAGGTTGACAAGTAAAAAGGCACAGTCCCAATGTTACCACACCACATGGCAGGCCCAT
>NW_006922047.1:477564-481090 GCF_000298275.1 Orycteropus afer afer | reverse complement strand
CTTGAGTAGCTAAAACAAATGGAAGAAATGACAAGATAAAAGAGCTGAACAGAAGATTTCAAAGAGCAGCTCAAGAAGACAAAGTCAGTTATTATAATGAAATGTGCAAAGACCTGGAGTTAGAAAACCAAAAGGGAAGAACACACCCAGCATTTCCTAAGATGAAAGAACTGAAGAAAAAATTCAGGCCTCGAGTTGCAATACTGAAAGATTCTATGGGCAAAATATTGAATGGTGCAAGAAACATCAAAACAAGATGGAAAGAATACACAGAGTCACTCTACCAAAAAGAATTTGTCGATGTACATCCATTCCAGGAGGTGGCATATGATCAAGAACCAATGGTATTGAAAAAGAAATTGAAGCTGCACTGAGGGAATTGGCAAAGAACAAGACTCCAGGAATTGACAGAATACCCACTGAAATGTTTCAATAAATGGATGCTGTGCTGTCACTTGTCAATGCCAAGAAATCTGGAAGACAGCTACCTGGCCAACTGACTGGAAAAGATCCATATTTGTACCCATTCAAAGAAAGGTGATTCAATAGAATGTGGAAATTATCGAACAATATCATTAATATTACATGCAAGTAAAATCTTCCCTGAAGATAATTAAAAAACTATTGCAGCAGTATATTGACAGAGAACTTCCAGAACTGAAAGCTGCATTCAGAAGAGGATGTGGAACGAGGGATATCATTGCTGATGTCAGATGGGTCTTGGCTGAAAGCAAGGAATACCAGAAAGATGCTTACTTGTGTTTTATTGACTATGCAAAAACATCTGATTGTGTGTATCATAACAAATTATGGATAACATTGAGAAGAATGGGAATTCCAGAATACTTAATTGTGCTCATGAGGAACCTGTCCATAGACCAGGAGGCTGTGTTCAAACAGAACAAGGGGACACTACATGGTTTAAAATCAGGAAGGGAGTGAGTCAGGGTTGTATCCTTTCACGATGCTTATTCAATCTGTATGCTGAACAAATAATTCAAGAAGCTGGACTGTGTGAAGAAGAACATGACATCAGGATTAGAGGAAGACTCATTAATCTGCAATACGCATATGACACAACTTTGCTTGCTGAAAGTGAGTATGACTTGAAGCACTTACTGATGAAGATTAATGACTACAGTCTGCAGTGTGCATTACATCTCAACATAAAGAAAATGAAAATCCTCACGACTGGACCAATAAGTAGTGTCACAACAAATGGAGAAAAGATTGGAATTGTTAAAGATGTCATATTACTTGGTTCCACAATCAACACCCATGAAAGCAGCAGTCAAGACATCAGATGATGTATTGCACTGGGAAAATCTACTGCAAAAGACCCCTTAAAAATGCTGAAGAGCAAAGATGTCTCCTTGAAGACTAAAGTGTGCCAATGGTATTTTCAATCACCTCGTATGCATGTGAGAGCTAGACAATGAACAAGGAATAAACAAGGAAGACCAAAGAAGAGTTGATGCTTTTGAGTTGTGGTGTTGGCAAAGAATACTGAAAGAAAACTGAAAGTACTGAAAGTACCATGGACTGCCAAAAAAATGAACAAATCTGTCCTGGAAGAAGTGCAGCTGGAATGCTCTGTGGAAGAGAGAATGGCCAGACTTCATCTGACCTACTTTGGTCATGTTGTGAGAAGGGACCATTTCCTGGAAAAGGATGTCATGCTTGGTAAAGCAGAAGGTCAGTGAAAAAGGGGAAAACCTTCAATGAGATGGGTTGACATAGTGGCTGCAGTGATGGGCTCAGGTATAGCAGGGACTGTGAGGCTGGCACAGGACTAGGCAGTGTTTCATTCTGTTGTACACAGTGTTGCTATGAGTCAGAGCCAACTCAATGGCACCTAACAACAATAACAATGAGGAAGACCAGTTAATACTACTAGTATTCAAATTTATGCACCAATCACTAAAACCAAAGATGATGAAATTAAAGATTTTTACCATCTTCTGTAGTCTGAAATTGATCAGACATGCAATCAAGATATATTGATTATTATTGATGATAGGAATGTGAAAGATGGAAATGAAGAATCACAGGTATTTGGAAAATATGGCCTTAGTGATAGAAATGATGCCGGAGATTGCATGATAGAATTTTGCATGACCAATGACTTATTCATTGCAAATACCTTTTTCAACAACATAAACAGTGATTATACACATGGACCTCACCAGGTATAATATATAGGAATCAGATTGACCACATCTGTGGAAAAGAGGCAATGGAGAAACTTAATATCATCAGTCAAAACAAGGCCAGGAGTTGACTGTGGAACAGATCACAACTTGAACTTCCAAGTTCAAGTTGAAGCTGAAGAAAATTAAAACAAGTCCATGAGAGCCAAAATATGACCTTGATTACATTCCACCTGAATTTAGAGACCATTTAAAGAATACATTTGATGTCTTGAACACCACTGACCAAAGACAAGACAAGTTGTGGATGACATCAAGAACATCATCCATGAAGAAAGCAAAAGGTCATTAAAAAGACAGGAAAGGAAGAAAAGGCCAAAATAGATATCAGAAGACTCTGAAACTTGCTCTTGAACAGAGAGTTGCTCAATTGAATGGAAGAAATGATGATATACAAGAGCTGAACAGAAGATTTCAAAAGGTAGCTTGAGAAGACAAAGTAAAATATTAAAATGAAATATGCAAAGACCTAGAGTTAGAAAGCCAAAAGGGAAGAACATACTTGGCATTTCTCAAGCCGAAAGAACTGAAGAAAAAAAATTCAAGCCTTAATTGCTATGTTGAAGGATTTTGTGGGCACAATATTAAACGAAGCAGGATGCATCAAAAGAAGATGGAAAGAATACACATAGTCACTGTACCAAAAAGAACTGGTCAGTGTTCAAAGATTTTAAGAGGTAGCATATGATCAAGAACCAGTGGTACTGAAGGAGGAAGTCCAAGCTGCACTGAAGGAATTGATGAAAACAAGGCTTCCAGGAACTGACATTGAGATGTTTCAACAGATGCAGCACTGGAGGCACTTACTCATTTATGCCAAGAAATCTAGAAGACAGCTTCCTGGCCAACTGACTGGAAGAGATCCATATATGTGCCCATTCCAAGGAAAGGTGATCCAACAGCATGTGGAAATTAACGAACAAGATCATTGATATCACACGCAAGTAAAATTTTGCTGAAGATAATTCAAAAGGAGTTGCAGCAGTATACTGACAGGGAACTGCCAGAAATTCAAGCTGGATTCAGAAGAGGATGTGGAAAAAGGTTTATCATTTGCTGATGTCAGATGGATCTTGGCTGAACACAAAGAATAGCAGAAAGATGTTTACTTGTGTTCTATTGCCTATGCAAAGGCATTCGACTGTGTAGATCATCACAAACTATGGATAACATTGCAAAGAATGGGAATTCTAGAACACTTAATTGTGTTCACGAGGAAACTGTACATAGACTAAGGCTGTCATTCAAAGAGAACAAGGGGACACTGCATGGTTTAAAATCAGGAAGGGTGTATGTCAGGTTGTATCTCCACACAC
>NW_006922047.1:472355-477334 GCF_000298275.1 Orycteropus afer afer | reverse complement strand
GAAACCCAAGGAGGGGTTGCTATGAGTCGGGTCCGACTCGACGGCACATAACAACAACAACAACATGCAGATGACACAGTCTTGCTTGCTGAAAATGAAGAGGGGCTTGAAGCACTTACCGGTGAAGATCAACGACTATAGTCTGCAGTATGAATAATATCTCAATATAAAGAAAACAGAAATCCTCACAACTAGGCTAATAGCAACATCGCAATAAATGAAGAAAAAATTGAAGTTGCCAAAGATTTCATTTTACTTGGATCCACCATCAACATCCATGGAAGCAGCAATCAGGAAATCAAACATCATACTGCACTGGACAAAGCTGCTGTAAGCGACCCCTTTAAGGTGTTAAAGAGCAAAGACGTCACTTTGATTCAGGTGGGTCTAACCCAAGCCATGATATTTTCAATGACCTCGTATGCGTGTAAAAGTTGGACAATGAATAAGGAAGACTGAAGATTTGATGCCTTTGCACTGTGGTGTTGGTGAAGAATACAGAAAACACCATGGACAAAAAATGCCAGAACAAATCTGTCCTGGAAGAAGAGCAGCCAGAATGTTCCTTAGGAGCGAGGATGGCCAGATTTGTCTCACCTACTCTGGTTGTGTCATCAGACAGGACCAGTCCCTGGAGGAGGATCTCATGTCTGGTAAAGCAGAGGGTCAGCAAATCCTCAATGAGATGGGTTGACACGATGTCTGCAACGGCCGATGGGCTTGAGCATAGCAGTGGTTGTGAGGATGGGGGAGTACTGGGTAGTGTTTTGCTCTGTTGTATGCTATGAGTTGAAGCCAGGTCAGCAGCACCTAACAACACAACGATCCATCATGTAATCTCACATATGTATTATCCCCTATCCCTGCTAAATGCCCGCATTTAGATATCCAGCATTTGACTCCCAATTGGCCTTCCAGTCAATTATGAATTTATAACTTTTAGTTCCTGCTCCAACTGTACAAAAATGTCTTCTTCCTCATTGTCTGGCAGAGTGGACATCTGAACTCTCTGGATTCGGATGTCTTCCTTGTCTCTAACCTTCAAGAAACATTTTGCTTTTACTTGAGCAGACTCTGGGATGTTGGTGTACAACACCTATATGAGACCAAAAGGTCAACAATGACTTTAACACAAAGATGAGAGTTTAAGGGGGCAGGGAAACTAGAGTAATGGAAACAGAACCAGTGGAATGGAGATAATGAGACTGTTCACTCATTGCAGAGAATGGAACAAATGTCACTGAACCACTTGTTGAGCAATTGTTGAACGGGAACCTAACGTGCTGTGTAAACCTTCACTGAAGACACAAGAAAATATTATTTAAAAGAAAAAACCCAACTCGGAGGGGGATCTATGTAGGAGATCCTGGATAGAGTGGGAGAACAATGGGGAACAAAACTCAAAATCATAAAAAGAAAATAAAAAAGAAGGGGCCAAGGTTTGCTGGTCTGATAGAGCCTGATGGAACCACTGAAACTATGGCCCCTAGCTGCCCTTCAGGCCTGGAATTGAACCCACTCCTGTGACTCCCAGCCAAACAAAAGACAGGCATGTGAGCTGAATATTTACATCAGGTTGATACACTCCTTGAAGAGAATAATCATGGGAGAATAGAACGGCTGTGTATGCTCAGGGGGCCAGGAGTGCATGGAAGGAAGGACACAGGGAAGAGGTAACTATGGGGCAGAAGTGGGAGGGGAGCTGTTGCATTGTGGGAAATTGTAGTCAATGTCGTGAGAAAAAGTGTATGTGAGCTGCTGTATGGAAAGTGAATTTGCTCTGTAAACTTTCACCCAAATCACTATAAAAATTAAAAACCAAAAAACCCTCATCACAATTCTACTCTGACACACATGGGGTCATCGTGAGTCAGAGCTGACTTGACAGCAACTGGCTTTTCAAAGTGCTCAGAAAAAAGAACAAAGAGAATGGGATAAGGAGCTCTGGTGGTGCAGTGCTTAAGGCATCTGACCACTAACCAGAAGGTTGGCAGTTCAAACCCACCAGCTGCTCGTGGAAGGAAGACGGGGCAATCTACTTCCGTAAAGATTCACTGCCTCAGAAACCCAGTGGAGATTGCTATGAGTTGGACTCTACTTGATGGCAGTGAGTTTGGAGTTTGACTTTTTAGAGCAGGATAAAGGGAATGGAAAGAGTAGGGGTGGGTGCAGTTTTGAAGAGGGGCAGAGAAGGCCTCATGGAGGGAATGACATCTGAGCAAAGACTTGAAGGAAGCAGAGGAGGGACTGTGTCTGCTGGAAGCGCGTTCCACACAAAGAGAACAGCAGGTGCAAAGGCCCTGAGCCTGACCAATGCCTGGCTTGTTGGAGGAACAGCAAGGAGGCTTGTGTGGTTGGAGTGGAGTGAGTGAGGGGGAGAGAGGTGGGAGAAGAGGGCGGGGTGGGGCAGGCAGGGTGTGCAGAGCCTTGTGGGTCACGAGAAGGACTTTAACTTTTGCTGAGTGAGGTGGGGGTCCTTAAGGGTACTGACAGGTACTTTCTGGACACCATGGAGAGAACAGGATGTGGGAGGAGCGTGAAGCCTGGAGACCAGGGCAGAGGCCACTGTGCTGGCCCAGGTGGGAAATGCTGGGTCGGGACCAGGGAATCCCCTAGAGTCCAGGCCCCCGGCCCACTGTAGTGGAGAAAGTCAGAAGTCTCCCATCTTTGCGACCCTGGGTGTTTCCTCTGTCTCGAGCCTCAGTTTCTATGTGTAAACTGACACACAGGCCTTCCTGCTGCATGGTTCTAAGCATTACACTCCAGGCTCAGAGCTCCTATCTAAACAGTCCTTTCAAGCCCTGCCTCAGGCAGAGTCTGGTGCAGGGTGGGGTAGGGCAGGCAGTATGGAGGATCCCTATCCCTCAGGCACTCATCAGAGGCCATTGGAGATGTAGAGGGATAGAAGTCACGCAAGGCCTGAGTAGGAGCAGCAGTGAGGTCCTAGGCACACACAGATACTTAACAGAGGCCAGATCTGGCTTGGGGGCTAGAGAGCTGCTCCGTGTTCCCTCGGCAGCTTCTGTGCTGTATGCCCTTCAGCCATTCCTTGACCTCTCTGTGCCCCCATGTCCTCCTGTGGCCAAGGACAGCTGCCTGCGGACAGTGGCTGGTAGCTTACTGGCTGTTAAATATCTTAAATATCACCCGTGGCTATGTACTGCCTGGCGCCCAAGCTCTCCCTGTTACCCCTGCAGCCTGATCTGTTTCTCTCACCTCACTCATTTGATTCCAGCCACACAGGCTTCCCCACTCTTCCACATCAAGTGCTCTCCAGCCTCAGGGCCTTTGCACATGCTGGTCTCCCAGATACCCACATCCCTCCCCCCACCTCCTTCAGGTCCTTGTTCAACTGTCAACTCCTTAGCAAGGCCTTCCCCAACAACTGTACTTAAAACTCAAAAACCAAATCACTGCCATTGAGTCAATTTCGACTCACAATGACCCACGTTGGGTTTCCAAGGTGGTAAATCTTTATGGAAGTAGATTCCCCCATCTTCTTTCTGTGGAGTTGCTGGTGGGTTTGAACCACCAACCTTCTGGTTAGCAGTCAAATGCCTTAGGCACCATGCCCCCTTTTCCTTGGTTATCTGGCGTCATTTTTCCATTCCCAACATCCTTCATGACATCCTTGTTCATCATGCTCATGCCCCGCCCCTGGAGTGCCAGCCCCACAGAGTGAGGTTTGGCCTGGCTCATTCATACCATACCCTAGGCACCTAGAGCAGAACCTAGCACATGACTGTCCGACCTGTGAAATGAGAGCAAGGCCGCACTCCTCTCAGGGCTATGGGAAGAAGAAAGGAGACAGC
The DNA here is from genome assembly GCF_000298275.1 of Orycteropus afer afer. Taxonomy (NCBI): domain Eukaryota; kingdom Metazoa; phylum Chordata; class Mammalia; order Tubulidentata; family Orycteropodidae; genus Orycteropus; species Orycteropus afer. The sequence continues at coordinate 473,522 of NW_006922047.1, read as the reverse complement.
ACTTGTGTGCCTCAGAGGAGAGGTGACGGGGAAGATGTGGAGGGTAGGTGGGGGCCCCATACAGCTGTTCAGGTTTCACTGCCGCCAGAACCCAGGGACCCACCAGCCCCCTCTTTCTTCTCTTCAAAGCCCCTAATGTGAAGTCTTCTTTCCCTGGCTTTCTTCACAACAGCCAGCAGGACAAGTGGGTCATGAGGAAGGGGCCAAAAGGGGCCACTTCCAGCTGGATCCAGCTGACCAAAGGAGACCCCATTTGAAGGACAGAGCTGTGGGGCTTGGGTTTATTTTTACCAAAGATTGGGATAGATTGCTTCTTTCTGAGGACCACTGTGACTGTCATGGCCCCACTGTTCAGGACCCTGGAAACCAGTGACAGAGGGGTCAGGGCAGGGACACTGAGGCACAGGGAGAGGGAAGGGGAACCTGGACACCCAGTCTAACCTCTTACTCTCCTGCCCCGGTTCCTGAAAAGGACAGGATTCTGTGAAACCATTGTGGCCCTGAGCCTCGGCTTCATGGAAGAGGGGGGTAGCAGCGGCCCCCAGCCCGCAGCTCCCAGAAGCCCTTGCAGAATGGGGAAGAGGCAGACAACAGCAAGAAAGTGCCGGAAACACCACCAAGCTGTGGAGAGCGTTCCCAGCTCAGGCCTGCAGAGCTTCCTGTTGGCCACTGCCAAACCCCGCTTCCAGGGACTCCCCCAGCCTCTCCCTTCCCTGGCGGCTCCTCTCCCCTCTGGCGGTGGTCCAGCACCTCCCTGCATCTCTCGTTCCCTCTGCTTCCACTAACCAAATCTCATCCAAGTCTTTAAACATTTTTACATTAAAAAATAATTTAAAGGGCCTCTGGTTCAAAAACAAAATCCTTGTGATCATTTGTCTATTCACGAGCTATTGTGTTTTCCTTCCATTATTTATCTATCATATAACCAAAACCAAACCCAACCCATTGCCATCAAGTTGATTCCGACTCATAGTGTCCCTCATTGGGTTTACAAGTCTGTCAGTCTTTAAGGAAGTAGATTGCCTCATCTTCCCTCCCACAGAGTGCTGGTGGATTTGAACTACAAACCTTCTGGTTAACAGCCAAATACCTTACCCACTACACCACCAGGGCTCCTTGTCTATCATACAGATATGTATATATAGATATAGATATAGATATAGATAT
>NW_006922047.1:466397-471794 GCF_000298275.1 Orycteropus afer afer | reverse complement strand
AAAAAAAAAAAAGGAAAAAAGAACAAAAGAAACTCTGTGGAGCAGTTCTACTGTGCACACATGTGGTCACCATGAATCAGAACTGACTCAATGGTAACTAACGACAGCACTGTATATGTTATGTACATATAGATGGATAGAGAGAGGAGCTCTGGTGCTGGAGTGGTTGAGGCGTTTGGCTGCTAGCCAAAAGGTCGGTGACTCAAAGCCACTAGCCGTTCTGCAGAAGAAACATGAGGCAGTCTCCTTCTATATTTTGTTGTTAGTTGTTATTTGCCGTCGAGTCGGTCCCGACTCATATATTTACAGCCTTGGAAACCCAGTGGGGGTCACAATGAGTTGGAATTGACTCAATGGCAGTGAATCTGCTGTATATATGTATATGTATGTGTGTGTAAGTATATGTGTGCATACCCACACACAGAAGCCCTGGTGACACAATGGTTAACGTGCTTAGCTGCTAATGGTAAGGTCAGCAGTTCGAACCCATCAGCAGCTTCTTGGGAGAAAGGACTTGGCTGTCTGCTCCTGTGAAGATTTACAGCCTCCCAGCGATCAGATTCATAAGGTTTTTGCTGGCCAATTCTTTGCCAAGTGGATGGCTCCTTCCTTCTTCCCAGTCTGTCTTGGTCTGGAAGCTTTGCTGAAACCTGTCCACCATGGGGGACCCTGGTGATATTTGAAATACCAGTGGCATAGTTTCCAGCACCTCACCAATATACAAGAATTGACACAGTGGCTACAACAATGGACTCAGGTATAGCGAGGATTGTGGGGCTGGCACAGGGCTGGGCAGTGTTTCGTTCTGTTGTACATAGGTCGCTATGAGTCAGAGCCGATTTGATGGCACCTAACAACAACAACAGCAATCACAGCAAAGTTCAACAAGACAGAAACAGTGCTGGCGAGGATGTGGAGAGATTGGAACTCTCGCACACTGCTGGTGGGACTGTAAAATGATACAATACCATGAAAAACAATACGGTGCATCCTTAAAAAGTTGGAAATAGAAATACCATTTGATCCAGCAATCCCACTACTAGGTTTATATCCTAAAGAAGGAAGAGCCAGGATAAGAATAGATACATGCACACCCATGTTCATTGCAGCCTTGTTCACAATAGCAAAGACATGGAAACCACCGAAGTCCCCATCAACAGATGAATGGATAACCAAACTAACTATGGTACATTCACTCAGTGGAATACTATGTATGCAACACTAAAGAATAATGAGAATCTGTGAATCATTTCATAAAGTGGATGAACTTGGAGAACATTATGGTAAGTGAAATGAGTCAATCACAAATACTATGTGAGTTCACTATTATAAATATTACCAGGGAAGAGAGGGGAGAGAAAATTGCCAGCTATATCAGACAAGTATTTATTTGGGTGAAGGGAAAGGCAATATACCAAAAGTGGATGACCAAAACAATAATACTAAGGAAAAGGAAGACAGAGAGAGGCACATACAATAAAGGCAAATACTATTACATATACAATATTGCATTATTAGTAATAACAGACATTAACCTATGTGAGGGTACATAGGTAGACAGGCAAGATGAGCAGGTATGGGTAGGCAAACAGGATTATATCCATGACCATATATAGGTTTGGCAGATGATATTTCTGCATACATATTTGTGTATGCTATAAGAATGTCCATATATGTAACAGTGAGTTTTGGGGGTTTTTTTTGTTTTTGTTTTTGGAGGAGGCAAAGTTATTGTGACTTCTTAGCCACAACCAAGCCCAGTCTCTGGGGCTGTGGGCTTGGGACCATGGTTGCGGGGGACATCAAGCTCAATTGTCATAACATAGTACACAAAAACATTGTTCTACATCCTGCTTTGGTGAGTAGCAACTGGGGTTTTAAAAGCTTACAAGGTTACATCTAAGATGCTATTGGTCTCTCCTCACTTGGAGCAAAGAAGAGTGAAGAAACGCAAAGACACAAAGAAGCAATTAGTCCAAGGGACTAGTGACCCATGGGAAAATCAGCCTACATGGCCCTGAGACCTGAAGAACTAGATGGTAACCAGCTACCGCTGCCAACCACTTGGACCCACCCAAAGCAACCCACTTGGACCCACCCAAACCAACCCACTGCCATCAAGTCAATTCTGACTCCTAGCAACCCTATAGGACAGAATAGAAATGCCCCATTGGGCTTCCAAGGCTACAAACCTTTATGGAAACAGACTGTCTCATCTTTCTCCTGTGGAGTGGCTGATGGTTTGAACCACTGACCTTTTGGTTAGCAGCCAATTTTTTAACCACTGCACCAGAGCTCCTTAACCACTCAGAAAGGGATCAAAATTAGAGATCTCAGATAAGAGTAGTAGAAAAATGAGGAAAAAAACCCTCAAAATCATAAAATCAGGCTTACTGGTCTGATAGAGACTTGTAAAACCCCTGAGACCATGTCCCCTAATCACCTTTAGGGCCTAAAATTGAACTCACTCAGATTAACTACCAGCCAAACAATAGACAGGTCTACCAGGTGAACATTACAGCAGAGCAGGTACACTCCTTAGCACAATCAACTATGGGAGATCAGAAGGGCAGCATCTGTACAGGGAGATAGCTCAGAAGGCAAGAATGCATAGAAAAGAAGGACACAGGGAAAAGGTAGCCACAGGGGGGAAGTGGGAAGACAGCTGTTACATTATGGGGGTTGTAGTCAATTTCACAAAACAAAATGTGTATGAGCTGTTGACTGAATGAATTTGCTCTGTAAACTTTCACCCAAATCACAATAAAAACTTAAAAAAAAAAAGATTACTGCCTAGGAAACCTGATGGGGAAGTTCTACTCTGTTCCATAGGGTCACTATGAGTCAGAATTGACTGGACAGAAAATGATAACAACAAATTATGCACACACACTCATGAGTCCCCTCAAGAACTGGGAAAAGACCATGTCACCACTTCACAGATAACTACCACCCTCAATTCTGTGTTTCTCACTTCTTTGCTTATTTATTTTTTAAGTTTTATTACATATGTTTGTAGGCTGAAACCATAGCTCATTTTGCTATCTTCGTCCCTGAGCTATATGGTGAGGGGCTTTGGGAACATATTTCCTTTTTTACTCAAGATTCTACTGTGAAATCCATCAAGATTTTTGTACTTGACTCTATTTTTCAAATTAAGAAAGGACTATATTATGAAGACTATTGCATGTACCTGGTGTTCTTTTTCAGGGCTGTATAGTATTTCAATGTCTTTACCCATCCCAAACTTCCTTAAAGTCCTGATGGCTATGGAATTAACATGTTGTCTTAAAGAATCACTAATGTTTCCCCTTTCCAACACTGGTCCCCTTCCTTACTGCCCCAGATCTTGGTGATTGCTGGGAGGGACAGAGGGTGGGGACACTTGAGTTCTGGCTGCCCAGGAGTTCCCTCTGCTTAGCTGTCCACTGCCTGGCTGCCTGGGTGGCTGCTTATAAAACATCTATAAATAGTCCCACCCCACCCCCACCCCATGTCACCAGGCCCCTAGCTGGGGTAACCAGTGAGCTCAGCCCGGGTGAGAAAGGAGAAGTGGGTTGCTAGGCATTGGGGTTTGTTTGGGGTTTGGGGGTGTCCCTCAGCTTCCTTGCAAGGCTTTGTTTCCTAGAAGCAAAGAACACTGAGGTAACAACGGCTCCACCCCTTTTCTTACCACACTGGGTTGCAGGGTGAAGGAGGCAGAGGCACAGGGTGCTGGCAGCCCAGGCACACACATGCACCCTCCTCCTCAGCCCAACCCGGGCCTGCCTTGCTCACAGCCTCCTGCTTCTCACTGGGCCTCTGCCTCCTCTCTCTGGGCACCCCCATGCAAGCCCAGACGCTGCTGCCCCATGTCCCGCATTCCTGCTTCAGGAGACTGAGAGGCCCTGGCAGCTGCGGACTGTGGGGGCAGGCCAGGGAGGCCCACCTGCAGTCGCCCCTGCCCCAGGGCTGAGGCCCCAAATAGCTCAGTTCTATATTTAGGTCACTTGCTCAGCAGTCCCAGGGAACTATAAATTCTGCCTGCTCAGTGCCTGCCTCTGAGGGTGGGAGGCTCAGGGGTCAGTGGATTCCAGCTGGAGTTGGGCAGGGTTTGCCTTTGGGGCCCTTGAGGGTGGACTCTGGGGGTCACAAGCTGGGGAGAACCCAGGTGTCCAGCCTGCAGGAGGAGACAAAGAGCCCATTGTGGGCCTGCTCTGGGTCAGGGGTCAGGGCCGGCCATCAGCCTCCCACCCTCTTCCCTCACTCCCTGGTGCTTCCTGGCATGGGGACAGCTGTCTGGCCTCACAATAGCTGTGCCGCCCTCCTGGAGCCGGCAGCCGGGGCTCATCTGCGTGGGGGCTGGACCAGCCCCTTCCTCTGCCATTGTCTCCTGGCCAGGGGGCTTCCTGTTACACCCCTCCAACTGGGGACCCCACATGACCTCCTGCCTCAGCCCGGGCATGAGCTGGTAACAGAAAAAGCTGGAGCAAGACATTGGGGTCCCCTCACCAGCCCCCCACAGAGGTGGCAGGGAGAAGGTTCCAGCCCTGGGTCTATCCTAACAGCTAACACTGCTGTTTATTGAGAGTCCACTCTGAGCCATGGCCCCATGCAACTCCTAGTTCACTGCTCATGATACTCAGGGAGCCCTCCTGGCTCTGACCATTCACAGATGAGCAAACCAAGGTGAGGAGAATCACATCACCCTGGCAACTGCACAGCCTGAAGGAGAGGAGATGGGCTTGCCCAGGCCCTCTCACAGAGCCCGTGTCTCCATCTGCCAAATGGAAACTGTAAGGTCGCAGTAAGGAGAAGAGGACGCACAAAAGTGGGGTTAAAGAGAAGTTTTTATTCTGCGCTCCCGGGAGGGTTTACGGGTCCCTAAGAGGGGCCCGGGCGAGGTTCACAGGTCCCTGAGAGGGGCCAGAGAAGTCGTGCTGCCCAGGTGAAAGAAAGGTTTTTTTATAGTGATTTTCTTCCTGGTTCTTACAGGACCGGAGTGAGAGCAGGGTATGTGTTACAGGAACCAATAAGGTTAAAGTACCCCATTAGCATGGGGGGTAGGAAGTAAGGTTGAAGTACTTCATTAACATAGTGGGCAGGAAATGGTTGGGGGCTTTGGTGAGTAAGAGTCAGGTGCTGGGGTCTTTCGTAAGCAAGGGCTACGTGCTGGGGTCTGGTATGGGCTCTGGTCAGGTGCCTCCTTGCTTGACCAGTTCTTATAATCCCCTCCGGCTCAGTTATTCACCCCCCTGGCCAGCCATGTTTCTGCCTAACAGAAACCATCACACCTGTCTCCTAGGGCTGTTGGGACGATTAGTGAGTTCCATCCCTGTGAAGTGCATGGAAGAGGGCCAGGCACACAGTGGGCACCATGTGAGCACTGCCACCCACAATTGCAATTTCCTATTGCAG
>NW_006922047.1:463224-465797 GCF_000298275.1 Orycteropus afer afer | reverse complement strand
CTACAGAAGTAGGATTGCCCAACCTTCCTTCCGAGGAGTGGCTGGTGGGTTTGAACCGCCAGCCTTCTGGTTAGCAGTCAAGTGCCTTAGGCACTGCGCTACCAGAGCTCCCATTGTATAATGTTATTTTATTTATTATTATTTCTATTGTGATATGATGGTGATTGTTTGAGTAATAACATTCCACTTCCCAGCTAAGCAATCTCAAATGAGTGGGGCAGCCTCTCTGGTCACCCTTTTCTCATGTGATAATGAGGGCCTGAGTCCCTGCCTCGCACCGTTGTTGAGCCGAGGGCATGAGGTGTCAGTGACTGCTGCATAGATCGGGGCCTGGGGCTTCAGGGGAGAGGGAAGGAGGAGAAACACAAATTGGGATGCCACCAGGGGCCCTGACAAAGAGGCTGAAGGAGGCCAGGGTACCATCAAAGGCTTGTGGGAGGGGGGGAGGGGGAAAGTTTCAGAGGTTTCTCTGACTGCTGATGGGAGGATGGGGCAGGGTGGAGGTGGGGCAAGGAGGGAAGTGAAGAACAAAGGTGAGGTGATGGGAGTCGGGGTGGGAATGGAGGGTGATTTGGGTAATTACCTTCTACAGAGCCCTACTGGGTGCAGGCTCTGGGCTCTGAGCTCTGAGGGAACAGCTGTGAACTAGACCAACAAACAATGGGGGAGGGCAGAAAACAAACAAGTTGACAAGTTCTGTGAAGGGTGAGAAGTGCTACGGAGCATGGTAAAGAGTGGCGGATGCTGACTGGGAAGGGTTTGGATCTTGTACACGGGGAGGGGTGTGTCAGAGGAAGTTTGAGCAAAGGCCTGAAGGAGGGGAGGGGAGAACCATGAGGTCACTTCATGTTTCCATAAGAAACTGTTTATCAGCATGCAAATCATAAGACCCTTCCCATTGTCCCAGATAGTAAGTAACTTAAAAACAAACATTGATAGAAGGAAAATCAAAGCAGGTATCTGAATTCTTGCTGGGCGTGGTGACCCACTAAGCCTCAGGGCCACGGAGGTGCTATAGATACCTTAGGACCCAACAGAGACTTTCCCCTTGGACTTATGACCGGGACCCAGGGTCCAGGCCACCTCCCTATGGATTTGTGTGAGTTGCCTGGACCTCGCTCTTCTCATCTATAAAATGGGACTCCCAACTGCCCCTGCTTTACAGGATTGTTTAGAGGAGTGAGTTAAAATAAGCAAGGCACTTAGAATTGGGCCCTACGCAGATTCAGGGCTTTATCAATAACAGTAGTGCTTTTGATTTTTTTTTTTTTTTAATTAGATGATGTGAGAGACAAGCCAGTCATGTGACTTATTCAAAAAGGAAACAATGTTCCTATCATATGATTCTCTGTTGACTACTGCAATCCCCATGCACCCCTGTTGTCCACCAGGGACACGCTGCTGTACAAACCCCCACTTAGGGACCAAGCAGCCCCTCCACACCATCTCTCCTCTTGGTGCCTGCCTTGCATCCACGGACAGCCCTTAGCCCTCCCCTAGTTCCTATTTGGAGGTGGGGGTCTCTGTGCCTCAGGGAGCTCTGGCGGCACAGTGGTTAAAACATTTGGCTGCGAAAAAAATGTCAAACCCACCAGCCACCCCGTGGGAAAAAGATGAGGCAGTCTGTTTCTGTAAAGATTACAGCGTTGGAAACCCTGTGGAGCAGCAACTCTATGGCAGTGGGTTTTGGGGTTTTTTCTGTGCCTCAGTTTCCTCGTCTGGCAAACGAAGGGAGGAGGTACTTTTAACTCAGATGACAACTCAAGGCTTTAAGCACAGGGCAGGGAGCTGGGAGGTATTTCTGACGTGGCTCCTGCCCAGCCTAAACCCCCTAATGGCCCACCCCACCAAGGAGAACAGCCAAGCCCGCGCTGAGCTCGGAGTTTGCCAGGCGCTCAAATGGCGGAACCGCAGGCAGAGGATTTGAAAGCAGGTTGCCGTCCCGGGCTGAGTCTAGGTTGCAGCCCATCGTGTGAGTGAGTGTGTTATGAGTGTATGTGTGTGAGTGTGTAGCGCCCCTGGGCTGTGTTTTCACTGCACTTTCCTGCCGGCTGCCAGCTGCTCCACCAGTTCCGGGGAGGGCCCTGGGCCACCCCCTCTTCATAAAGACCCGGCCACCGCGGCCACACAGTTGTCCAGCCTCCGGGAAACAGGCCGGCCCTGCCCCAGCCGCTTCCCCGCGGACCATGGGAGGCCCCCGCCGCGTCGTCTTTCTGGGTGAGAACTCCGGGCCCCACCGGGAGGGGCGTGGGACCCGCTCGACCGAGGAGGAACGGGAGGCAGCCTGGCGGCTCCGGGGCCACGGAGGAAGCCACATGCGCAGGCGGACCGCGGGCACATGGGGAGCGGCGCTGGTAGTGCCCGGGCACCCAGGCTGCTCTTCAGAGCTCGCTCCCTTTCTTACTAGGGTCTTAGGGCTCTCTACTGGGGCCACTTTGGAGGCTAAGAGGGGAAACTGAGGCAAAGGAGGGGGGGGGGAAACTGGAGCAAAGAGTGAGTGCCAGGACTCCGCAGGCAGCTGCTTTTAATATAGGGGTTGCTGGGAAGGGAGATGGGACCCCTCCACAGCTACG
>NW_006922047.1:461374-462784 GCF_000298275.1 Orycteropus afer afer | reverse complement strand
TCCACCTTATACTGTTGTTTTAAGGGTTAAGTGAGTTAATATACAAACTATTCCGGGGTCATTGTAAGAATTAAGTAAACAGTAATTTTTTAAAATTATTATTTCCTTCTGGGTAAGACACTGGCAGGTCTGGGCTAGCCTAGGGAGGTCCTCAGCAGGAGGAGTAGAAAAGGGTGACTTCCCCAACCCCGCTCCAGGGTCCCTAAGCAGGAATCTAACTGGGGAAGTGGAGGGTGCCTTGCCACGCCCACCCCCGACTCAGACCTTGGCTGGGAATGCAAACCAGATGTGTCTGAGAGCTACACAGGGCAGCTCCTCTCCCAGCTCCTGTTTGGACGATTTCCAAGGCCCCCAGATGCAGAAGGCCTGGCCGCAGCGCTGGGGATGGACAGGCCAGCCCAGGCCAGGCCAAAGGGACGGAGTGCAAAGGAGCCCTTCCCAAGAACCGGGGACCTCCAGCCCTCGGTTCCCAGTGGCCCCAGCCTCCTGAGTTCACCAGATTCTTTCCGAGCTTTCTCCGGGATGTTCATCCTCAGTTTCCCACCTGTAGAAGGGACACAAAGACAACCCCTGCCTCCCAAAGGGGTTCTGAGTGGTAAAGGGGCCACTGGGGCTTTGGGAGCCGGGGACACATCAGCCCACGTCTCGTCCTGCAAAGGAGGTCATTTTGTGGTGTCCTGCAAAGCGGAAGTGGTGTCAGTGGAGGGGGAACTAGGCAAGCCCTGTGGCCAGAGAGAGGAAGAACAGGGTCCTGATGTGGAGGGAGGCAGCCAGGGGCAGTGCGGGGCTGCGGCATTCCAGCCCTCGGCTTACCCCCCACTGAGAGAAGTTGGGGGAAAGGGGGAGGCAGGGGTGCAGGGCGTCTCGGCCTTCCACAGAACATAGGGGACTTGAGGTTGGCTTAGTAGTTGGGGAACCCTGAGTAGTCGAGGTCCCCCACAGCCAGGCTCACCACAACTGACCCAAGAATTCCCCAGGGAACCCCCTCCAGGAGTTGAATTGGGGTGGCTGACTGGTGAGTCAGCCTTTCCCCTCGCCCCAGGAAGTGACTCACACCCGCCCTCCTGGCTCATTTGGGCTCCTCTGGAATATTGGGGTCGCAGGCCCAGATGGCCAGGATGAGATGTCTCCCCCAAGCCCCCCTACATCCCTCTGCTGATTCATCCACCACCACCCCCCTTTCTGATTTGTTCTGCGCTGCCTGCCCCCTCTCTGTGTATGTCCCTTTGGGTTTATCTCTCTGCGTGTCTCACTGTCCCATCTTCCTGGCTCTGTTTTTCTGAAGGTTTCCTATTTCTCTGTCCCTCTCTCTGGATCTCTCTCGTCTGTTTTCTTCCTTCTTCTCTCCCTTCCTTCCTCCTCCCCCTTTATTCACCCTCCATCTCTATTCCCTCGTCTGTCTCTGTGAAC
>NW_006922047.1:455225-460479 GCF_000298275.1 Orycteropus afer afer | reverse complement strand
GTGGCCACAGCCCAAGCCTGGGGAGGGACCTGGACCCCACCCTACACCCCCTCAGCCCAGAAAGCTGAGGACCAGGGCTGTCCCCTACCCCCAACACTCCCTCCACCCTGGCCCCACCCCCCCAGCTCCTGGCTCAGACCTCACCTTCTGACCATGGTCTCTGTCCCCACAGCAAACTGTGCCCGGTGGTGCCCTGAAAACTCCACATGTATCAGTGCCACCGCCTGTCGCTGTGACCCGGGATTCAGTTCTCCATCTGGGGACATCACCAGCCCTGCAGAGGCCTGTGACGGTACAGAGGCTTGGGATGGGGGTGAAGAGTGCACCAGAGACTGTGGGACATCACCCCCACACCAGAGGGGGACGTGGGTGGTGGGGCACGTCAGCCCTTGACCTCAGGGACTGTCATCGAGAGCAAAGAGAAAGGAAAAGAGATTGAGTTGGAGAGATGAGAAGTGAATAAACAGGGCTTTCTGGAGGGAGGGGGATAGATACACAGCTTCCCACCTATCCCCCACTTTAGATACTACCCACTATGTCCAAATCTGCCAGCCAGAAAGCTCAGATGAACAGAGCCAATAGGTAACCTTCAGGAATGGCTTGCTCAAGCCACAGCCCAGCTGCAACAGCTCAGCCTGAGTCTTATTCCCTGTGCTGGGGAGTCAGCTGGGGGAGGTCTCTGCCCTGAGGAAACTCACGTCTACAGGAGGGGACTTCTTGCCCTGTTATGTCCAGACATCAACGAGTGTGCCCCACCTGTGAGGGTGTCCTGTGGAAAATTTGCCGACTGCCAGAACGTGGAGGGGAGTTACTACTGCACATGCAGCCCAGGATACATGCTTCCTACTGGGGGAAAAGCATTCCGAAACGAGAGTGAGAACATGTGTCAAGGTAAGAACCCCCACCGTCCTCCGTCCCCCCTCCTCCAGAGCTGTTCTGCAGCCTCCAGGGGCAGGGCCCTGGCTACAGATGAGGTTCTCGCATCTGAGATGGGACAGGTGTGCTGTGGGCCTGTCCCACCACCACCAGGACAGAGAGCAGGTGGTGTGAGAGCCACAGACACAGACCCTGGGACCAGGTGCCTGGGTCCAAATCCTTCCTCTGCTGCCTGCTAGCTGGCTGTGTGACATTGGCCAGGACACTTACTCAGAAGGCATGTTCATGTTTGAGATATGATAACATTACTGTCATTTTCTGTTATAAAAAAGGCGGGGGGGGGGCAGTGAGGAAAGGAGAAAGTCCCCATCTACAAAAACTAGAGCAGTTTTGCCTTTTGTTACCAGGTTACTTTGCTTCTCTGTGCCTCAGTTTACCCATCTGTTAGAGGGAGGTGACAAGGGTAGCATGACTGGGAAGTTAATGAGATCACAAGGGGGCTTAACAGCACCTGGCTCACAGAAAGTGTTTATCTGTGATGGCTGATAAAGCCATCTCCAGGGTGGTCTTGCAGGAGGCCCCATTTCAGGCTCAGGAGCTGGCACCCCTCGCATAACCAGGCTGTGCCCATTTTCCAGGGGAGCCAGCTGGGTAGGGCAGGGCCTCAGGCATCTGCAGGGCAGGTGGGAGTCAGCAGGGGGCGCACGCGAGAGCCACGACTCACCAGAGAGGGAGTCAGAGCGGAGCCTAGAGAGCTTGGAGGGGAACTGAGCAAAGGTGGGGGGTGAGCCAGGCCGAGAGTCCCTCAGACCCTTCCTATGCAGAGAAAAAAAAGCACCTGGCTGGAGTTCCAGCCTCTCCCCTCCCGGCCAATGAGCAGGAAGTGGGCGGAGCCTACCCTGTGGGAGGGAGGAGTGGGCAGGGCAGAGTGTGCCTGCTAGAGACAGGAACACAGCTCTGCTGGTCCACACAGCGACCCCTGTTGGTGGACGCTGCCCCACATGGGTGGCTAGGCCCGAGGACAGAACCTTTGTGAATTAGGCAACAGCCTCTCTTGTCCAGGTCGACACAGTCGTGTTTGCGGAATAGGGGTGGGCTGGTTTTCAGCCTCCACTCGTCCCCTCTGCGGACCGACCGTCGTGTACAGCGAACAACCTGAGCAACTGCGCAGGAAGGTCATGGATCCCCCTCCACGGCCTGGGCTGGTGGAACCCCGCACCCGCTGCCCCGATCCCCCCACGTGCAGGGGAAGGGGATGGTCATTGTCGCCGTGGTAGATACAGGCTAGAGCTGAGAGAGGGGCTCAGGCAGAGATTGGATGAAGGGTTGAAAAGGGGTGATGTCGGAGAGGGGTTCCCTTGGGCCTCCAGTCGGGTGACAGGGAGTTCAGAGGCGAGCCTGTGGCCTGAAGACCCAGCTTAGTGAGGGGCTCAGTGGGCTCTGTCTACATCCTTCCAGGACCTCACCCCTCAGCACTCCATTCTCGGCCACACCTGATGGCATGTCCACCATGTCACAGCCCGTGGGGCCTATGACAGGCATAGGTACCTCTGTTTCCTCAGTCCTTCTCCCCTGCCCAGTGACATCTTATTTGGACAAAACAAAAGGGATAGTATTCGAAATACTTAAAGCCTCTCCTTATGGTATGTTCTAGCACAATATCCATCCTCTTCACCTTCTTCCTGACTTCTCCAGGAGGACCTGGACTGCCACACCCATCTGTCCACATGCATCACCTTCTGGGTCTCCAGTGCTCAGTTGTGCCCAGGACCCTCTCTGACCCTCTGGGCCACAGTGACCCAGGGGCTTGTCTGCATGGGAGGTGGGAGATTCAAGGGTAGGTCCACCATCCCCTGGCCAATGACCTCCACCAGGAGAAGGCACTGCTGACCCCGATTCCCTTTCATGCTCAGCCTGCATCCCATTTCCCTGGCCAAGTCTCTGCCCAGGCTTTCCCAAATAATTTTGGGTCACAAGCCTGAGGGACAGGTCTAAAGGTTACTGGAGGTGGGAACTGTGTAAAACTGACCCCCACCCCCACCTGGAGAGCTGGGTGACCCCAGGCTCTGTCTGGATCAGACAGCAGAGAGGACGTCTTCAGTACCATTTAGTGGGCACAGTCTTTCCCAAGGAGGTCAACCCAGATGTGTGGGGGCCGGACCATTCTGGACTGAGCCCCACTGGTGGGAGGCGAGGGTGAGATGTGACTGTCCACTTAGACCTGGATTCTCACCCACTCATCTCCTGCCAAGTCCACAGGGTGCCTTTGTGGGAGTCAGAAAATGTGCCTTCTCAGCCCCAGTGCTGCCCACCCTGGCCTGGCCCCCTTGTGCAAGGCACAGCCTGCCCACATCATCCTGGCTCAGGTGCAAGCCTCGGTCCGTCTTCTGGGAGCTGGAGTCTCAGAGCTGGTGTAGATGAGAGAGTGCTGACCTGCTAGGGTGGCTGGGACTGCGAGGAGAACTCGGCCAGAGAGCAGCTGCCCCAAGGAATCAGGCCAGAGGTGCCTGGAGCGAGAGGTCACCACAGAGAGCCCAGAGGAGGCCTGCTGGGGGAAGCAGTATTTCCCAGGTTCCGTTCCCAGGAAGCCCACCCTGGCCTTGCTCCACTTCCTCAGGCCCAGACACAGAAGGCCAGGATGCCCCCACCCCAGCTGGGGGCTGCCCAGGGGGACAAAGGGGCCGGATCTGGCAGATGGGGAAAACTCAGCCATTTTGGCCACATCTGGACAGCCGAACATCTGGGCCACCATCCTTGCCCATAGACACCTCCGTGTGAATTAGACAAGGCCACTTGCTGGGGAGGAGACAGCCTTATAGATGTTTCTGCACCAGGAAATGTGCCGTCCCCAGCCCCGAAGGCTGCCCAGGGCTGCAGGTCCACCACCCTCTCCTTCCTCTTGCAGACGTGGACGAGTGTCAGCAGAACCAGAAACTCTGTAAAAGCCGAGGCACCTGCATCAACACACACGGCAGCTATACCTGCCAGTGCCCCCTCGGCTTTGAGTTCAAACCGGACGACGTGAAGGTGTGCGCAGGTAGAGCCCCCAGAAGACGCGTGTGAGGCTGGACTGGGTATGGATGGAGGCAGGTCACACAGCCCAAGGAGGCAGGAGAAGATCTGCAGATTTCTACAACGCCAAGGATCTGCTAGAGCCCTGCCCACAGTCTCACCCCACTGGGGTTCCTCTGCAGAGTTCCCTGCCTGTGGTAGTTAAAGATGTGTGTCGACTTGGCTGGGCCATGGTTTTGAGTGGCTGGGCAGCTGGATATAGTTATTCTCCATGATGAGATTGTAATCACCTGCATGGTGGAAACTGCTGTGAGCAGCTAAGTAGTTGCCTTTGGGGTACAGCGTGCTTCCAGTGTATAAGGAGACTTTGCCAATGCTCTCTGGCTTTTTGGCATGTCTGGATCCTGCCGATCTTAGGATTGTTCCTGGACGTGAACCAATGGTCTGACATGTTGCCTGTTGATCTTGGGACTGTGTCATTCTATTTGCCGACCTTGGGTTCATCAGCCTCAGCGTGAGTTAGGAGACGCCTCCAGCTCCAGTGGGCCTGGAACAAGAGGCAGAATTGAAGGCCAAGGTCAAGGGCCCCTCACCCAGCCCCTACAGCCAGCAGTCTAAATCTGGACTTCTAGCCTCATTGGGTTTCCGAGGTGGTTTCTCTACGGAAGTGGATTGCCCAGTCGTCCTTCCGAGGAGTGGCTGGTGGGTTTGAACCTCCAGCCGTCTGGTTAGCAGTCAAATGCCTTAGGCACTACGCCACCAGAGCTCCCTTCTAAACTGTAAGAGAACAAATTCCTGTTTGTTAACGCATCCATTTGTGGCATGTCTGCTATAGCAACACCAGAGAACGGACACTACTCCTGAGAGCAACCCCAGACCTTTCTCATATGCCTCATGCCAGCAGAGAAGGTGCCAGTTCCCTTCAGAGAAGGGGAACCTTGGCCAGGGCAGGGGAGGCAACAGGAGGGAGTCCTTAGTTAGGAGTCCAGCTCCCATGACTCCGCTTTCCCTCCTGGCTTCCGTTTCACTGCCCATAAACTGGGGAGCATGGTCCCTGCTTTGCAGGCATCTTAAGGGGAGAACACCAGAAGGTGCTTTGGGATTGACTTTGAAGGTCACCAGATGGCAGCACTTTCAGACTTTTAAGAAAATGGGAAACTGGCTGTGGTGAGGTAAGGGAAGGACTGAGCCAAGCTGGGCAGGGCCTGACCTTCTGGCTTTGTCCTCAGATGTGAATGAATGTTCTTCGGGGCAAAACCCATGCCATAACACCACCCACTGCCTCAACAACGTGGGTGGCTACGAATGCCGCTGCAGACAGGGCTGGAAGCCAATGCCCGGGTCACCCAATGGCCCAAACACCACC
>NW_006922047.1:454029-454503 GCF_000298275.1 Orycteropus afer afer | reverse complement strand
GTGAACTGTGTCTTGTCCCCACAGAGATGTCCTTCCCCTCCTGGTCCCGGCCCTCTGGAGTCACCAGCCAGGTAAGTGGCCTGAGCGGGTCCCAGGAATAGGAGATCCCTCCACACAGCATTGGCCCTTTGCCCTTGCTCCCTGCCGCTCACTGGGCTCTCTGACCCTCGTCTTCCTCTCCTTAGAGCCTCTCCCGCTTCTTTGACAAAGTTCAGGAACTGAGCAGAGACTTCAAGCCAAACTCCGCCAGAAAGACTATTCAAGTAAGGGTGGGACCAGGGGGGACCCCAGGGCCGCCTGGGTGTGGCTGGGGGATGCTTCAATGTAGGTGGAGACAGTCCTTAGCCCAAGCAAGGATATTTGGCCAGAGCACAACATACATACACCACATATATCCCCATTATACACACGCAGACATGCATACCCTCCCCAACATGTGTGCATGCACCCGCGTGCATGCACACACACACACAC
>NW_006922047.1:430009-452779 GCF_000298275.1 Orycteropus afer afer | reverse complement strand
TTGGGGAGAAAAAAAATATATATATGGTGCCTAAGGCATTTGACTGTTAACCAGAAGGCTGACAGTTCAAACCCACCAGCCACTCCTCAGAATAAAGACTGGGCAATCTACTTCTGTAGTGATACCACTTTGGAAACCCAAGGAGGGGTTGCTATGAGTTGGATCCAACTCAGCAGCAGTGAGTTTGGTTTTGGTTTACAAAAGATGAAGGAGCTCTGGTAATATATATGAAAAATGAAGGCGCTCTGGTGGCAACGCGCCTAAGGCATTTGACTGCTAACCAAAAGGTTGGCGGTTCAAACCCACCAGCCACTCTGTGGAAGGAAGATGGAGCAATCTACTTTGATAAAGATTTACTGCCTTGGAAACCCAACAGAGGTCGCTGTGAGTCAGAATGGACTTGACAGCAGTGAGTGTTGTTTTGTTTTTTAAAACCAAAAATTATTAGTGTTGCCAGGGGTAGGAGGGAGGGGGAAAAGGGAAGCTTTTGTTTGTGGGGCACTGAGTCTATGCTAACGGTGGTGGAATATTTTGGAAAAGGATAGCAACGATGGTGGCACAACATGAAAAATGTCATCAATGTCCCTGAGCTGTAAATGGGAAAGTTATGCTGGTGAATGTCTTATGTATGTTTTCACCACAATCAAAGTTAGAAAGAAAGAAAGACAACCCACAGTGTGTCCCCTGGTGAGATAAGGGTCCTCAGGACAGCCCTGTGAGCCAGTGACCCAGCAGCTCTGTCACCTGTCACCCCCAGAACCTCATTACATTTGTGGATGAGCTTCTGGAGGAGCCCGGGGATCTGGAGGTCCTGGACCTGCCTGCCCGGCACCGCGTCGCCACCCAGCTGCTCTTGGGCCTTGAACAAGTCCTGAGAACCCTGGCCCAGGCCTTGCCTGAAGCCTCCTTCACCTACCATTCCCCTGCGAACACAGGTGAGGCCTCATCCTGCCCTGCCCAGCCCCAGGCCTGTCCTGCACCCGGCAGCTCCCCAGTCACGGCCCCTCTCCCCTCAGAGCTGTCCCTGAAGATCCAGGAGAACAGAGATGGGGACAAGCACGTTATCGTGGGCCAGAGCCACGCGCGGATGCAGCTCAACTGGGCCACAGCAGCTCCAGACAAGGACTCGGGTAACGGCAGGGGCCAGGAGGGCCAGTCATGGGACACAGAAAGGGGCTTTCTCGGGAGAAGGCCAGCGTGAGGTTCAGAATATGTACCAACTGAGCACTGACCCACTGGGTGGGACTCCAGGCATCACAGTGGGGCTGGCCGAGCCTGGATTTGATGCATTAGGAGGGAACGGGGGATGGGGGAGGAGGGAAAGCAGGAAGAGGCAGTAAGTCTGTCTGTCCCCCAGGCCCCACGGTGGTGGGCATCCTCTCCAGCCTGAAAATGCAGAGATTGCTAGCCAATGCCTCCTTGGACCTGGAGCCCTGGAAGAAAGCTGAGCTGGAAGAGACTCACGAAAGCCCAGTCCAGGGGGCCCAGCTCAGTGTCCTCTCGGCTGTCAACTCCGCATTCCTGAGCAACACAAACACAGAGAAACTTGACTCTCCCATCACCTTTGCCTTCTCCCACAAAGTGAGTCCTCAGGCTGGGAGGAGGGGGGTTATCCTCCTGTTCACCCCACAGCCCAGGTCATGGCAGCCCCTCTGCAGCCTCCATTTCCCCACTTCTTCTCACTCTGGTCTTTCCTCAAACCTACCTCAGGGCTTTTGCACCTGCTACTCCATCTGCCTAGGACCCTCTTCCCCTAGAGGTGCCTCTGTCCTTTATCTGTGTCACCTCACCAAGGCCTTTCCTGACCTCCCTATTTATAATGACAGCTTGTAATCCTGCCACATGCCCCCGGAGCACTTCTCTCCTAACACACATTGTAGTTTACTCGTTTGCTAAGTTTAAGTCAGGGGCAGATTACCCAATAAGTAAGGTAAACATGGCTTTACTTTACTAATTTACTTTGATGCAGTGAAAAAAACAGAGGAAACTGTTCACTACTGATTAGTAAGTAAGCACATGCAAGTCCATGTTTACCTTGCTTACTGGGTACTCCGTCCCTCTCAGGGATTGTAAATTTGAAGAGATTTTGATTCTGTAGGAAGGTGCTGTGGGGCTGGGAGAGAGGATGCCATCCCTAGCTTGAAGCACAATCTTTGATGTGGTGGAAAAATGTGGAATCATTCGCTACAGAGTTGTAAATAAGCACAAGTAAGCCCGTGCTTACCTTGCTTCTTGGGTAACCTGACCCTGATTATTATTTATCATCCCCGTAGCATACCAGCCCCTAGAGGACAAACATACACATACATATATATATTTATTTGTGTGTGTGTGTGTGTGTGTGTGATTTGGATGGAGGTTTACAGAGCAAATTCATTTTCCATTCAACAGTTCATACATATTTTGTTTCATGACATTGACTGCAATCCCTTCAATGTAACAGCTCTCTTCCACTTCTTCCCTGTAGTTACCTCTTCCTTGTGTCCTTCTTTCCTATGCATTCCTGCCCCCTGAGCTGTCTCCCTGTGCAAATGCTGCCCTTCTGTTCTTCCATGATTGACCATTCTAAGGGGTGTATCTGCCTGGTGTAAATGTTCACCCTATAGGCCTGTCTATTGTTTGACTGGAAGCCATGGGAGTGAGTTCAATTCCAGGCTCAAAGGGTGACTAGTTACATAGTCTTGGGGGTTTCACTGTCTCTATCAGACTAATAAGCCTGATCATTTTTATGATTTTGAGTTTTGCTCCATTTTTCTCCCACTGTATCCAGGGTCTCCAATTTTGACCCCTTTTCAAGTGGTTGGCAGTGGTAGCTGGGTACCATCTAGTTTTTCTGGCCTCAGGCTCATGTCGGCTGAGGTTCCCATGGGAGGGGAGATTTTTGTCTTCTCTGTTCACTGCTGTGTCCCAGGGCCTGGCAAACAGTAGGTGCACAGTAAATACTAGTCAATGAGAAGCAGCCCTCCCTGAGCCCAGCCCGAGCTCAGGACCCAAGAGGGGGCTCTAGCCAACCTCTCTGACTGCCCCACCTACCCACAGCTGGAGACGCCCGGGCCACGGCAGGAACTGATCTGCGCCTTCTGGAGGGGTGACAGCCACAAGGGCGGGCAATGGGCCACCACAGGCTGCCAGATGCTAGGCAGTGGGAATGGCAGTACCACCTGCCAGTGCAGCCACCTGAGCAGCTTTGCCGTCCTCATGGCCCACTACAAGGTGGAGGTGAGCAGCCCCGGCACCATCCTCAGAGGGGGACAGGTGGGAAGGTCGGCCTCGAGGAGACTGCCAGTTGGTTCTCGGTGGTCCAGCCCAACTGCTTATTAAATATTTCCATATGGTTGGACCACCCAGGTGGCCCCATGCCCCCTTCCTCTCCCTGGGGCTCCCTTGTTCTTGGTTGCTGTTGAATCGATTCTATCTCATAGAGACCCTATATAAGATAGAGTAAGGAGGCTCTGGTAGCATACTGCCTAAGGCACTTGACTGCTAATCACAAGGCTGGCGGTTCAAACCCACCAGCCACTCCTTGGAAGGAAGGCTGGGCAATCTACTTCCATAGTGATACTGCCTTGGCAACTCAAGGAGGGGTCGCTATGAGTCGGGTCCAACTCGACGGCACATAACAACAACAACAAGACAGAGTAGAACTCCATAGGGTGTCCTATGTGTATGAACCCTCCCTGTAGCAGAGCCCATCAGCAGGTCTTTTCTCCCTAGGACCCAACAGCTACACTAAGCAGCCTGGCAGTGCGGGGCCCAGCTCCAGCCAGCACCTCTCTGAAGTCCCCCCATACCAGTTGTTATATATGTGGCACATATGTGGCCTCAGGGGGAACCACTATGAGCCAGGCCAGGATGGATAGCTGGGGCTGGCCACACAGCGTAGAGGAGGCTGGTAGTACAAGCCAAAGGTCTAGCAAGTGCAAAAGTGTGGAAGAGCCAGGTGCGGGAGGGGCGGTTGATGAGGTCAGCAAGGTGGCCCCGTCCTGAGTGTTGGGAAACAGGAATGAAGCAATGGAATCTGCCCTGGAGTCTTTTGCCAGAGCAGTCAAGTGGGCAGTAGGCAGGAGGCCAGCCACTGGAGTGGAGACTGGAAATCAGAAGAGAACTAGGAATTCCAAGCTGTGCCCACCAACACCCCCCAAAAAACCAAATCCACTGCCACTGAATTGATTCCGACTCATAATGACCCCCATAGGGTTTCCAAGGCATCATGGAAGCAGACTGTCTCCTCTTTCTCTGGACCAGCTGATGGCTTTGAACCGCAGACCTTTATGGTTAGCCGCCAAATGCCTCAGTATGGCGTCACCAGAGCTCCTTGCTGCTGTGCTACAGGGAGGGTTCATTTCAGATGAGAGAGACAGAGGCAGGCTGTGTTAGATGTTGAAGGCGAGAACCCGGATTACAGTCCCGTAGACTGTCTCAGGCAGGTCAGTGGGGGCAGAGAGGTTTCAGGGCCCCTATTCGAAATCCTGGGCTCTGGTAGCATAGTGGCTAAGTCACTTGCCTACTAACCAGACGGCTGGCGGTTCAAACCTACCAGCCACTCCTTGGAAGGAAGGTTGGGCAATCCTACTTCCGTAGTGATACTGCCTCGGAAACCCAAGGAGGGGTCGCTGTCAGTCGGGGCCGACTCGACGGCACATAACAACAACAACAACAACATTCGAAATCCTACCACCCTGTACTGCCCCCAGGACCCGAAACTGGCCTTGATCACCAAAGTGGGGCTGTCGCTGTCGCTGATTTGCCTGATGCTGTGCATCCTCACGTTCCTGCTGGTGCGACCCATCCAGAGCTCGCGCACCACGGTGCACCTACACCTCTGCATCTGCCTTTTCGTGGGCTCTGCTATCTTCCTGGCAGGCATCGAGAACGAGGGTGGCCAGGTAAGGTCACATCCCATGAGGGCTTTGCTTCAACGGAGCCCGGGGACAGCGAAGCCCAGGAGAGCATGGCCCCACCGGCCCCTGGGGCTAGATCTGGAAGGTCTACTGGACTAGACCTGGAGTTCAGGGCACTGTCCCTGCCTGGGATACGGCCCCGCCCACTCTGGCTTTAGGGGCGTAAAACCACAGTCCGGGCTTCGCTCACCTCCAAGGCCAAGGGTTGCGGGCTGGGGTAGCTCATGGCCAGTCCACTAGAGCTCCAGCGCCTCTCCAGCACACCTAGTCTTAGCCGGGTCCACTCGAGTCTTGGCCTCACCCACCCCTACTTAGCAGATGGAGCGGAAACTAGCAGAGCATGACCCAGGCTCCACCCCTCTAGGCCTTGGCCCCACTTTTGCACATCCAGACCCCGCCCACTTTCGAGGACTCTAGCGGAGACTGGCTCAGGCGGCGCGTTGCCCCGCCCATAGCCGGCCCCGCCCCGCGTTAACGTCCCCTGCTCCGCCCGCAGGTGGGGCTGCGCTGCCGCCTGGTGGCCGGACTGCTGCACTACTTCTTTCTGGCCGCCTTCTGCTGGATGAGCCTTGAGGGCCTGGAGCTTTACTTCCTCGTGGTGCGCGTGTTCCAAGGCCAGGGCCTGAGCACGCGCTGGCTCTGCCTCATTGGCTACGGCGTGCCCGGCGTCATCGTCGGCGTCTCAGCGGCTGTCAACAGCCAGGGCTATGGCCGCGTCCCCTAGTAAGTATGGCAAGCCTGAGGACTGGGGCAGCCTGGGGTTCCTGAGGCACTCACTGACAGGACTCTTCCCCTCTCAGCTGCTGGTTGGACCCGGCCGGTGGCTTCCTTTGGAGCTTCTTGGGACCAGTGACCTTCATCGTTCTGGTAACTACCCTCCCCACACACCCACCCAAAGCCTAAGCGAGCCAGCCCCTGGTGGACCACTCCGCCTCCCTGCGAGTTCCTTGGGCACCTCTAATCTGAGTTCCATGCTTTCCACTCAGTGCAATGCTGTCGTCTTTGTCATTACTGTTTGGAAGCTCACCCAGAAGTTTTCTGAAATCAACCCAGACATGAAGAAATTAAAGAAGGCAAGGTGAGAGGAAAGGCGGGAGGAGAGGGGGAGCTGGTGTGAGGTGGGGGTGTGGAGAGCCTGGCCTCGCCCCTGCTGCAGCTGGCCTGCCCTGCTCTCCCCAGGGTGCTGACCATCACCGCTGTGGCCCAGCTCTTTGTGCTGGGCTGCACCTGGGTCTTCGGCCTGTTCCTGTTCGACCCGCACAGCTGGGTCCTGTCGTACATTTTCACCATCCTCAACTGCCTGCAGGGTCTCTTCCTCTTCCTCCTGCACTGCCTGCTCAACAAGAAGGTGCAGTGGGCCAGCCTGGGGTGGAGAGCGGTGGGGCACAGGGCCTGGGCCACTCCTCCCCCTGACCTAGCATCTGGACCACACAGGTGAGGGAAGAGTACTGGAAGTGGCTCTGCCTGGTCACCAGAAACAAATACTCGGAGTTTACCTCATCCACGTCTGCCACCAGCCACAACCAGACCCGGGTAGGGGTGTGGGAAGGGGGTGTGGGAAGGGGGTCATCCAGCCGCTAGCACAGGCCTCACTGACTCCTCCCCCTCCAGGCCCTCAGGCAGTCAGAATCCGGAATGTGACAGCCTGGGGTGGTTCTGGACAGGCCCGCAGCCCCTGCGGCCTTAGCAGCTTTTTGCACATGCTGAAGACCCACCCGTTCTCTCCGACCACTCTGCTCTTTGCACCAAAGAGGGTGACAGCAGTGGTCTGGCACCAAACCCCAGACCACCAGCCAGGACAGGACAGGCGGACCTGCTTCTGGCTGCCTCTCTACTCCACCCTGGCAGCAACTCAACCAAAGAAAACCAAAATCACTGCTGTCGATTCCAACTCAGCAACCCTGTAAGACAGAGTAGAACTGCCCCATAGGGTTTCCAAGGCTGTAAATCTTTATGGAAGCAGACTGCTTCATCTTTTTCCTACTGAGCAGCTGGTGGGTTTGAACCACCAACCTCCTGGTTAGCAGCTGAATGCTTTTAGCTACTGCACCACCAGAGCTCTTGGCAGCAACCCAGGATGGGGAAAGGAGCTGGCCCAGGGCTGTAGCCTGGGTACAGGTCTCAGAGACAGACTGAGGGAGGGCTCCAGTCCCTGCCCTGGCCCCTTCCCCTTATCTACCTGTCCTATAGACTAGAGGGACTGGGTGCTGGGCTCCAATTTCCCTTGCAAGCTAAGACTGATGTCGGGGTGGGAAAGGCTAGGGCCGAGGTGCCCAGTCTGCCCCAAGGTTCACGGTACAAAAGCCCAACTGGCCAGGGCAGAAGTTTCTGTTTTGGAGACTGTGGATGTCGTGTAATGTTTTTTATCTGTATAAACCTTTCAATGTTGACAAAATTAAAGATCACACTGACACAGGGTGATGTGCTGCTCGCTGGCCCCCAGTGCGACGAAATGCTGGTGATGGTGGAGAACAGAGTGGGTGGGAGTCAGGCTTCCATAATAAACATTTATTCTCATGCCAATCTACAGCTTCAAAACAGTAAAAAGAAATCTGTCATCGCTAAGGGAAGAAGAGACTGGAAAGCAGCAGGCAAGAGGCAGGGGTGGCTCAGCTCATGGGCGCTGGGTTACCGGCTCTGCTCAACTGGAAGACACGACAGAGAAGGCCCGGTAAGGGGAGGCCCTCCGCTCCAGCCCCCGGCCCCAGGCCCGTCCACTTACTGTATGTGGAGATGTCAATTTCTTCTGGAAGCTCTGCCACATTCACTTCGAATCGATCCTGGACTTCATTGAGGGTTTTAGCATCATTCTCGTCAGATACAAAAGTAACAGCCAGGCCTTTGGTGCCGAAGCGGCCCGCACGGGCCACCTGCAAGGGGACAGGAGCAGGGGTCAGTTCCCTGCCCCTTTCCCAGGAGAGAGATGTACAGGAGATAGGCAGCTCTCCACGGGCCACTCACCCGGTGTAGGTAGGTGTCCGAGTCCTCGGGCATGTCATAGTTGAAGACGATGTTGACCCGCTCGATGTCCATCCCCCGGCCAAACAGATTGGTGGCCACCAGGATGCGCCGCTGGAAATCCTTGAACTGCTGATAGCGTGACAAGCTGGGGTGCAAGGCGAACACGAGGAGGCGTCAGGTGTCAGCTCTCTGGGCAGGTTCCCCTTTGAGGGCCATCCCAGCCACGCACTCACCGCTCCTCCTGGGCCATGCCCCGGTGGATGGCTATGGCCGGGAAGTTCTGTTCCACGAGGAGCTCGGCCAGGGCCATACAGCGCTGCACAGACCTCACGAAGACAACCACCTGCAACAGAGCAGCAGTGAGGGCGGCGGCGGCGGCAGGCGAAGCCAGAGTCCCCAGCATGCCACAGCACTTATCACCTGGTTAAACTCCAGCACGTCCAGGAGATCGAAGAGCTTGCGGTTCTTCTCGCTGTCCTTGAGCTTGACGTAGTACTGCTGCAGTCCGTGCAGTGTCAGCTTGGTCTCATCGTCCACAAACACCTCCATGGGCTGTGGGGATGGGAGATGGAGAGAGGTGAGCACGGCTCACGTTTGAGCTTCCTACCTGCCCAAGAAACCTTCCAGAAGGGATGCCTCCCAAAGGGCCTGCTGTATCCCGACCTCAGTAACAGTTTTGCTACCAAAAGCTGAAGCTATGCTCTCATCCAGCTCAGTTTGGGGGAGGAGAAGAGGGCTCCGCCCAGCCCCCAGCAGCCCCTGTGATGCCCCAGCGAGACCAGAGTGGCTGTGCTAAAGCTTGGTCCTGTGGACAGCGAGGTTTTGCCCAACTCACATCCTGCATGAACTTCCTGCAGACGGGCCGGATCTCCTTGCTCAGGGTGGCACTGAACATCATGCACTGCTTCTCATGGGGGGTCAGGCGGAAGATCTCCTGCACGTCCCGCCGCATGTCTAGGTGGAGGGACAGGAAGACAGATGGGCATGAGAGCCTGCCAGGCACGGCCCCCACCCGAGAGCAGACTCAGACCCCTCCCAACCTGAGCCAGGGAGCCGCTGGCACCGTGATGAGGGTGGGTGCTGTGAGCCGGGACCAAGTGGGGGGTGGGGTGAGTCCCAAGGTGCCTGAGGGGCTAGACTCGGGGTGAGCGCAGGCAAGGGAGGAGCTACGGTCCACTTACACGCGACCAGCGTGGAGCAGCCATGCCATTGCGCCTCGTGCCACGCTTCAGGGAGGGGAGCCTGAGGCAGAGACAGCTGCTGGGGTGAGAGCTGCAGCTGCCCTGGACACAAGCCCCGTCTCCCACTGGGCCTGTTAGGGCTCCCGGAGGGCAGGGGGGCCTAGAACTAACACCATGGGCTGCTAGGTAACAACATTACTGGGGGCAATGTGTGCCTGGGGTCCAGGGAGTAGCAATCACACTGGCACCACCAGATCCTTCCCGAAGATGTGCCCAACGCCACCCATGCCCCACCTCGGGAAGCCTACTGCCAGGGCCCCGGCCTTGCCGTGCACTCACCCAGCTGCTCCAACATCCTGTCGCATTCATCCAGCACGAAGTGCTTCACGTTCTTCAGGCTGAGGTTCCTGCTCCGCACAAGCGCCAGGATACGGCCCGGGGTCCCCACCACCACGTGCGGGCAGTTCTTCTTCAGCACCTCTTCGTCCTTCTTGATGGAAAGGCCACCGAAGAACACAGACACCTAGAGGGACAGGGAAGAGGGTGCTTTTGCCCACCAAAGCTCATCCCCTCCATGCTGACACTCAGCCCATGGCCCTGTCAGCCCAGCCTGCAGGCCTTGAGAAGGACCACCACACCTCCAGGCTTGAGAACAGACCAGGCCTGAAGGGACACAGGCCTTGGAGCCTGTCCGGCTCCCCTGAAAAGCAGCCCTGGGCTGGGGCAGCACAGGCCTCGGGGATGATGCATAATTCATCAAGCTTTTAAGGAGCATAAACCACCGCAAACCTCAAAGGCAGCTGCTGCAGCCAAGCTTAGTAAATGCCGGCTGGGCCAGAGCCGAGTGGGGCCAGCACCCTGCGGAAGACCAGTGAGCGCCCAGCCCAGCCCAAGGGCTCACCTTGACATTGGGCATATACTTGGAAAAGCGCTCATACTCCTTGCTGATCTGGAAGGCCAGCTCCCGAGTATGGCACATGACCAGGACCAACACCTGTGGGGTAGGAGGAGAGGAGTCCTTAAGTCAAGGTCCTAAACTTTCCAGGGCCCAGAGCCCACACTCCTGCAGTCTTCCCTTCGTGGGCCACGTTTGGGCCTCCCCCTCATCACAGCCCTACACCCTCTCCCAGCTACTGAGGCTGCTCTCCTTCCCCAGCAGATGCCTGCATTAAGGCTAACGAGGCCCAGCCCAAGCCAGGTGAGCTGAGCCCATGTTCGCTAATGGAACTGTGTTCAGTATAATCCCCCCTTCATGAAAACATACAAACAATCCAGGAGAGCAGGCGTTTAAAATAATAGTGATCTGTGCTCAAACTATGGGCACTTTTCTTTTAGCTTATTGGTTTCTGATTTTGTTTACTTAAATCCTATATTTGATTTTAAAAGCCCACAGAAAGGATACGTGGACAGATGTTTCAGACAAGGCAAAAAGAAGAGGAAGCAGCATGGCTCCTGGGAAGGGCAAGCCCTCTGCTGGCTGCGTGGGTGGCTTGGGCTGGGCGGGGAGGTCACCCGTACCTGTCCGTTGATGGGCTCGATCTGCTGCAGGGTGGCCAGCACAAAGACTGCCGTCTTGCCCATCCCGGACTTGGCTTGGCATAGGATGTCCATCCCCAGGACGGCTTGGGGAATACACTCGTGCTGGACTGTGGCAGGAAAAGGGAATGAGCAGCCGGATGCTGGGTGTCCCCCCACGGGCTCCTCAGGGACTAGCTGAGGGACCCCAGTGAAGGAGAGAGAGGAGGCCAAGTCTCCTCCCCATCACAAAGGACTGAGGGGCTAGGGTGTGTGCCTGGTAAAGCAGAGTTCCACACTGCTAAGGGCAGCCACTGGACACCGGTGGGCCAGGGGCCCCACCAACCCCACCAGGCAGGCAGGTGCTCCCACCACCCAGGGGCAGAAGAGCTGGTCTTGGTGAGAGGGCCCTGGCTGGGGGAGGAGACAGGGAAGAATACCCTCAGACGGATGCTCAAAGCCACAGTCCACGATGGCCCTCAGCAGCTCTGGCTTCAGCAGAAAGTCCCGGAAGCCAGAGCTGTGGATGGAAACGTAGGAGCCCTTGACGTCTTTCTTGGGGGGGGCTGGGGCGCTTTCTGGGGGAGCCTGGGGCTCGTCATCTTCCTCGTAATCCAGAAGCTCCTGTTCCACATCCTGCTCTGCCATGGTGCTGAGAACAGAGACGAGGGCAGTGAGCTGGGCGCGTGCAGGAAACCTGCCCACCCACAGGGGCACAAGTCCCTGAGGGGCCTGACACAGCGTCCTCACAGCAGGCCTGGAGGCCCACCTGGCCAAGACCACACCACCAGCCTGACTCCCTCCCCCACCTCCACATGGAATCATAAGCAGGTCTGGTCAGCTCCACCCAGGAACTGCCTCCAGCTCCATCCTGTCTCCCCACTGGCCCTCATAAAACACACACCACCACCAAGATCCCCAGGTCCCAGACAGTTTGCACCAGGCTACCAACAATGGGCGCAGGTACAGCAAGGTTCGTGGGGCTGGCACAGGACCGGGCAGTGTTTTGTTCTGCTGTACAGGAGATGATTCGACGGCACATACCACCACCAAGCAAATGATTGGCAGTTCAAACCCACCTAACAGTGCCATGGAAGAAAGGCCAAGAGATCTGTTTCTATAAAGATTATACATACCACGAGAAAGCCACAGAGTCATTGAGTTGGAGGCAGACTCAGCAGTTAAAACACACACCAGGTGGTCACACCCACACACCTGCAGAGAGCCCCTTTAAAGGCTCCCTAGTGCTCTCAGTGAGCCCCAGTCCCATGGCCCAGCCCACCTCACTCAGCTCCACCCCACCTCACTCAGCACCACCCCCTCTCATATCAGCCCAGGCCCTCTGCTTCTCAGACCCAAGGAGCATGTCGAACCTCTGTACCTGAACGCTCTGCTGCCAGATCCTCTCAGTGCTAATGTGCCTCCTCAGAAACCCCAGGCTAAAGCAGCATCACTTCCTAGGGGCCCCACCAGGCCACAGTGCAGGACCCCAGAGACCTAGAGATGGGGTCACCGCCCTCAAGAAGGCTGCTGCACCGATGGACAAGGGCGTTCATCGGGAATGGTGTCTGCCCAGCCCAGCCTCTCCTGCTATTTGTGGTTGGCACAGGGGAATAATTAAGTGCTCTCATGAAAAGGCCTCCCGTCGGGCCCGGGGCCAAAAAAATAAAGACAAGATAGCAAATGGAATTAATACAATGCTTGCTCACCTCCTCACATTTAATCCAAAATGTACAGAGTGCCCTCGGGGTGCAGCTGTGCTACCCGGGGCCCAAACCTGAGGACAGTCTCCCTCCGCCCTTGCCATCCCAGCTCAGCCTTCAGCCCAGGGGGGCAAGGAGTGCAGAAGCAGTGTCCTAGGCCCGGTTTCTGGCCCTCCTTACTCTGTGTGACTTCATCCAGTCCCCAGATTTAAATATCTTGGGCTGACCTCTCTCAAGCCTGTCTCTGGTGGCAACCTCACCCCTGACCTCCAGGCTCGTTTATGCAGCTGTCTCCTCCACGTCTCCCCTTGAACTCAAAATGCCCAGAACACAACTCTGTTTCTCCCCATCTCATAGGCAGCAATTCCCGTTTCTCCATGTTGGCCTCTTCTCTCACTTTGCATGGCCAACCCACCAGCAAACCCTGCCTGGTCGCCCAGCCACTCCTCACACTGCTTCCATATTGGCCATCACCTCCTTTTTAAAAAAAAAAAAAAAAAAATTAGAGCTGCGTTATGGAGACATAATGCACAAACCTTACAATTCACCCATTTAAAGTACAATTCACAGATGTGTGCAACTACACTACAGTCAACTTGAGAACATTTCATCACCTCAGAAACTCCACACCCTCAGCTATCCCCCACCCTCCCATCTCCCGGCAACTGTTAGCTAACCCACTTTCTGTCTCTCTGCACTTGTCCACAGTAGACATTTCGTGTCAATAGAATCATACAGTACAACACACGCTGGCGACACTGCAGGTTGGTTCCAGACCACCGCAATAAAGGGAGTGTCACAACAAACTGAATCACGTGAACTTTTTGGTTTCCCAGTGAACAGAAAAGTTACAGTGATGACAGACTGAAACACGGCAATGACCATGAGGATGGCGCAGAACCAGGCAACGTTTCGCTGTACAAAATGTTACTATAAATCAGAACCGACTCGAGGGCACCTAACAACAACAACATAGTCTATTCAGTGTGTAAGAGCATTATAAAAAAGGCTGAAATATCATGAGAATTACTGTGACAGAGACATGAAGTGAGCACGTGCTATGGGAAAAATGGTGCTGACAGACTTTCTCAGTGCAGGGTTGCCACAACTTCCAATTTGTTTTAAAAGAAAAAATGCAGTATCTGAGAAGTGCAACAAAATGAGGTATGCGTGTGGTCTTTTGTGCCTGGGTGCTTTCAGAGAGCACAATGTTTTCAAGGTTTATCCAACTGTAGCACAAATCAGAGCTGGATTCCTTTCATGGCTGAGTAACACTCCATTGTGTTTCCCTGTTCATCCACTGCTGGACACTTGGACCCCATCCTCTCTTGCCTGGATTACAGGAGCAGCTTCCTCACTGATCCCCTGTCTCACCCCCTCCCACGGCAGCCAGAGGAAAGGGTTCCTCTGTTCACAACCCCCACCCCCTCATGGCTCTCACAGTGCTCAGCGTACCATGGCCTATCTCACCCTGACCCCCGCTGCCCTCAGATATCATCCCCGTTGTCCCTCTCTTACTGGCCTCGCTGCTGGACTCCAACTCACCTCTATGCCTTTGCTCTGATCCTCCACTCACGTTTTGTCATTCCAGAAGGGTCTTTCCTAAGGGTCCTAACTAAAACACCACACTCTTCAGTCACGCTAGACCCCTGCCCCAGCTTTTTGTTCTTCACACCTGTCATTCTTACCTGAGTAGCTGTTTTGTGTGGCTTACTTGTGTCCCCAGCACCTGGGCCTGGCACACAGCAGGGAGGCACTGACTAAATAACAATTGAATGAACAAAGCCAAAATCAAGGCCTCTAGGCAGAGTTCTGGGGTTAAAGCAAGGAGGCCCGTTACTCGATCCTTGAAAGTGGCAGCAGCTGGTAAGGTCCCTGAAGATTCTAACTAGCAAAAGCAGAAAGGGGACATTCCCCAGGCAGCAGGGGAAAGGACAGTATTTTGGGGAACACCAGTAGGACTGCGTGGCTGTACAGGCAGACCAAGATGGAAAAAGCTCACTAACCCAAGGCATTTGTTATTAATTTGCTCCACAACAGTAATCACTAATGAGGTTCTGAGTTGAGTGACTCAACCAGGATGAGGATGGAGTGAAGCGTGAGGCTAGCACCGGGAAAAGCCAGGGTGGGGGCACTAAGCAGGGTGAACAACTCACTCTGGATGACCCAAGGATGAAGGAAAGCCAGAGTCATCCACTCTGGGCTTCCACCTTTGTGGACAGGAGGAGATGGTGTATTTAACAGAACTGTTGTTGTTGTTATGTGCCATCCAGTCAGACCTGACTCATAGCGACCCCTCCTTGGATTTCGAGGCAGTATCACTACAGAAGTAGACTGCCCAAACTTCCTTCCAAGGAGTGGCTGGTGGGTTGACTGGTTAGCAGTCAAGTGCCTTAGGCACTACGCCACTAGAACTCCTTTAACAGAATTAGGGAGGTCAAATGAACTGTTCACGGCTTTTTGGTTGGTTGGTTGGTTGGTTGGTTTGTGGGAACATGAATTTGAATGACTGAGTTTGAGGCACAAAATTTTCCAGGAAGTGGCTAGAAAGCATATGAAGCTCAAAGAAAATTAGATCAAAAGGCCATAGGTTTTGGCGGGCCCCCTAGAGTGATGGAACTTGGAAGCTGACACTGGAATAGTGACAACCCAAATACGACAGAAGAGACCATTTTCTGGAGAAGGATGTCATACTTGGTAAAGTGGAGGGTCAACGAAAAAAGGGAAGGCCCGCAACGAGATGGATTGACACGGTGGCTGCAGCGATGGGCTCAGGTATAGTAGGGATCAATGTGGCTGGCACGGGACCCGGCAGTGTTTCGTTCCGGTAGTGTTTCGTTCCGTTGTACATCAGGTCGCTGTAAGTCGGAGGCGACTCGATGGCACATAACAAAAAATACAGCACTCGCACATTTGCTCTTAAGTGAAGTCTTTCCATCCGGAGTTTGCTCCCTACTGAGGACTTCTGTCCAAAAGAACATCTTTTCTCCCTAAATTCTGGAACCTCGAATCCCCCAAACGCGGAGCAAGAACAGAGCCAAGAAAGACGGGAGGCCCGTCCCGTCTCGAAGGTCTGGTTTCTCCCATCTCAGCCCTGACTCCCAGCGTCGCCCCCGCGACCTCCCCAGAGCGCCCTGTGCTGCCTCGGGATCTGTTTGGACAAAAGACAGACGAATGGGTCTCTAGGCGAGCTCAAGACAACACTACCCAGAAAGACCACGGCGTCCCGCACCCCAACGGGCGGCCCGCCCCTCGCGCATGCGCCCTTGGGCCCAACGGCTGTCGCGCGCACCGGGCGCCCCAACGCCCGCTCGCCCCACTCCTAACCCCCCATCTTCCACGCCCTTCACTCCGGCGTCTCCCCTTACCCGCTGACTCTTAAGCCTAGCGGCTCCACGCCGTAGCCCCGCTGCTCACCTGCTTCTCCTTTTGCCTCCGCGTGCTGCGAGAACAGCCGACCAAGTCGATTATCAGTCTCGCGCGCCGACACGAGCTGCCGCGCTTCCTGGCTCCTAGTCACCTGGAGCTCCACTCACTGGACCACTGCTTTGTCACTCAAGAGAGTCAGTGGCGGTGATTGGATAACCTGGGAGACCTCGGTAGACTACTGGTGAATAAAAGAGAAAGGGGGCGGGGCCCCCTACTCGGGTTCATTGGCCAATCTAAAACTAGGCATGCTCGAGTGGGCTAAGGCAGGCACCGCCCCCGCGCTGTCACGTGACGGGGAATTTAGCCGCTGCGGCCGTTGCCATGTTTAGTACTGGCAACTGAAGCTGGGTGGATTGGTCTATGATGGGTGCCCCAACATTATGAGATGTGATTTCTGCATGGGGCACCGAACCGAGCGTTTCAGAGTGGACATCACTCCATGGTCTCCTAGTCCTCCACAGTAGAGGCTCTGAAAGGTTCGGAATGAGTCCAGCCTAGAGAGAACAGACGTTTTGCAGTGGGGGAAGGGGTCCCTCAGGGTTTGAGAGTAAGAGAAGTGGTAAGAGTTTGTTGAGAGTAATGATGTTCGTGCACAAAACCCAGCCGTTTAAGTCGTAAGACTTTGTAGCTTTTTCCTTGTGTTTATTTTCCCCAAAACCTACTGCCATCAAGTCAATTGGGACTCAGCCACTCCCGTTGGGTTTTCAAGGCGGTAAATCTTTATGGAAGTGGATTGCCTCATCTCCGTTCCATTGACTGTCCGGTGGGTTTGAACGACCAACCTTCTGATTAGCAGTAAAATGCCTTAGACATTGCTCCACTAGACGTCCTTTAAAAAACCTGCTGCCATCAGTGGATTCTGAACATAGGGATATGTGGGACACAGTAAAATGGCCTATAGGATTTTCAAGGGTACTCTGGTGGCGCAGTCCCTAAAGCATTTGACTGCTAACCAGAAGGTTAACGATTCAAACCCACAGCGGCTTCATGGAAGAAAGAAAGGGCAATCTACTTCCATAAAGATTTACCACTTTGGAAACTCAATGGGGGTACCTATGACAGGATTGACTGAACGGCAGTTGGTTTGGTTTTTTAGGTTTTTTTTTTTTTTTGAATCTTTGGAAGCCAGCTGCTACTTCTTTCCCCAGCAGAGCTGCTGAGGGTTATAACCTTGGACCATGGTTAGTAGCTGAGCACTGTAACCACTGTGTCACCAAGGTCCTTTAAGTGCTTTGTTGTTATTGTTGTCAGGTGCCATAGCATGGCTTCCGACTCACTCACAGTGATCCGTGTTCAACAGAACAAAACACTTCAAGGTCTGTGCTGCCCTCACGACGGCTGCTATGCTGGAGCCCTTTGTTGCAGCCACTGTGCCAATCCGTCTCCTTGACCGTCTTCCCCTTTTTCTCTGACCCTCTATTTTACCAAGCATCATGTCCTTCTCCAGACACCGGCCCCTCCTGATAACTTGACTGAAGTATGAGACACCAAGTCTGAAAGTGTTGCCATATTCACTTCTAAGGAGCATTCTGGCTGTACTTCTTCCAGGACAAATTTATTCGTTCTGCTGGCAGTCCGTGGTATATGCAATATTCTTTGCCAACACCATAATTCGAATGCATCTATTCTTCTTCGGTTTTCCTTATTCATTGTCCAGCTTTCACATGCATATGAAAAACCAAAAACCAACTCACTGCCATTGAGTCGGATCCATGGTTTGGGTCAGACACAAGTCCTAAGAGGAACAACTTCATCCAAAAAGCCTAATGAAGAGAAATCGATCAATCTAACAAAGGAGGCTTTAAATAATATTAAGCAGCAGTTGTTATGTAATAAGGGTGATCTGGTGGCATAGTGCCTAAGGCATTTGACTACTAACTAGAAGGCTGGTGGTTCAAAGCCACTCGTCGGAAGGAAGGTTCAGCAATCTACTTCCTTAGAGATACCGCTTGGAAACCCAAGGAAGGGAGCCTATGAGTCGGAAAACAATTCAATGGCAGTGAGTTTGGTTTTTTGTTTTGTTTTGTTTTGTTTTTTAATGTAATAATGACACCGTAACACTCAGATAGCACCAGCTTGTGTCCAGCAGGGCAGGCCAGATGAGGATAAGGGGAGTGAGACTCAGGCCAAGTGCAAAATTGAAGGGGGCAGGGAATGCAAAAAACTCAACAAAATAAATAATATTGCATTGCAATA
Source organism: Orycteropus afer afer (assembly GCF_000298275.1). NCBI lineage: Eukaryota > Metazoa > Chordata > Mammalia > Tubulidentata > Orycteropodidae > Orycteropus > Orycteropus afer. Next base: position 434,893 of record NW_006922047.1, on the reverse strand, counting down.
TTTTAAAATCAAGCTTAATGCAAAAAAGTCTGTAGTGAAAAACATCAAGGTATCTTTAAGGTAAAATCAGTAACAGTACCATGTGGACCACAGCCATATCGGCACCTAAGGCAAGGGGAAAATATAGGGCTATAGATCCTGTCTTTATTTGCATTTTTTTCATTAGTTTTGATTTTTAAAAAATACTGCATTAAAGTAATGTGCATCTTGAGTTTTTTGGTGTCCAAGGTCACGGTCTCACTTGCCTTATCCTAGGCCCAGCCCTGGTGCCTAGCCATTTTCTGAGTAGTCTATATGTATCAACAAATTTACTCCTTGCACAAGGTCACCAGGTGGGGGCACTGGCATCCCTATTGCCAAGTGAGTGATCTGAGGCCCAGAGAGGAGAGATACCAGGCCCAGGTTCCTACAGCCACAGGGATTCAAACCCAGGCCATCTCCCTCCCTTGGACTCGGTTGCATCCTCCCAAGGAGGAGACTGACAGTAAAGGCAGGTAACTGGAAGCCAGTTCCTGGGGGAGAGGAGGGCCCCAGGACAGCAAGCTGGAGGTGAGCTTGGAGTAATTAGATCATCCCAGATGAGGTTATGGGAGCTCTGGTTGCATAATGCCTAAGGCACTTGACTGCTAACCAGAAGGCTGGCGATTCAAACCCACCAGCCACTCCTCTGAAGGATGGTTGGGCAATCCTACTTCCGTAGTGATACCGCCTTAGAAACCCAAGGAGGGGTCGCTATGAGTCGGGGCCTACTTCACAGCACATAACAACAACAAATGAGGTTATGAAGGGGCAGCCGAAGCTAGGTGAGTCCATTCTGGAGGTCTGGAAAAACGAGAGCTCCAGCACACCCACCATCCGCCCAGTCAGGGGAGCTTCTGCTTTGCAAAAGCCAGCCATTTATTTTTAAATACAGAAAAGATCAGAGCCTCCTAAATGAATCAACCACCCAAGATTAACAGATGTTAACACTTTGTCATACTGGCTTGAGTGATTTCAGAATTATCTTAAGTTATAAAAGTTTTATAACACACCCACTTGAATGTCTCAAAAGAAAAAAGGGCTGACATTAGCAAAGACTGGAGAGGTTGTGGGATGACCTGAACTTTCCTCCACTGCTGGTGGGACTGTAAAATGGCAGACTGCTTTGTTTTCCTTCTTTCTTTTCTTGTTTTTACTTGTGATTTGGGTGAAAGTTTACAGAGCAAATTCGTTTTCCATTCAACAATTTATATGCATTTTGTCTCATAACATTAGTTACAATTCCCTCAATGTAACAGCACTTTTCCCACTTCTTCCCTGGGTCCATTCCTTCTGTCCTGCCCCCTCCTGCCTTCTGAGCTTTGTTTTAAGGCAAATGCTGCCCTTTTGGCCTTGTGTGGTTAATTGTTCTGAGGACTAGGTTCCTAATGAGTGCTATTGTTTACTTTATAGTACTATTTGGCTGAATGGTGATTTCCAGGTGTGTGTTCAGTTCCAGGTTTGAAGGGTGTCTCAGGGTCACAGTCTTGGGGATTCCACTAACCTCTATCAGATGAGTTAGTCTGGTCTCTTTTATGATTTTGAATTTTTATTCTATCTACATTTTTCTTCCATCCTGTTCAAGACCTTCTGTGGTTCTGATCAGAGCAGTCAGCAGTGGTGTCCAGGCACTATCTAGTTCTTCTGGTCTCTCGGTATCAGAGGCTGTGGTTCACATAGTCCATTAGACTTTTGGACTAATTGTTTCCTTAAGTCTTTAATTTTCCTCACTCTTCTTTACTCCAAATGGAGGAAGACGAATAGTTGCATCTTAGATTGATAAAACATTTTGGAAAATAATTTGGCAGTTTCTAATAAGGTTAACCAGGATTTCTGAGCCCCAGCACTGTGGACTGTTGGGGCTAGATTATTTTGTGTGGCAGGAGTTACCATGTGCATTGCAGGATGTTTAGTATTATCCCTGACCTTGACCCACTAGATGCCAAGTAGCACCTCCGTCCCAATCATGACAATCAAAAATGTCTCCAGACATTGCCAAACGTGAGGATAAGGGGAAGGTGATGGCAAGGCACATTGCTGCAGATGAGAACCACTGGGTTAGACAGACAACTGGCCATGAGTCAGTCTATGTTCAACCATTTCAGGAGGGTAGCATTGTTTCAGGAGGTATCATATAATCAAGAACTGATGATATTAAGAAGCCCAAGCTGTACTGAATAGAGCAGTGCCTAAGGCATTTGACTGCTAACCAGAAGGCTGGTGTTTCAAACCCACCAGCCACCCCTTGAAAGGAAGATTGGGTAGTCTACTTCCATTACGATACTGCCTTGGAAACCCAAGGAGGGGTCACTCACTATGAGTCACAATCGAATCTATGGCGATGAGTTTGGAAGCTGCACTGAAGGCATTGGTGGAAATCAAAGCTTCAGGAACTGATAGAATACCAGTTGAGATGTTTCAACAAATGGATACAATGCTTGAAGTGCTAACTCATCTATGTCAAGAATTATGGAAGGCAGCTACCTGGCCAACCACAGGAAGAGTTCCATATAATCACCCATTCTGAAGAAAAGTGACTCAATAAGATGCAGAAATTATGAAACAATATAGTTAATATCAAGGAGCTCTGGTGGCACAATGCCCAAGGCATTTGACTGCTAACCAGACGGTTAGTGGTTCAAATCCACCAGCTACAGAAGGAAGGTGAAGCAATCTACTTCTGTAAAGATTTACTGCCTTGGAAACCCAATGGGGGTCACGATGAGTTGGAATTAACTCAATGGCAGTGGGTTTGGTTTGGTTTTTTATCATTAATATCACACATGAGTACAATTTTGCTGAAGAAAATTAAAAAATTGTTGCAGCAGTATGTCAACAAGGAGCTGCCAGAAATTCAAGCCAGATTCAGAAAAGGATGTGGAATGAAGTATATAATTATGGATGTCAGATGGATACCGGCCAAGCGCTGGGTCCATTGTCCAGTGTCACTTTTAAACCAATAAAGACAGATGGATATGAAGAGCAAAAGACATGGCTTTGGACTTCCAGAAAGATCAAGGAGTAGTCAGACAAGCGACACAGATCCTCTTCAACAAAGAAAAGAAAACCAATGGACAGAGATACAGAAGATAATCCTGGAGCCCTGAGCTTTGAAAGGAACTATGCAGAAATGAGGAGCTCTGGTAGCGTAGTGCCTAAGGCACTTGACTGCTAACCAGAAGGCTGGTTCAAATCCACCAGCCACTCCTCGGAAGGAAGATGGGACAATCTACTTCTGTAGTGATACTGCCTCGGAAACCCAAGGAGGGGTTGTTATGAGTCGGGTCCGACTCGAGGGCACATAACAAGAACAACAACATGCAGAAGTGGATTAGGCACCAACTAGTGCAAAAACCTGAATGTAAACAGTGAGTACAGAGATGGTCGGAGCTGTGGACTGTCAGCTACTCTGACGGGACCAACAGCCTGAATATTGGGACCTGAGAATTGACCTAAAGATCAACCCTGGTCACCAAGGGCTGCAGGGACAACTGTGCTGGTGGTCTAGACTAGGAAGGGAAACAGCAAGAAGGGAGACAACCTGAGCTGTTGACTTCCGCTGTCCAGAGGGTGCAGCCATTTTGATTGTTTACATGCAGCAGCCATTTTGGATATTTAAAGTGACCGAGGGTGCAGCCATTTTGAATCTTTACAAGTGGTAACCATGATGGATTTTAAAGTGATAGCATTCTCATTCAGATTCTAGGGACCTAAGAATAGGCTCTGTTTGCCAAGGTCGGCAGGGATATACCAGAGGCTGACAACAGAAAAGGAGACAGGTGGTGAGTATATAAGGGCTGTCAACTAGTGAATAGAGGAACATAGTACCCTGCTTGCATAGATAACTTACAAACACAACAAAGAAAATGAAAATTGTGGGAAAGTCACTCCAACATACAATCACCAATTAAATATATACACAAAAATGTCACAATGCCTCAGAGACAACAGAGCGTCATAGTCCACACAAAGAAGCAAGATAAAGCAGGAGAAACGGGACCAGGGTATAGACTCAAAACACATCCCTGAGGAAGGTGCAACATTGGAACTCCTTGATAAGGAATTCAAAAGAATAAGAGTTGTATTTAGGTATCTTCAATGAATTGAGAGACAGATCAAGGAAAACACAGAGAAAACCCTAGAACAATTTTGAAAGACAATACAAGAACAAAATGAGAAAATAAATGAAAAATTAGAAATAATACAAAAATCTACACACAGAAATCCAGAAGATTAATACTAAATTTTCAGAAATAAATAAGACACTGAATGGGCAAAGGAGCAGAATTGAATCAATGGAAGACAGAATTAGGGAGATTGAAGGCAAATACCTGAACACTTCTTTGGAAAGGGATAAATCAGAGAAAAGATCCAAACAAAATGAAGAAAGCCTAAAGTTCATGTGGGATACAATCAAAAGGAATAACGTACGTGTAATCAGAATTCCAGAACAGGAAGAGAAAAATAAAACCACAGAGAAAATTGTCAAAGATTTGTTGGAAGAGAATTTTCCTGGTATGATGAGAGATGAGACTATATCTATTCAGGAAATCCAGTGAACTCCAGACAGGATAGACCCCAAAAGAAAATCACCCAGACATACCATCATCAAACTTACCAAAACCAAAGACAAAGAAGGAATCATGAGAGCAGCACAGGAAAAACAAAAAGTTACCTACAAGAGGCAACCAATAAGACTAAGCTCGGATTTCTCAGCAGAAACCATGCAGGTGAGAAGACAATAGAATGGTATATATAAAACCCTGAAAGAGAAAAATTTCCAACCAAGAATTATGTACCCAGCAAAACTGTCCCTCAAATATGATGGTGAAACTAGGACATTTCCAGATAGGCAGACCAACCTTA
>NW_006922047.1:427965-429486 GCF_000298275.1 Orycteropus afer afer | reverse complement strand
AAAGAATGTAGAGACTGCAAAACACGACATAATATGGATGAACTTGGAGAACATTATGCTGACTGAAATAAGTCAATCACAGAAGGACAAATATTGTATTAGTTTGTTGTTGTGGAGGGTCAAGGAAAAGTTTATATATGGAGGGAAACTTTTATTTGTTGGTTGCCAGGGGTGGGAGAGGAAGGGAGGGAATACTGCAAAAGAAAAAAAAAAAAAAAAGCATTGACCCATGTCACTTTAATTTTGTGTATTTCACTGTACGTAAATTATATTTAAATAAAATGCATTTTTTAAAATAAAAATAAATAATAATCAAAAGACATGCCTTGTATGACGTTAATGAATGAGCTGAGAAAGAAGGGGGAACTTCCTAAGATTCTGTCTGTCTCTAGATGTTTTTCAAGTTCCCTTTATAGAGTAAGGATTACTTAGAATCATGTCATACATACAATTTCATATAATTACGGGTTAAGCATCACAGTAAGGGTTACAAAGATGGTGGTCCTTAGCATGTCTCATTATCACGTTAAATCTCCATGCTGGGGTGTGATTTTTAGTATGCTAATATTCCCTTTAGTATGTTAATGCCCCTCAGCCTTTAGTATGGATTATACCTCAACATTAAGTAAATGAAAATCCTCCAACTGGACCAATAAGCAATATCATGATAAATGGAGAAAAGATTGAAGTGTCAGGGATTTCATTTTACGTGGATCCACAATCAACACCAATGGAAGCAGCAGTCAAGAAATCAGATGTTGTATTGCACTGAGTAAATCTGCTGCAAAAGACCTCTTTAAAGTGTTAAAGAGCAAAGATGTAACTTTCAAGACTAAGGTACACCTAACCCAAGCCATGGTATTTTCAATCACCTCACATGCATTTAAAAGTTGGATAATGAGTAAGGAAGACTGAAGAAGAGTTGATTCCTTTGAATTGTGGTGTTGGTGAAGAATACTGAAAGGACCATGGCTGCCAGAAGAAGGAACCAATCTGTTCTGGAAGAAGGGTGGCAGGAATGCTCCTTGGAAGCAAGAATGGCCAGACTTCATCTCACCTTCTTTGGCCATGTGATCCAAAGGGACCTGTCTGTGGAGAAGGATATCATGCTGGGGGAGGGTCAGAGAAAAAGGGGAGGGCCCTCAATGAAATGGGTTGACACAGTGGCTGCAACAGTGAGCTTAAGCATAGCAAGGATTGTGAGGATGGGGCAGGGCTGGGCAGTGTTTCATTCTGTTGTACATAGATAGGCTCACTATGAATCAGAGCCGACCCAGCGGTACCTAACAACAACAATGTTCCCTTTCACCCAGATTCAAGCTGTCCTGCAGTTGTTATGGGTCAGCAAACCTCCTGACTATTTGTTATTTCTCAAAAGCTACATTTTACTTCTCTAATCCTACTGGGAGGAACATTATAGAACTCCTCTGAAGAATACCGAGGGAGCGCTGATAGCATAATGCCTAAGGCACTCGACTGCTAACGAGAAGGCTGGCAGTTCAAACCCACCAGCCACTCCTC
>NW_006922047.1:421497-426391 GCF_000298275.1 Orycteropus afer afer | reverse complement strand
AATAGTGAGTGGTACCACTTGCGTTTCCACCCCTTGGTTCTTGGACCTGTGAATCCTGGCTATTGGAGAAACAGTACCATATATTGCACGTTGGTTTAGAGCATATACAACCTCCTGGAGAACATTGCCCCAACACTGTAAGGTATTGCCACCTAGCTGGCACTGTAATTGTGTGTTTAGTAGGCCATTCCATCGTTCTATCAAGCACCCTGCCATGCTCTGCTGACTTTGGGACTTTCAATGGACTTAAATTAATGGCCTGCTGGGTGGTTTGGTAACATCAGGACTGTGCCATTTTATTTGTCGACCTTGGGCTTGTTAGCCTCAGCAGCCAGTAGCTACCTGAGTGAAGAGATGCCTCTAGCTCCAGTGGGCTGGAAGCAAGAGGCAGAGCTGAAGCCCAGGGTCAAGGGGCTTTCACCCAGCCCCTAGAGCCTGGCACTGTGAACTCAGACTTCTAGCCTCCAAACTGTAAGAGAATAAACTCCAGTTGGTTCAAGCCATCCCATTTGTGGTAAATTCTTGTCCGAGCAATACTAGGTAACCAGAACACAGAGAATACCAGAAAGATGTTTATCTGTGTTTTATTGACTATGCAAAGGCAGTTGACTCTGTGGGTCCTAACAAATTATGGATAACATTGTGAAGAATGGGAATTTCAGAGTACTCAGTTGTGCTCATGAGAGATCTGTACATACAGCAAGAGGCAGTCATTCAAACAGAACAAAGTGATAGTGTGTGGTTTAAAATGGGAAAGGGTGTGTGTGCATCAGGGTTGTATCCTTTCACCAAACTTATTCAATCTGTGTGCTGAGCAAATAATCCGAGAAGCTGGACTATATGAAGAAGAACGCGGCATCAGGATTGGAGAAAAACTTATTAACAATTTGATGCAAATGACACAACTTTGCTTGCTGAAAGTGAAGATGACTTGAAGCACTTACTGATGAAGATCAAAGACTAAAGTCTGGATTACACCTCAACATAAAGAAAATAAAAATCCTCACAACTGAACCAATAAGCAACAACATGATAAATGGAGATAAGATTGAAGTTGTCAAGGATTGAATTGTATTCCCCAAAATATGTGTCCCTTGGCTGGGCAATGATTCTCAGTGGTTTGGCAATTATGTAATGATGTAACATGGCAGTTATGTAATGATCGTTCATGATATGCTCTGATGTAATAAGCCAATCAGTCTTAGGGTGGGATGCGACATTTTTAATCCCTTGACAACCCTGATCAGATGTAAGGAGAGGTTCCCTGGGGTGTGGACTGCAGTGCTTTTTATCTTACAAGAGAAAAAGGAGAGAGAAGTGAGGGGGGCATACCCACTCCCAACAAGAAGGGAGGGTTGGGAGCATAGCACTTCCTTTGGACCCAGGGTCCCTGCACAGGATCCTCATAGGACCAAGAGACACTCAGAAAGAAAGCCTTCCGCTAGAGCTGGTGCTCTGATTTCCTGGACTTCTAAACTCCTAAAATGTGAGAGAATAAATTTGTTACCATTTGTGTTGTTGTTATGTGCCATTGAATCAGACCTGACTAGTAGCGACTCCTCCTTGGGTTTCTGAGGCAGTATCACTATGGTAGTAGATTGCCCAACCTTCCTTCCAAGGAGTGGCTGGTGCGTTTGAACCACCAGCTTTCTGGTTAGCAATCAAGTGCCTTAGGCACTACGCTACCAGAGCTCCTACCATTTGTGTTATATCTGTTAAAGCAGCCCTAGATAACTAAGACAAAAGTTGTCAAGGATTTCACTTTACTTGGATCTACAATCTATGCCCGTGGAAGCAGCAGTCAAGAAATCAAACAGTATATTGCATTGGGCAAATCTACAGCAAAAGACCTTTTTCAAGTGTTAAAAAGCCACAGTGTCACCTTGAACATTAAGATGTACATGACCCAAGCCATGGTATATTCAATTCCCTCATATGTCTGTGAAAGCTGGACAGTGAACAAGGAAAGCCAAAGAAGAATCAATGCATCTGAATGTTGGTGAAGAATATTCAATGTACTGTGGACTGCCAAAAGAACTAACAAATCTGTCTTGGAATAAGTCCAGCAAGAACTCTCCTTGGAAGCAAAGATGGCAAGACTTCATTTTATTTACTTTGGAGATGTTATTAGGAGGGACCAGTCGCTGGAGAAGACCATCATGCTTGGTAAAGTAGAGGGTCAGCAAACAAGAGGAAGACCCTCAATTGGATGGATTGACACAGGGGCTGCATCAATGGTCCCAAGCACAGCAATGACTGTGCGGCTGGCGCAGGACTGAGCAGTGTTTTGTTCTGTTGACATGGGTCAGTATGAGTCAGAGCCAATTGGATGGCCCCTCACAACACCACCAGCGGTCAGGATGACTAAGCATTTCTCCTAGGTATACACCCAACAGTAAATGAAACAATTTGTCCACAAAAAGACATGAGCAGAAAACATTTCCTTTTTCATAATGGTCCCAAGTTGGAAACAACACAAATATCCATCAATAAAAGGATGGATAAAGAAATTGTGATCCATCCATACCAGGGAATACTGGTTAGTAATGAAAAGGATCAAACTATCTCAAAATTAGAGATCCTGGTTAGAGTGGAAGGAAAAATGGGGAAAAAAATTCAAGAACACAAAAATGACCAGAATTACTGGCTGGATAAAGATTGGTAGGCCTAGAAATGGACTCATTTGCATGGATTGGCTCTCAGCCTAACAGTAGAAAGACCTACATGCAGAACACCTACCCCAGGGAGATCCACTCACCTACTCTAGGGAGATGCACCCCTTAGGACAATCAGCCATGAGACACCAGAGGGGCAGCATTCATATAGAGGGGAAACTGGACAGACAGGAATGCGTAGTTAAGAAGGGCCAGGGCGGGGGTAGTCACAGGGAGGGGAGGGGAGGAGAGTTTTTTATGGTTGGGGATTGTAATCCGGGCTGTGAAATCAAATGCTCATGAACTGTTGAATGTAAGACAAATCTTCTTTGTAAACTTGCATCCAAAGCACTTTTTTTTTTTTTTTTTTTAAAAAAGGATCAAACTACCAATACAGGCAACATTATGGACGAATCTGAAAATATTCTACTCTGTGAATATACTAAACCCCACTGTATTGTACACTTCTACAGGATGAATTATGTTATATGTGAATTAGATCTCAATAGACAACTAAGCATGATGTTCAAAGTAGCCAGACACAAAGAACAGAGAGCATGATTCCATGCAGGTGAAGTTCAGAAACGGGCAGGATTAATGTGGTGGTTGAATCTATAATAGGAGGTCACCTGGTAAGGGACACGAGTAAATTCCATGGGGTGGCTGGAAGGGGGTGGTGGTCTTAGGGGAGTATGCATATATTAAAGTTCATCAAGCCACATGCCCAATCTGTGTACTTCACATACGTAAGATATACTTCTTGATAAAGTGGAGGGCCAGCAAGAAAGAGGAAGGCCCTCAAAGAGAAGGATTGACACAGTGGCTGCAACGATGGGCTCAGGTATAACAATGATTGTGAGGTTGGCACAGGGCCAGGCAGTGTTTCGTTCTATTATACACAGGGTCTCTGTGAGTCAGAGCTGACTGGATGGCACCTAACAACAACAACAAAGTGTACTTTAATCAAAATAATAACTAAAAATAAAAGAAAGAAAAATTATAAAGTTGAAGTCACCTGTGTTTACCTCCCAAACTCATTCACTTCTCTCATCCCTAGAAGCAACATTCCGAATAAAAATAACGAGACCCAGTAAGTACCACACAGCTGCCCTGTGCTTTACGAGAATTAACTCATGTGGTCACTGGGTGGCGCAAGTGGCTTGCAGTCATCTGCTATCCTGAAGGTTGGTGGTTCAAACCTACCCAGAGGCTCCGAGGGAGAAAGACCTGGTGACCTGCTCCCGTAAAAGATTACAGCCAAGAAAACCCTGTCAAGTAGTTTGTTCTGGTTATCTAGTGCTGGTCGGACGTGAATATACCACAAACGGGATGGCCTTAACAAACAGGAGTTTATTCTCACAGTTTGGAGGCTTTAAGTCCAAGTTCAAAGTGCCAGGTTCTAGGGGCTGGGTGAAAGCCCCTCAACCTTGGGGTCCAGCTCTGCCTCCTGCTCCCGGCCCACTGGAGCCAGAGGCATTTCTTCACTTTGACAGCTGCTGGCTGCTGAGGCTGAGAAGTCCCAAGGTTGACAAGTAAAAAGGGCACAGTCCCGATGTTACCAAATCACACGGCGGGCCATTAACTTAAGTCCATTGTAAGTCCCAAGGTTGGCAGAGCATAGCAGGGTGCTGAGCAATGACATGGCTACATGCAGGGTCCAAGCGTGCCATGGGCTAGAGACCATTCCCAAGGCTGCTGCTTATATACAGGAAGCAGACCACATCCCAAAGGCAGCTACTCTGCTGTTTGTGGTAGATCCCACCATGGAGTTGATTGCCAGTCCATTGTGGGGAATACTACCACCAGCTACCCAGCCACTCAGCCAGGCCCAACCAAGTTGACACACAAACATAACCATCACATAGTTGTACTCTGTAACATAACTGACTTGGTGGCAACAGGTTTGATTCCCCACCCCCATACAGCAGAAATATATGCATAATTTAGTACCTTATAAGATTAGGGAATATTGACACAAAGCTCATAAAGATTGTACCACAGCCATGTTTCAGGTTTGGGTTTTTTAAGAAGCCTCCCAGCAATGCTGTGGGGTAGGTGCTGCTGTTACCATCCACCCTTACAGATGAAGAAACTGAGGCACAGAGCAGTGAAGTAACTTGCACAAAACGGCCTCATTGCTAGTGTGTGGAGAAGTTAGGACTTGATGTCTGTTCAGTCACACTTAATGCTATATATGTTTCCTAAAGTAAATACATAATTTCACTTTCTTTTTTTTTTTT
>NW_006922047.1:415442-418957 GCF_000298275.1 Orycteropus afer afer | reverse complement strand
CATAAATGCCTTTTATTATGTTGAGGAATGTCCCTTCTACTCCTATTTTGCTGAGAGTTTTGATCAGAAATGGGTGTTGGATTTTATCAAATGCCTTTTCCATAATTTCACTTTCTGTTTTCAAGTCATTGACATGAACTATCACACTGTATTATTTTTCTACTTGTCTTCCCCTCAACATGATGCTTTCGAGATGAGCCTTGTTGATGCATGTAGTTTCCACAGGCTTTGGAGGTGTCTCTTGAAATCCAACCCCATTCTTTTCTCTGGCTTCTGCTGGTAGACGCTGGGTTCCCAAAGAGCCTTCATCTTTTGAGAAGCACAGTGCTGTTCAGTGCCTCCCTGCTAAGAATCCATCAATGGCTCCTGCTGTCCTCAGGGTGGAGTATGAACTCCAGGGAGGTGCTGGGGCCCTTCCTCCTCCCACACTTGCTGCATTTGGAGCCCTCCCCCCAACCCCAGCCATCCCCTATGATGTCATATTTGTTCTGCCATCCACCCATTCAACAGCTATTGCCTGAGCACCTGCCATGTGCCAGACTCTGTTCTAGAGACAGGGGACCCAGCAATGAAGAAGACAGACAATGACCACTGCCCTGGGGAAGCTGACATTCCCACAGGGTGGGGAGCGACAGATGAGAAAGAGAATAGTAAAATCACTTTATTAAAATTGGCAAGAAATAAAAATCAAGACATGAGAGGGGTGGAGCATGGTAGAGATAGAAACCAAAAAAACCAAACTCACTGCCATTGAGTTGGACCTGACTCATATCCACCCCTCCTTGGGTTTCCGAGGCAGTATCTCTACAGAAGTAGATTGCCCAACCTTCCAAGGAATGGCTGGTGGGTTTGAACCACCAGCCTTCTGGTTAGCAGTCAAGTGCCTTAGGCACTATGCCACTAGAGCTTCTATGGTAGAGATAGGGTGAGGCTCTTTTAGGAGAGGATGTGGTCAGGGAAGGCTTCCCTAAGGAGGCAACATTTGAGCAAAGATGGGAATGAAGCAGGAGGAGAGCATGCCCAGATGAGAAGGAAAAGCATTGCAGCAGAGGGAACAGCCAGTGCAGAGGGAACAGCCAGTGCAGAGGGCCTGAGGTGGGAACAAGCTTAGCATGATTGAGAAGCAGGGAGGAGGCCAGTGTGGCCAGAGCAGAGTGAACTAGGAGAAGGGTAGGAGATAACAGTAAAGGAATCAGAACCTGCCAGACTTCTTTCATATTCACCTCTGGGTCTTTTACCGTTCTGCTCTTTTCACCAGACACGCTTTTATCCACCTGGCAATTTCCTAGCTCATCCTTCACAACTCAACTCCCATGCCAGCCTTTCTGAAAAGCCTGAGCTGACTGCCCCCTACACAGCCAGGTGGTAGCCTCCCCAAGGGCCCCACAGCCCAGATATCTCTTACCTGATACCTTACTGTGTCCATTCATTCATTCCACAAAGATTTAGTGAGCATGTGCCCAGGCATTGGACAATTTCAGAGAGGAGAATCACTCAACAGAGAGAAAGGGGAGCCAGGCCAGAGATGACCGGGCATTGGGGTTAGCCTGGGAAGGTTTTTCGATGAGGTGACATTTAAACAGAGACCTAAAATGCTCAGAAGGGCCAGACTTGGGGAATTGGGATAGAAGGGCATTCCAGATTGGGGAAGAGCTGGTGCAAACGTTGAAAGTAAGGTTAGAATATTTCAGGTGTTGCTGGATGAGGGTAAGGAGAGTGGAGAGCGATGAGACTGGAAAGATGGGCCAGGTGAGGGATGGAAGTTTTTCCTAATAAACCAGGGAAGGGTTTTCCAGCAGGAAGAGGTGGGTGTGATTTAAAGTCCAAGGCAGTTATTATATCTTGTTGAGATCGTACAATTAGCCCTTGGCCTCCTGGTTTCAAGCCCACAGTGCCACCAAAGCCCCCAGCACACGTCGATAAGTGTTCACTGAGTAAACGAGGTTGCAGTGGGAATTTGGCAGCGTTTCTCAGTTCCATCTCAGGAGGCGCCTGGAACTTGGCAGGCAAGAGAAGGTCCATCCCTGGAAAAGAAGAGTTCCTGCCAGCCTAGTCCCTGGGTCAATTCAGAATCTCACTCTGCCTGATCCTTTCCATCTGTAAAATGGGTCAGCTGGAGAATTAGAGGGAAACACCATGTCCCTCGGAACAAGGGCCATGCACATCCTGGTTCCATGATTGCAGTGAGGAGCTACTCTCTGGGTCTCAGTTTCTTCATCTGCATATCGGGCACCAAGGAACTAATTTGATCAACAAATCTTTGAGTTTGGTGTGGCTGAAGTAGAGTGAGTGACAGGGAGAGCAAGACTTGGTGAGGCCAGGGAGGTGACGGCAGTAGGTTGTGCAAGGCTTTATGGGCCTCAGGAAGGACTTGGGCTTTCACCCTAAGTGAGGTGGAAGCCATGGAAGGTTCTGAGCAGAGGAGGGACGTGACCTGACTCAGGCGCCCTCTGGCCGCTGTGGGGGGAACTGATTGTGAGGAGAGACCTGGGAGGAGGTGATTGCACTGGTCCAGGTGGGAGATGATGGGGACTGGACCAAGTGGGGCTTATAGATGGGTGAGTAGTGGACAGGATCTGGATTGTCTTGATTCTTCCTCGTTTTCTTCTCTTTCTCTGTTAAAATTCCCAGAGAGTCGCTCAAAGAAAAAAAGTAAGAGAGAAAACACTGCAGCGGGCTCTCTGGGACAACAGAAACCTCCCAGGGCCACAGGTAACCAAGGTATCTGCAGCCTTCGTGCTTTGGGATCCCAGGAGGGCGCCAAACGTGCAGGCCTCGCCGCTAGGGAGTGCTCCTGGCCCAGAGCCCGGAGCCTGGGAACCTCAGAGTAGTGCCCGTGAGGTCTCCGCCCTTTCGAAGGGCAGAGCTTGCATTTATGAAGCGCCACCTGCATACGGGGTACTTGCAGACCCCATCGATCCTCACAGCTGCCCGCCAAGAAGCGGCTTGTCCATATTTTACTGGAAGAAACTGAGGTTCAGCACCCATAGGGTCGACAGGGCCTACAGTCAGCGGCAGAGTTAGGATTCGAAACCCCTGCCATAATGACAATAACATTAACATCTATTGAGCGCTTACTGTGTTCTCGTCACTTCACATCTCAATTTTACCGACTCTCAGAGGTCAGTAAATTCTTCCCGTTCCTCAGATAGGGCGCCTTGGGGGATTGCGGGGTCCTCGAACGGTCAGAATTTGAACCCAGAACTGCCAGAACCCCCTGATGGTCTCCAAGCAATGGGGAAGCTCCCTTGCCTTTGAGTGTAGGACCCTTGGCCAAATGGGTGCAGAAGGCCTGATTTTGCAAACGGAGAGCTTAGATTAATTGTTATTGTTTTTTTGGGGTTTTGAGGGGTTCCCGGGGGCCTAAAGGGTCCCTCCAGGCTCTTGAACGCGGCTCGTCCTTTGCTTCAGGCAGGGCGGGGAAGTTCCCGCGCGCTCCAACTGCGGACCTTGCGGCAGGGCCAGCGGGGAAGAGGCGGGGAACAGACGGCGGCGGGGGCGCAAGGGCCGGACCC
>NW_006922047.1:395017-415263 GCF_000298275.1 Orycteropus afer afer | reverse complement strand
GAGCAGGCCGGAGCGGGCCGCGGGCCGCGCGCCGAGGGTTGCGCTGTGCAGTCCCTCCGCGCCCCGCCTGGGCGCACGCGCGCTCCTCTGCCGGCCCCTCCCTCCACAGGGACCCCTGGCGGGTGGCGCGAGGACATGGCCAGCGACGCCGTGCAGGTAGGCGCACCTGCGTCGGCGGCGGTGGGGCGACCAGATTGTGCCGGGACCCCCGCCCGTGGCCGCCGGGGTCCCCCAAAGTGGGATGATGAGGCGGGGCCTCCGAGCGCCCCGCGCTCCCTCCCCGGGTCGGGACCCTGGAGCCAGCGTGGCCCCCTTCTCTGCAGGTGGAGGTACGGACGGGGAGGGGACCGAAGGACCGGGAGCCCCGCGGCACCGGGAGCTCGGCTCCACCCCGAGAATCTGAGGGGGCGCGGTGGAGGCGCGACTTTGGGTGTGTGTGGTTGGCTGTGCGTCCCGGTGCCTGGGCCCCCATCAGCCCTCCCCAGCGCTCGGTTTCTGGCAGGTGCCGCTCCACCTGAGGCAGGTGACTGGCGCGGTGCCGGGCGAGGGAGGATGCCGCCGGGCCCCTGCCCCTCCCCCGCACAACAAAGCTCCAGCGGCCCTGCCTCTGGACCGAGATTTAACGATGGTCCCAACGCCACCCAGATTGGCACCTGTTGGCGGAAGTGCCTGAGTCACCTCATTAGGTCCGAGGACGGAGGACCCCCACGCCTACCCTCCGGGCTGCTGGTCGGGACCTTATAGCCCAACTGGCTTGTGTTGGTCAGCAGACAGGGAATACTCCTATACCTAGGTTCCTACCTGCCCTCGGTTGGCATCAAGGCTGGGTCATCCCTTGTACACACACATACTCGTGACTGGCACAAAGCTGCCACTCAGCCAGGCTCTTTTCTGGCCTCCCAGTGCCATGTTGAGGACATCACTGCCTTGGACTCACCTTCCCCATGTGGGACAAGCGGGCCAGGTTGACGTCCCACCCTCTTTGACTCAGTGAGCCAGATCTGAGACATGTCCTGTGCCTCTGTCTGTGCCCCCTTTAGCTCTTTACCATCCAGTCGGCTGTCCTGTGGTCTTTGTGTAACTGGTTCTGTCTCCTTCTGCACCTGCCCCGTCCCCTTTGTGTCTCCCCTGTGACCCCCTATGATATCCCCCTCAGTCCTGCTGATGGCCTGCCAGCCTTGCCGAGGAGCTGGGCGTATCTGGTGTTGCCGATCACACAAGGTCAGACCTTGGGGTGGGCGTGGGCCGGGGCCCCTGCCCCCATCCCTGGCCCAGGGAGGGCTGTGTAGGAGCACCTCTCCCCTGCGCGTGCATGCGCTTGGCACATACCATACTAGATGCCATCAAAGGCTGTGATTCCTGCAACAAGCCTTGACCCATGCCCAGCCCCGCTTTCAGCCGGTCTCCCGGCCATCCCTTTCTCACGGCTGCCTGGGCTGCTGCCCTGTCCCTCTGTCTTTCCCGATGTGTGCCTGTCTATTCTGTGTCCGGCAAACGGATGTCCTGTCCAGATTCCGGAAACGCCCAAGGCATTGAAATATCCGGACATGGGGGTCTAGGTCCCTGGCTGCTCTAGGGAGAGGGGGTTGCTGGGAACTCAGGCCCTGGGCCTGTGTTAAGGGAAGCAGAGATTCTCTTAGGCCAGGCTCTTGATTCCTGGGGCTGCCCTGTTGGCCCACGGGTGACCTCTTGTCCCTGGGTAGGAGTGAGTCACCCCAGGGAGGAGGACCCAGGAGGCTGAACCTCCTTCCCCTATTCTCAGTCCGTAGCTGCTAGAGGTGGACCCACAGTGGCGCTCCTCCTCTCTGGTTGGACTTTTCCAGTTTGAGCTGGCCTCAATCCTGGCTGTACCCCTGCTCTGCCTGCTGGAGAGGGAGTGTGTGAATGCTATCACTTCTTCATTGCGTGTCCTGGGCCCAGTGCCTTCGCCTCTCTGAGCTTTGGTTCTGCCATCAGAAAAACGGGGCTATAAAGGGTGTTTGCAAGAGAGAGAGACAGACAAGGCCACTCTTGGCAGATCCTTAATGAAAAGCAGGCATGGCCCGGGACTGAGTCTGTGTCCTTTAACCCGGGGTTTCTCAGCCTCAGCACTCCTAACGTTTGGGGCTGGATCATTGTTTGTTGTGGGGGGCTGTCCTGGGCACTATGTGACATTTAATAGCATCCCTGACTTCAACCCACTGGATGCCAGTAGTCTCTCCCAGGTGTGACAACCAGAAATGTCTGTGGACATTGCCCAAGTGGTGGGGCTAAGTTACCTTTGGTTGAGAACTGCCAAGACCTCTCCAAGCCTGTTTCCTCGCCTGTGAAGTTGGAGAATAATAGCAGCTGCTCAGGGTTATTAGGAGGGGTTGGTAGGATCTGTGCTCTTGGCCTGTGGTGAACCCTCCCCTCCCTGGGGGCAGCTGCCCTTGAGGTTGGTCAGCAGCCAGTGGTGACTTTCCTCATCTGTGAAATGGGTTCTCAGAGCAGAGGGAGATACACAGGAGCAGCACTTAGCCGCTGCTGGGATCCTGAGTGTCCCTTTTGAAATCCTGGCCTGCCTCCTGCTGGGTGAGGGTCCTTGAGATAAGTTTTGGCACCCCTCCGGACCTATTTCTTCATCTAGAGAATGGGGTGAAAATAGTGCCTCCCTCGTGGGGTTGCATTTGTTGACCTGTGGGAAGCTTCTGGTGACTACTATTATTAATAGTTGTATTTGAGCTGTTAGTGTGTGCTTGGCAAGTGTTTGCAGGCTGCTGGGTCATCCTCATCCCAGCCCCTCAGTGTTGTCCCCCCAGTGTGTTGACCTCAGGGAGACTCACTGGGCCAGGCGGGCCCCTAAGACTAGGTGCTGTGGTCAGCAGCAGTAGGCGGCTGGGCTGGGAGGAAGCAGGAAGTTGGAAGGCCTATGCCTGCAGGAAGAGGCCCCGCCTCTGCAGAAGTTGCTGTACTGACCCCAAAGGGGAAGTCGGGGACAAGGGGTGGGCGGGAGGGCCTGGCTGCAGGGACACGTGGAGGTATCAGCAAGGCTGGAGGCCTGTAGGAGCATGGGCTGGCTGTGAGGCTGCAGGGAATGTGGGTCCATGTGTGAGTGTGTGGGCTGTGTCCACATGGGTAGGTGGAATTGTGCATGTCCAGGTTCTACAGTGGCTTGTGTACATGCGAATGTGTGCAAACAAGTGCACATGTGGGTGGGTATGGGAATATGTACATATTTGTGAACCTGTGCTCTGTGCACACACCCATAGGTGTGGGAGTGCATATACATGTGAGTCCATGTTCTGTGTGCACACATCCACAGATATAGGAGCACGCACACAGTGTGAGCCTATGTTCACATGAACACCTGTAGATGTGAGCACACCCAACTCAGCCCCTGGAGCCTACACACACTAGTGGAAGCCTGTTTGCTATGTACACAGTAGTGAGGATGAGAGTGTGCATGCCCATGTACTTTGGGCACCTTCACAGCACAGGGAGGGAGCACAGTTCCCTGGTTGCCTCTGGGAAGCAGGCTCAGCCCTGGAGTGGGAGCTGAGGGAAAGCTCCCCTACATGCCCCAGACCCCCAAAGCCCCAGAGCTGGCTGGCCGCAGGGGTTGCTGGGAGCTGGCAGGAAAGAGGAAGTGGTGATGAGAGAGGCCCTGGCAGGGCTGAGGCTCAGGAAGAGGGCGGGGCCCTCACCCTGGACCCAGGATGGCGGAGCCTGATCCCTCTTCGGACCAGGAGCTGGAGGTGGGGGCTGGGTCCCTGTGGTGGGCTGGTGGAAGAGGACCCCAAAAGGGACAGGCCATGGGGGCACGAAATGGTGCCTTGCCCTCCATACCTCTTAGTATTGGACTGAGGAGAGGAGATGGGGCCCTGACCTCTAGTCTCTCTGTTTGGAGGAAGAAAATATTTGGAGCCCTTTGGGGCTCCCAGGTTGGGGGTGTAGAGAAGGAAGGAGATAAGGCCTGTGCTTGGAAACATGTAGTTTGGGGGGGGAGGTGGGCCCACCTTTAAGATCTTGTGGGTCAGGGAACAGGGAAGGGAAGACAGGGCCTAATTTCAGGACCTCCTAGTTTGAGGGGATGGCAGAAGGGAAACAAGGCCTATCATTGCGATCTCTTAGATTGCGGGGGACAGCAGAGGACAGGCAGGCCTTCCCTTGAGACCTTCTAGTTTAGGACAGCAGAGGAAAAATGAGGCCTACCTGTTAGTTTGAAGGGGATGGGAGAGGGGAGGCCAGGCCTACCCTCAGCACCCTCTGGTTTGAAGGGGACAGCAGTGGGGCAATGGGATATGCCCTAGGGATCTCCTACTTTGAGGGGAACTGCAGAAGGGAGATGGATCTCTTATAGGGTCTTCCTAGTTTGGGGGACAGCAGAGGAGAAATGGGGCCTACCTTTGAGACCCTCCAGTTTTGGGGTATAGTGGTAGGGCAGTGGAGTCTGCCTTCCAGAATTCCACTGCATGAGGGATAGATGGAGACTGGACTGTTCATATGGGAGTCCCTAGTTGGAAGGGCTGGAGGAAAGGAGAAGGCCTGCCTTGGTTCTTTGTTGTGTGAAGGAGTTAGAAGCAGAGACAGGACCCTGCCCTCACCTCCCAGTTTAGGGGCTCTGAGGAGGTGGAGCAGGCCCTGTCTTTAGGAGTCCTAATCTGGGAGGATATGAGGAGGCCAGGCCCTGATTGACTGAGGTTGTCGACCCCCCAAAGTTGTCCCCCACTGACCCTGCTCTGTCCCACAGAGCGAGCCACGCAGCTGGTCCCTGCTGGAGCAGCTGGGCCTGGCAGGGGCGGACCTGGCAGCCCCGGGGGTGCAGCAGCAGCTGGAGCTGGAGCGAGAGCGGCTGCGGCGGGAGATCCGCAAGGAGCTGAAGCTGAAGGAGGGCGCCGAGAACCTGCGGCGGGCCACCACCGACCTGGGCCGCAGCCTGGGCCCCGTGGAGCTGCTGCTGCGTGGCTCGTCGCGCCGCCTCGACCTCCTGCACCAGCAGCTGCAGGAGCTACATGCCCACGTAGTGCTGCCCGACCCTGTGGCTGCTGCCCGTGGTGAGCTGGGGCTGCTGGGGGTGGGGGATGCGGGACTCTAGGGGTTTCCACTAGTCGTGGGCACCATCTCCATCATACAGCCAGGCCAGCAACAGATAGTCTACCATTTCCGCTGCCCCCAGAGAGCCGGCCTCAGTCACAGTGACTCTGTCTCCAAACAGTCATAGCAAAGAGTGAAACCCGCACAGCCACCCCACACCCAGATCTCACACTGACAGCCAGATGTACATGCTGTCATCCACACCTAGACACTCAGACATACATGCTGTCAGCACCCAGCACACAGTCACTCCAACAACCAGCAGCTCCCAGAGACTTAACCTTCTGTTACACCAACACCCTGACAGTCACACACATAGTCACACCAATACCTGGACAACACCAAAGACTGCTGTACTGTCATATGAATACACAGAGACTTTCCCATCTGATGACACCAACCTCCAGAGATTCACACACAGTCTCACTAACACCAACCAGTGCCCAAAGCCTTCCGACTGTCACCTGAATACCCAGAGATTTCTGCCACACCAATACCTGGACAATACCCAAAGACTCTCACACGCATCACTTCAACATCTAGAGACTCTCACCCACAGTCTCACCAACACCTGATGACACCCAAAGAGACACACACATCACGTCAGTATATGGAGACACAGTCTCACACACACACAGGCAACACCCCAAAATACAAAAACTGTCACACAAGTACCCAGAGATTCACACACAACCACCCAGTATGTATGGAGCTATATAGTCCACCAACAGCCAGGTAGGTTTCTGTACAACCACACTACCTGAAGACTTGTCCTCACTTATACCAACACCTGGACCTTCCATCCGCATGAATATGTCAACACCTGGAAAAGATACCATCACGGCAACACTCCAAGATAGAGACAAGGACACAGAGAGGATTGGGTACAGTCACAGGTTACCTGGAGACCCCCCCAGAGTCACACCAATCTTCAGAGACTCCCACACATAACCATTCAGCACCTAGAGACACAAGTGGACTTACACACAGTCACACCAGCACCCAGAGGTCTGAGTGCACACCTGTGCCCATAGTCAGGAATGTCTGCAGAGTCATCCCATCTCCTGGAGTCCCACACAACCATTCTAACCCCTCAGTCCATTCCATGCCCTGCAATTCACAGACATAATCACATGCAGTGTGTAAATAGTTGGGGATTCCTGTACATGGTTGCACCAACACCCATGGAGTCACACACAGCTGGAGACTTGCCTGAACTCTGTCATGCTGGGTCCTGCCCCCAGTCCTGAGGGGGGTTCCCTGTGAGGCTTAGGGTGCTTGGAACCTTCCAGGCACTGTCCTGCCTCCTGCCTGTCTGCTGGCCAACCACACCTTGTCTACCTGCATCCCAGGGGTGTGGGATAGCCAAGCTGGGCAGATGCTGTGAACAGAGTCCCCCTGAGTAGACCAATGTGAGGGCCATAGTGACTCTCTCTCACTTGCCCCCTCCAGATGACCCGCAGTCTCCGGGTGGAGGCAGCCCAGCCTGCTTGGCCACCAACCTGAGCCGTGTGGCTGGCCTGGAGAAGCAGCTGGCCATCGAGCTGAAGGTGAAGCAGGGAGCAGAGAACATGATCCAGATGTATAGCCACGGCAGCACCAAGGTGGGGGCTGCTGCATGCGTGCATACCTCCTTTATGCATGTACACACCCACATGCACCTACATGTGTGCACACACATGAATACCCACCCACATGTGTGTAGAGCAAGGGCTTAGGGGGTGGAGGATGGAGCCACTTAGAGCTGCCCTTATGGGTCAGGGACAGAGGGGCTAAACAGATGACTTGGAAATAGGACTTGGGGGGGGCAGCTCATGGGGGTATATGGGAAATGGTGAATGTGGGTGCTGTCAGATGGATACACAGCAGAGACTGTCCCCTATGTTCAGACAGTCACCCTCAGAGACTCAAGGGGAGCCACAGTCAGGGCAACACACAGACTCTCACTGCTGTGGGGTGTGTCTCTCACATACATGCACACAGCCATATCAAGGCTAGGACACACACAGACACACAGTTATGACAACACCTGACACACACATTGTCCTAACATCAGAGAGATAGTAATAACAACACTTAGAAACACTGTGGATAACCGCACACAGTCACATGGATCTCTAGAGGCATACAGGCACATGCACTATCATATACTGTCCAGAGACCAACCAGCACGACATATCTGAACATGCACACAATCAAATCCATACCCCGAGCCTGGCATTGTCCTGCAGACACATGTATCCTCAGTTATAACATCACACACACACACACAGACACACAAGCACACACACAGATCTACATCAACACACAGACTCACACAGCCAGACCTACAGCCAGAGAACGATGTGTTCACCTTGTCAGGAGACCACACGT
Organism: Orycteropus afer afer; assembly: GCF_000298275.1. Taxonomy (NCBI): domain Eukaryota; kingdom Metazoa; phylum Chordata; class Mammalia; order Tubulidentata; family Orycteropodidae; genus Orycteropus; species Orycteropus afer. Next base: position 407,835 of record NW_006922047.1, on the reverse strand, counting down.
GGTCATCTGCCTGTGTGCACACAACTGCAAATGTTATGTGGCAGGATACAACCCACAGACTATTTTTTTACCTTTTATTGGGGTGTAATGTATGCAGTAAAGTGCACAAAATTTAAGTGTATAGCCTGATGGATTTTTGCCTATGCACACATCACCCACATCAAAATACAGAATATCACCCATCACCCAAAAGCTTCCCTCATTCTCAAATACGTCTTGCATCACTGAGCTGGAATACTCTTCATTGCTGATTCCTGGCAATTCTTCCTTTAAGAACATAAGGTCTATTGCAACATATGCAAAAAAAAAAAAAAAAAAAAAAGATTCCCTCACACCCTCTCCAGGCAGTACCCAGACACACAGACTTCAATTGCCACAGTTAGTTTTGCCTGGTTTTGAGCTTCCTATAGATAGAACCAAGGTGCTCTGGTGGTGCAGTGCCCAAGGCATTTGACTGCTAACCAGAAGGTTGGTGGTTCAAACCCACCAGCCACCCTGCAAAAGAAAGATGGGGCAATCTGCTTTCATAAAGATTTACCACCTTGGAAACCCATGAGGGTCACTATGAGTCAGAAATGGGTATTTTCTTTTTTTTAAATAGATAGAACTAGGGGCCTCTGTGTGGCACAAATTATACTCAACTAGTAACCTAAACAACAGTAACCTAAAGGGGAGCTCTGGTAGTGTAGTGCCTCAGGCACTTGACTGCTATCCAGAGGGCTGGCGGTTCAAACCCACCAGCCACTCCTTGGAAGGAAGTTTGGGCAATCTACTTCCATAGTGATACTGCCTCGGAAACCCAAGGAGGGGTCGCCATGAGTCAGGTCTGACTCGACGGCACATAACAACAACAACAGTAACCTAAAGATTGGTGGTTCAGACCACCCACTGACACCACAGAAGGAAGGCCTGGTGATCTACTTCTGCAAAGAATTGAAAAAAGCACGGCCCACTGCCATTGAGTTGATTCCTAACCATAGTAACCCTAGAGGGCAAAGTAAAGCTGCCCCTGTAGTGTGTCTAAGGCGATAGGTCGGTATGGAGGCAGACTGCCTTATCTTTCTCCCACAGAGTGGCTGGTGGGTTTGAACCACTGACCTTTCGGTTAACGGCCTAATGCTTTCACCACCACTCCACCAGAGCTCCTTCCATTAAATTAAAGTCAGGAAAACCCTACAGAAGACAGTTCTGCTCTGCAACATGGAGTTGCCATGAGTCAGAATTAACTTGACAGCGTGGGTTTTGTTATTTATTTATTTACTTTTTTAAAAATGTAGTTAGAAACACCCACTCTGTCTTCTTTTCCACCCCAAGTTGTTGCTGTGGGTTTGTTAAAACAGCACCCACCTGGGGGTAAGGATTCCTCGGGAGGTCCCAGCTCTCAGCTTACGAAAACTGGCGAGCTGGCTCCGGTGTCCAGGCCCGGGGTTTCCCACTGGCACACTCTTGGAGTCAGAGGGCCCAGCTCAGTGACAAGGCCTGGACCTCCAACCTGACTGGATCTCAGATCTCACCAGCTCAGACACTGTGTGCACATTCCAGGCATATAATCAACTAATAAAAAGTGTGCTGAAGGAACAAAAACCTGTCCTTGAACCTGGTTAGATGTTTCTTGACCTTTCTTTCATGATCCTTCCACCAAGGAGCCTTTATAGACATTTTTTTCCTAATTGCCCTACCCCATGAAATTTTAAAAAATTATAGTAAAATGCACATAACATAAAATTTACCATTGTAATCATTTAGAAGCGAAGAATTCAGTGCCATTAGGTACATTCACAGTGTTGTGTAACCATCAGCACTATTTCTGAAAGCTTTTCATCCCCTCAAACAGAAACTCAGAGCCCCTTTAGAAAAAACTTCCCAGCCCTGACCCTGAGCCCCCGACAACCTCTACTCTACTTCCTGTCTCTGGATTTGCCTCTTGTGAACGTTTCATATAAAGGGGCTCATCCGACATGCGGCCTTTTGTGTCTGGCTTTTCTCGCTGAGTGTAACGTTTTTGAGGTTCATCCGTGTTGTACCCCATGCCAGTGCTTCATTCCTTTTCACGGTCAGATGGTATCCCATTGTATGCTGACGCGCACTGTATTTGTCCATTCACCTGTTGATGGCTACGTGGGTTGTTCCCACCTTTTGGCTGTCATGAACGGTGTTGCTGTGAGCATTAGTGTATAAGTTTTTATCTGAACATCGTCCATGATTTATTTATTTATTTTTAAATTGTGGTGAAAATAATATACAACAAAACCTTCATCAATTCAATAATTTCTACAGTTATAACTATACCCCATGAATTTTTAATCCTACAGATCAACCATATATCTGTCTAGGTGCTATAAGTATATCTATGCTTTATACATAAAAAGAGTAAGAGTTTCTGTCCCCTCACTTCCAGTTTCCATCTGTTTGAGGATGACTTAAGGAACCCTGGTGGCACAGTGGTTAAGTGCTTGACTGCTAACTTGAAGGTTGGTGGTTTGAATCCACCAGCTGCTCCACATGAGAAAAGACCTGGCAGTCTGCTCCTGTAAAGATTATAGCCTAGGAAACACTATGGTGGCAGTTCTACTCTGTCCTAGAAGGTCAATAGGAATTGGAATTGACTTGATGGCAGTGGATTTTTTTTTTTTTTTTTTTTTTTGGTGTGGGCTACCATGACCACATTGAGCATGCTTGGATGAGGCACAGTGTCTTATCTGAACAGAAATACAGTACAAAGTAGATGAAAAATCCACGACCAGTTCCCTGAAACTTTTACGTACATCGGGTCATGGGCTGTGATTGGTTGTGACCCTTCCTTCCTTATTTATTAATTTAAATTGTGGTTTGGATGAAAATCCAAACAGCAAATTCATTTTCCATTCAACAGTTCATACACATTTTGTTTCATCACATTAATTGCAATCCCTACAGTGTAAGAACTCTCTTCCCACTTCCTCCTTGTGGTTACCTTTTCCCTGTGTCCTTTTCTATGTATTCCTGCCCTCTAAGCTTTCTCCCTGTGCAAATGCTGCCCTTCTGATCTCTTGGTCGTGGTCATACTTGAACCCCTCATACAGCCCCTCGCTGACTGTACATTGTCTCATACACCCCTAGTCACTCTCCAAGACTCACCCATGTGTTGCAGTCAGGGCTACCCTGGCCATGGGGACCACTCTGCCAGGTATGTGTTGTCCTGATAGCTGACACAGACACAGTGCCTGTTGCGTACCAGACCTGGCTCAACCCTGCCTTCAGATTAGCTCCCTCAGTCCTCTGTCCAGTGGGGGTTGGCACATTGTGCGCATGAGGAAACTGAGGCCCAGACAGCTTGAGTGGCTGGCTTGAGGTGACCCATCTGGAAAGTGGCTGAGCTGGAATTGGAACCTGTGTGCTGCATCACTCCACCTAGGACGTGGGTGTGTACACTGTCATACCCACCACACGCACTCCAACACACGGTTGCCTGGGGATTACGCAGCATGGATGAAGGGCTTGTGGTCCAACTCCAGCTGCCTATCCTCCCTCTCAGCACCCATCTCTGCCCCTAGGACCGGAAGCTGCTGCTGACAGCCCAGCAGATGCTGCAGGATAGTAAGACCAAGATCGACATCATCCGGATGCAGCTGCGCCGGGCTCTGCAGGCTGGTCAGCTGGAGAGCCAGGTGGCCCCGGATGAGGCCCAAGGTGAGCACCCGCCCTGAGACAACTGGCCTGTTTCCTGCCCTATGGGGCTCAGTTCCCAGCCCACGAAAGACCCTTTTCTGGGGCAGGGAGGTGGGCACTGTGACTCGCTGTGCAACTGGGACCTATTCCTGACCCCCTCTGGGCCTGTTTCTCATTTGTCCCAGGCAAGGTTTGGACTAGATCAAGTATTGGTGAATTATGACCTATGGGCCAAATCCTGCCATCTGTTTTTGTAAATAAAGTTTTATTGGCACACAGCCATGCCCATTTATTTACTGCTGTTCCTGGCTGCTTTTATGCTACAATGTCGAGTTGAGTGCTTGCAACAGAAACTGTGAGATCCAAGAGCAGAAAATATCTACTCTCTGGCTCTTTCCAGGAACTATTTGCCAACCCCTGGACTAAATGGTTGTCTTGTCCTGTTCACTCCTATGTGTGTAGAACTGTGGGTGTCCACAGCACACGTGTGTATATGTATGTGCACACATGCATACGTGCCTATGTATGAATGCCCAGGGAAGTCTCACAGGAATATGTGGAAGTTGTCACCTGCACTTGTGAGAAGGGCTTGGTGTATTGTGTGTATGGATGACTGTGTCTGTGTATGTCAGTGTTATGACCTTGTGGGGACCAGGGGTTGTGTGTATGTCCTTGTAACAATACATGGAGGAAGCTGTAGGTGAATGAAATTTTATTTGTTTGTCCTGGTGAGAGGTAGTAGGACCAGTGAGAGGTGGTAGGACCATCTGTCAGTTGGTGGAGAGGCTTATAACTGGATGACAGTGTGTGTGTGTGTGTGTGTGTGTGTGTGTGCGTGCACACGTCTCGGGAGTGTCAGTGTGACTGTCCGTGTGATTGTCCCAGTTTATTGTACTGTGATGGCTGATGTGTTGCGATGATGCTGGAAGCCATGCCACCAGTATTTCAGGTGCCAGGAGGGTGGCCTGTGGTAGATAGGATTTCAGCAGGGCTTCCAGACACTGACAGGTTGGGAAGAAGAACCTGGTGCTGTACTTCTGAAAACACTAACAGTGACAACATTATGAATAGCAGCAGAACGTTGTCTGGTACAGCGCTGGAAGATGAGCCCCTCAGGTTGGAAGGCACTCAATGCATGACTGGGGAAGTGCTGTCTCCTCAAAGTAGCAAAAACGAAAACCAAACTCACTGCCATCGAGTTGGATCCGACTCATAGAGACCCCTCCTTGGGTTTCTGAGGCAGTATCTTTACAGAAGTAGATTGCCCAGTCTTCCTTCCAAGGAGTGGCTGGTGGGTTTGAACGTCTAGCCTTCTGGTTAGCAGTCAAATGTCTTAGGCACTACGCCCCCAGAGCTCCTCAAAGTGGAGTTGACCTTAATGATGTAGATGGAGTAAAGCTTTCAGGACCTTCATTTGCTCATGTGGCTTGACTCAAAATGAGAAGAAACAGCTGCAAACATCCATTAGAAATTGGAAAAGGGAATTATGAAATATGAACCTAGGAAAATTGTAAGTTGTCAAGAATGAATGCTTGAAGATCCACATCCAAGGCATTGTTTGGTGCTGTTGTGCCGGTTCCAACTCGTAGGGACCCAGTCCACAATGGGGGAAACATCGCCTGGGCCTGCACCGTCCTCACAGTCACTGCTGGGCTTGGGCCCATTGCTGCAGTCACTGTGTCAGTCCATCTTGTTGAGGGTCCGCCTCTTTTTTGCGGATTCTGTACTTTACCAAGCATGATGTCCTTCTCCAGGGCTTGGTCCCTCCTGATAACATGACCAAAGTATGTGAGACAAAGCCACTTTACCATCCTTGCTCTCTGGCTGTATGTCTCCAAGATAGATTTGTTCATTCTTCTGGCAGAGAATATTGAACATTCTTGCCAACACCCTAATATAAAGACATCAGTTCTTCTTCACTCTTCCTTAGTCATTCTCCAGCTTTCACAAACATGAGACGATAGGCATTAGTGAGCTGGAATGGGCTGGTATTGGACATTTTGAATCACAGTTATATGGTCTACTATACAACAACAAATTGAAGAGGAACAGCATTGCTTTCATTGTCAAAAAGAACACTGCAAGACCCATTCGGAAGTACAATGCTGTCAGTGATAGAATAATATCCGTATTCCTATAAGGAAGACTGGTTAATATGACTGTTATTCAAATTTATGCACTGTCTTAGTTATCTAGTGCTGTTATAGTAGAAATACGGAGTAGATGGCTTTAACAAACTCATTTTCTCAAGTGTGGAGGCTAGATGTCTGAATTCAGAGTGCTGGAAGAAGAGGAAGAAGATCCTTATCTCTTCTGAGCTTCTGCTTCCTGGTTCCTTGGAGATCTCCATGTGTCTTGGCATCTAATCTATCTTACCCCATCTCTGCCCTTAGCTCACATTTAATCTCTTAGATTTCAAGAAATCGACTCAAGACACACCCTATAGTAATTTTGCCTCATTCATGTAACAAAAACAACTCATTCCCAAATGGGATTATAACCACAGGCATAGACATTAGGAATTGCATATTTTGGGGGGACATAGTTCAGTCCATAACATGCATGAACCACTAATGCCAAAGATGAAGAAATTGAAGATTTTTTTTTAACAACTTCTGCAATCTGAAATTGATCAAAATGCAACCAAGATGTGCTGATAATTTCTGATGATTGGAATGGGAAAGTTGGAAATAAGCAAGATGGATCACTAGATGGGGAATGTGGTCTTGGTGATAGAAAGGACTCCAGAGATGGAGTGATAGAATTGTCAAGACTAATGCCCTATTTGTTGGAAATGCCCTTTTTCACAACATAAATCACACCTGTATGTGTGGACCTCACTAGATGGAATGAATGTGCAAGAATTGAATCAACTACGTAAGTGGAAAGAGAAGATAGAGAAGCTCAGTATCATCTGTCAGAACCAGGCCAGGGACCGACTGGGGAGCAGACTGTCAGTTGATCATCTGTAAGTTCAAGTTGAAGCTGAAGAAAATGAAAACAAGTCCATGAGAGCCAAAGTATGACCTTGAGTATATCCCATCTGAATTTAGAGACTATTTCAAGAATAGATTTGATGCATTACACACTAATGACCAAAAACCAGAAGAATTGTGGGATGACATCAAGGGCATCATATGTGAAGAAAGTCAAAGATCATTAAAAAGGCAAGAAAGGAAGAAAAGACAAAAGTGGATGTGAGAATAGATCCAGAAACTTGCTCTTGAACATACAGTCACTAAAGCAAACTGAAGAAATGATGAAGGAAGAGCTGAACAGAAAAGGATGGCTCAAGTAGACAAAGTATTATAGTGAAATGTGCAAAAACCTGGAGTTAGAAAACCAAAAGGGTAGAACACATTCTGCATTTCTCAAGCTGAAAGAACTGAAGGAAAAAATTCAGGCCTCAAGTTACAATATTGGAAGATTCTATGGGCAACATATTGAATGAAGCAGGAAGTATCAAAAGAAGATGAAAGTAATACACAGACATACTGTACCAAAAAGAATTGGCCAATGTTCAACCATTTCAGAAGGGATCATATGATCAAGAACCAGTAGCATTGAAGGAAAAAGTCTAAGTTGCACTGAAGGAAGTGGTGAAAAACAAGGCTTCAGGAATTGATGGAGTACCACTTGAGAGGTATCATCAAACAGATGTAACGCTGGAATCTATGCCAAGAAATCTAGAAGACAGCTACCTGGCCAACTGACTGGAAGGGATCCATCTTTGTGTCCACTCCAGAGAAAGGTGATTCAACAGAATTTGGAAATAAGCAATATTGCCAATATCACACGCAACTAAAATTTTGCTGAAAATAATTAAAACGAAGATGTAGCAGTATAGGGAACTGCCAGAAATTTGAGCTGGATTCAGAATGAGGAATATTATTGCTGATGTCAGATGATCTTGGCTGAAAGCAGAGAATACCAGAAAAATGTTTACCTGTGTTTTATTGACTATGCAAAGGCATTTTACTGTGTGAATCATAATAAATTGTGAATAACATTGTGAAGAATGGAAATTCCAGAACACTTAATTGTGCTCATGTGGCACCTGTACATAAACCAAGAGGCAGTTGTTCAGAGAGAACAGGGGGATACTGCATGGTTTAAAATCAAGAAGGGAGTGCATTAGGGTTGTATCCTTTCACCATACTTATTCAATCTGTATGCTGAGCAAATAATCCGAGAAGCTGGACTGTATGAAGAAGAATTTGGCATCAGGATTGGAGAAAGTCTTGTTAACGACCTGCAATATGCAAATGACACAATCTTGCTTGTTGCAAGTGAGAATGACTTGAAGCACTTACTAATGAAGATCAAAGACTGTAGCCTTCAGCGTGAATTAATACTTCAACATGAGGAAAACAAAAATCCTCACAACTGGACCAGTAAGCAGTATCTTGGTAAATGGAGAAGAGATTCAAGTTGTCAAGGATTTCATTCACAACCAGTGCCCATGGAAGCAGCAGTAAGAAATCAAAGGATGTATTGCATTGAGTATATTTGTTGCAAAAGATGTTTTTAACATATTAAAAAGGAAAGATGTCACCCTGTGGATTAAGGTATACCTGACTCAAACCATGGTGTTTTCAGTTGCCTTTCACACATGTGAAATCTGGACAGTGACTAAGGAAGACCGCAGTAGAATTGATGCATTTGAATTGTGGTGTTGGCAAAGCATATTGAATATACTATGGACTGCCAGAAGAACGAACAAATCTGTCTTAGAAGAAGTATAGCCAGAATGCTCCTTAGAAGCGAGGAGGGTGAGACTTAGTACTTTGTCTCTTGTACTTTGGTCATGTTGTCAGGAGGGACCAGTCCCTGGAGAAAGACATCACCCTTGGTGAAGCAGAGGGTGAGTGAAAAACAGCAAGACCTCAACGAGATGGATTGACACGGTAGCTGCAGCAATGGGCTCAAATATAGCAATGATTGTAAGGATGGGGCAGGACGGGGCAGTGTTTGTTCCGTTGTACGCAGGGTCTCTGTGAGTCAAAACTGACTTGATGACCTAACACCAACAACAACATGAACCTCCACATGGCTTCTTGGGAACTGTGTGATGGCACATGTGCTGCTGGGGAACATCGTAACCATGGGGACAGTGCAGCCCTATGTCCATCATTGTAAAAGTTGTATTATTGCCTGAGTGCTTTGTGGCCGCAAGCCTGGGATGAGAGTGTGACTCTGTTTCTAAGATATTGTACTTGGGCATATGAGGGTTTGTGTGACTGTCTGCATTGTGAGTGTCCAGGTAAGTGCCACATACCTGTGGGTGACAGTACGACTGTGACTCTGTAACTGAGTACCACTATATGTGCTGGGACCATTATGCTGGACAGGAAGATTGTCCCAGACACAGCAATGTGTGTGACCATGACCTTGTGCTTGGTGGTGATTTTCTCGTATCTGTGTGGCATGGTGTCTTTGTGCCATTCATTGGGTGACATGGCTGTGTCCTGTGTTGGTCCATGACTGTGTCCCTGTGACTTCACGCTGTGTGTGACAGCCAGTCTGTTTTCCTGTGACATAGGGTCTCTGTGCCTGTCTGAGTGATGCTGCACTGCTCGTGTGACAGTGTAACAGTATTTCTTTTCCTGTCCAGGAGCCTCATCCATGTGGCAGGGTGATAATGTTCCTAGGACTCTCCCTGGGCAGAGGTCAGAGCCCTGAGGATTTGTGTCACAGTGTAACTGTGTCCCTCTTACTGGCTCTGTGCCTAGGCACAGAGGGTTGGTGTCACTGTGTATCCCTCTGCCCTATGATGGTGTGTATTCCTGTGCACAGGGGTGACGGGGATATGTCTGTGATGCTCGAGACTGACCCCTGTGACAGTGTCCTTGTGCATGATGGTGACGGGCCTGGGTCTGTGTGACAGCATCTATGATAGTGTTCCTGTTTCCTGCTGGTAGGAGGGATGAGAAGGAGGGGGCAGTGAGTGGTGATTTGCGTGTGTCCTGTGCCAATGTTCCTGCCAGTGTTTGCATGTCTGGACCCTAGTTAGTTGAACCTAGGTCCTAGGCTGGGCTCATCGTCTGGTTTCTGCAGGGGGTCTGGACCTGGGGGCGGTGGAGCTACGCATCGAGGAGCTACGGCACCACTTCCGAGTCGAGCACGCCGTGGCAGAGGGCGCCAAGAATGTGCTTCGCCTTCTCAGTGCTGCCAAGGCCCCTGACCGCAAGGCTGTTAGCGAGGTGAGTGGTGGGGCTTAAACACGGGCAGAGCTGTGGCGGGGGTGGGGCCTCAGCAAAGTGAGTGGGGCCTGGGCACCTCAACTGGGCCAACCTCAACTGGGCGGAGCCTAATCGAAGGGTGGGATGCTGCAAGGGGAGGGTCCCTGACTGGGGTGGGGCCAGTGCTAGAAAGCCTCTTCCAGGGCCAGGGCCTGCTTTTGGAGGAGCCCTGGGTTGGGACCAAGATGGTTAGGGTTGTAGGCCTCTAGGGAGAAGGAGCCCAGGGTGAGACTTAGCCAGTCTGGGCCAGGCCTGTGTCTGCACCTGGGGCCGAGCATCTAGTGCCCCCAGGCCGACTGCCCCCCAGCCTGGCCTCCTCACCACAGGCCCAGGAGAAGCTAACTGAATCAAACCAGAAGCTGGGGCTGCTGCGGGAGGCACTGGAGCGGCGCCTCGGGGAGCTGCCCGCCGACCACCCCAAGGGAAGGCTGCTGCGCGAGGAACTTGCCGCCGCCTCCTCTGCTGCCTTCAGCGTCCGCCTGGCCGGCCCCTTCCCTGCCACCCACTACAGCACCCTGTGCAAGCCCGCACCACTCACAGGTGGGCCCCACCCTCTGCAGCTCTGCAGTCACCACCCATGCAGTTTCCCTAGCCCCAGACCCTCAGCCCTGGTAGTCTGGGACCCACAGCTCCAGACCCTATGCTCCCATCTGGGAGCCCCACCACCCACACCCTAGGTCACCACCTTTTCCAGCACTGAACTCCCCATCATCCTACTGTCCTCTCCCTTCACTGTTTACCCCAGTGTCTAGCCCTAGACCCCATTTCTCTAGGCCACACACCCTGAATCCCTGCCCTGTCTTGCCATCTGATTCTGGACTTCTGTCTTCCTCCTTGTCCTATCCTAGCCCTCCCCACACAATGTGCCCCCCAACACCTATCTTGTTACTTCAGTACCAGACCCCTAGTCTAAGCCCACACTCAGAACCCCAGCCTTAGCCATCTGACCCAAACTTCTGAGCCCCCAGACCAGCCAGCCTCACCCCCGTAAATCCCCCTAGCCTGCACCCCTCCACCCAGCCCCTCCATAGACCCCCAGCTCTAGATCAGCATGCTCAGTCCTACCCTGGACTCCCCAGGTCTACATTGCTCTGCCTGATCAGCAGCCCCAGCCTCCTCCCTAGCACCCTCTGTCCCTGAACTCCAGCATCTCTATCCTGGCCCACCACAGCCTCAGCCCACAGGTCTTTTGTTCCATATTTCCAGCATCCCGCCACAGCCATCCTGGTCTCAGATGTCCCTGTCCCACCCACTTGCACACTGGCCACTTCAGGTCATGGTCACTTAGCCTGCAGGTCCCTTGCCTGACTCAGATATGGCCCCCACTGAGCCTGCCCCTCCTACAGGGACACTGGAGGTGCGTGTGGTGGGCTGCAGAGACCTCCCAGAGACCATTCCCTGGAACCCTTCACCCGCGGCGGGGGGAGCTGGGGCCTCCGACAGCCGTACCCCCTTCCTGAGCCGCCCAGCCCGGGGCCTTTACAGCCGAAGCGGAAGCCTTAGTGGCAGGAGCAGCCTCAAAGTTGAAGCTGAAAACACCAGTGAGTAGAGCATCATGGGATCTTGAAGGTTGAGGTAGAGTGTGGGTGGTGTCCTGGGATACCCCACATTTGCAACACTATAAAAACTAATGCATTCAAACTATGGCCCACAGGTCAATTCTTGTCCATTTCCTATTTTTGTAAATAAAATTTCATTGGAACACACACACACACACAAAGAATTTAATTTTACTTGGATCCACAATCAATGCTCATGGAAGCTGTTGTTGTTGTTATTTGTTGTTATGTGCCGTTGAGTCGGCCCCGACTCATAGCAACCCCTCCTTGGGTTTCCGAGGCAGTATCACTATGGAAGTAGGATTGCCCAACCTTCCTTCCGAGGAGTGGCTGGTGGGTTTGAACCGCCAGCCGTCTGGTTAGCAGGCAAGTGTCTTAGCCACTATGCTACCAGAACTCCCTCATGGAAGCAGGAGTCAAGAAATAGGATAATGTATTGCACTGGGCAAATGTGCTGCAAAAGGCTTCTTTAAATTGTTAAAAACAAAGATGTCGTTTTGAGTAGCAAGGTGCACCTGACCCAAGCCATGGTATTTTCAGTCACTTCATATGCATGTGAAAGCTATACAATGAATAAGAAAGACCTAAGAATTGTTCCCTTTGAATTATGGTATTGTTTAAGAGTATTAAATACACCATAGGGGGTAAAAAAAAAAAACTAATGCATTCATACAAAAATGTGTATATAAAGAAAGAAGGAATAACAAGAAATAGAATACTGCAAGCTCCCTGGAAGCTTGCACACTCATTCCTAAATTCTGTCTTAGAAGTAGCCACTCTCCTGACTTAAGATTTTCATACCCTTGCTAGTCTTTATAGTTTTAGCTCCTGTATATGCTTCTCAAAACACTGCAGCTTCATTTTGCCTAGTGTTTGAACTTTATATGAATGGAGTTACACAGAATGTTTTCTATAGTGCTGACTTCATTCAGCATTATTTGGGAAACTCAAACATATTGTTGCATGACACTATGGTTCATTCATTGTTATTGCTGTTTCATTGTCTACTGTATTAGATTGAGCATATCAAATTGCTGGGTATTTTTAGATTAAAAAATAGCTGAATATCAGCAGTAAGATTGTAACACAATATATATTCTTTCTCTTGGTAATGGACAGTGGGATATTTCTAGTTTGGGGCTATTATATAAACATGTACATGTGTATTTCCTGCTGTATACTTGCATACATTTTTCTAGTGTAAATACTTAGGAATGTATTGCTAGGACTTCCATATAGAATAAAAATTAATTTGGATCCCTACCTCACACTACAGGAGCTCTGGTAGCATAGTGCTAAAGCACTTGACTGCTAACCAGAAGGCTGGCGGTTCAAACCCACCAGCCACTCCTCGGAAGGAAGGTTGGGC
>NW_006922047.1:386783-394222 GCF_000298275.1 Orycteropus afer afer | reverse complement strand
AAAAAAAAAAAAAAAAAATTACCAAGCGAGAAGAAACAAAACAACAGAGAAAGAATGGGTGTCGTGTCATAGAGACAGCCACCAGCACTGCAGTCAGGTAGAGAGAAGGAGTCTTCCTGAACGGCCCTGGGGTTAAGGTCTCAATCAGGTTCCCGGCCGCGGTGCTCTGGACATTTGCGACTGCTCGTTCTCTGTGGTGGGAGCCGTCACGGGCACTGTATTCAGCAACAGCCCTGTCCTCCGCCCACTACATGCCCATTGCATCTCTGCCTCCCCAGATGGAGCAACCAAAAAACGTCTCCAGCCATTGCCAGGTGTCCCCTGGGTGAGGACCCCTGGTCTAAGTAACATTATTTAGAATAATAATGAATGAAAGGTTTAGTAATAACAGTATCGTCAGCTGACCGTTTGTAGCACAAGCCAGGCCCTGTGGTGTGTGCTTTACAGGCACACACTCAGTAATTCTCACAACAACCCATTGAAACAGCAACTGTTATTAGTTACGTTTGGCAGAGGAAGAAACGGGCACAGAGAAGGGAACCGACTTCATTGTTTAGCCAAAATAATTCTAGAAAATTCTTTAAATGTGCCCCTAACATACACGTGTGCCCCACTTTATATCTCGTCCTCTAGCCCTACCTCTGTGCAGAAATTCTTACATGATCCAGTAGTTGAGGACCATGGAAAGTAATGAGCAGAGAGACAGTCTGACTCCAGGTGGCAGGGCAGTGAATGAGTTCTTCTGCTGGGAAAACTGGCCAAAACTGAGTGGGAAATGGCAGTGGGTGACCCAGGGGCCAAATTCTGAAGTGTTTCTGCTAGCCCATGACGTTTACTCACAGCATTCTTTCTCATCCTGATGCCTCTACCAAAGTGCTACCGCATAGACCTAGCCACAGTTCAAGGGGGAGCACTAGACCTAGCACAGTTCAGAGAAGTTAATATTTTATTTAATATAATTCTTGAGATTTGCTGGACAATGAACAAAGAAGACTGAAGAAGAATTGATGCATTTGAATTCTGGTGTTGGCAAAGAATATTGAATATACCATGGACTGTCAGAAGGATGAATAAATCTGCCATGGAAGAAGTGTAGCCTTAGAAGGGAGGAAGGTCAGAGGTCATGTTATCAGGAGGGACCAGTCTCTGGAGAAGGACATTGCGCTTGGTAAAGTCAGCACCAAAGAAGAAGACCCTCAAGAGATAGCTGCCACAGTGGGCTCCGGTATGGCAATGACTGTGAGCGTGGCGCAGGGCTGGGCAGTGTCTCGTTCTGTTGCGTGTGGAGTTGCTGTGAGTTGGAGCTGACTCAGTGGCACCTAACAACAACAGTGGGGAACACTGAAGTTATCATTTTATTTCAGGTAGTTCTTTAAATTTAGACAGCCACATGTGGCTAGTGGAGACTGTATTGAACAGTCCTGTAACTTTGGCACCTTCTAGAAGATATGCTTGAGTTGGGAGAAGTCAACCAGACCAATGGTTTCCAAATGTAAGTAGACACCAGCATCAGCATCACCTGGAGGACTTGTTGAGCCAGATCACTGGGATCCCCAACCACAGCCGAGAGCATGCAATTTTAATGCATTCCCAGGTGACGGTGGTGCTGGGGACCAAACTTGAGGACTCACTGCTCTGGATATCGTGGGACCCCCGTTTGCAGGATTTGGATGCCAGTCTTTTTTTTTTTTTTTTTTTAATTGTGATTTGGGTGAAAATTTACAGAGCAAATTCACTTTCCATCCAGCAGTTCACATACACTTTGTCTTATGACATTGTCCACAATTTACCCCAATGCAACAGCTCCTCTCCTACTTCCTCCCGATAGTTACCGCTCCCCTGTGTCCATCCCTCCGTGTACTTGGATGTCAGTCTTGATGTATCAGACCCCTTCCTGGTTGCCCGCTTCTTGCTCTTCCAAGCTGTCAGCTGAGACAGTTACCCACTGGGCAGTGAATTGGCTTTTATGACCCCTTAATAATATCCGAGAGTGCTCTGGAATTGGATGTGATGGCGCAGTAATCTGAACGCCCTAAACCTTTGGGTACACACACCCATCCTCCTAAAGGATTCCTCCTTGGAGTGCTCAGATGCAGGTGAGGGGTCCTCACCCCTCCCCCTCTCCCCAGGTGACCTTCCGGAACCCTGTCATCGAGAGGATCCCCCGACTCCGAAGACAGAAGAAAATTTTCTCCAAGCAGCAGGGTGAGGGTGTTGGCCAGCACAGGGGAGGCCTGGGGTCCTGGGCACTGCCGCAGAGGTGACACCCGCCCGTCCCCCAGGGAAGGCGTTTCAGCGCGCCAGGCAGATGAACATCGACGTGGCCACGTGGGTACGGCTGCTCAGGAGGTTCATCCCCAGTGCCACGGCCACAGGCACGCTCAGCCCAGGGCCCTCGTTGGGACCCGAGGCCCGGCCTATGGGGTAAGAGGGAGGGCCCAGGGCTCCTGGCTGCCCCTCCCTGCTTCCCGGGGCGCTGGGTCCCAGGTATGCCTCCCTCCCTCCGCAGCAGTGACATCTCTGTTGAGAAGCTGAACCTTGGGCCCAACTCAGACAGCTCGCCCCAAAAGAGCCCGTTGGAGCCTCCTTCCAGCCCATCAAGCCTGGTGAGCAGCGCTCTTCCTCCTCCCCTAGGGCAGCAGCTGAGGTAGGATGGTCCTCCTCCAGGCTTTCTTCCCAACTCAAGGCCCAGAGACTGCTAGGAACTTTCCCAGGTCACACAGTACATCTCTGGAAGAACTTGGACTTGATAGCCCAGCTCTCTATCCTGGTTAAAAAAATGTGAACTCAGGAGCAAGGTGGCCTGGGTTCCCAGCCCTGCTCTGACACCTCCTGGCCGTGTGACCCACAGCAAGCAGTCTGACCTTTCTGTGTCTCAGTGCGCTGCCAAACCAGCATATTTAAAACTCACATTGACGATAGAGGTCAAGATAGTGGTTACTGGAGGAAGGCACAAGGATGCCTACCGGGGTGATGGAACATTTTGTATCTTGATCTAGTCAGAGGTGGGCAGACGTTTTCGGTAAAGGCCCAGATGGTCCATATTTTTGGCTCTGTGGGCCAGACAGTGCCAGTCACAGCAATTCAAGTCTGCTCTTATAGCACAGCCGCAGCCACAGACGCATAGCCAAATGGGTGAGGCTGGTTCCAGTGACGCCGTATCACCAGCTGCTGTCCAGTCGGTTCTGACTGGTGGCGACCCCATGTGTGTCAGCATGGAACTGTGCACTGTAGGGTTTTCAGTGGCTGAGTTTTTGGAAGTAGATCGCCAGGCAGCTGTTACAAAATGAGGCAGTCTCCATGTGCTAGTGCAGGATGATTCCAAGGTAGACTGTCCTGTGGGAAGTGCAAGATTGGAATCTTTGTCGCTTGTAGGTGTTAAGAAAAACGGGGCCTCTTCCTGCATTTTTGCTTCTGTGGATATAGGATATATCTAGAAAAACTCAAAAACCAGGCTTGGTACCATCGAGTCGATTCCAACTCATAGCGACCCCCATTGGGTTTCCAAGGCAGTAAATCTTTACAGAAGTAGACTGCCCCATCTTCCTTCCATGGAGCAGCTGGTGGGTTTGAACCACCAGCCTTTTGGTTAGCAGTCAAATGCCTTAGGCTCTGTGCCACCAGAGCTCTTCACATCTAGAAAGATACCCAAGAAATTGTTAACTGGCTTGGGGAGGGTGGTTGGGGCAGAACTGGGACCACTGTATACCCGTTTGAATGGGTTCCGTATTTAGAACTCTGTAGGACCTTCTTGTAGAATGAAGGTGATCGGCAAATAGAAAATTGTTTTTCCATTAAAAAAAATAATTTTCATTCTTTTCAAAGTTATATATGTATGTGATATAAAGAGTTAAGTAGTTCCATAAGGTTTAATACCAGCTAACAAAGAGGTAAATGATAAAATATACTTGGAATGTGAAGTGCTGTGGAGAAAAATAAGGCAGGGAAACAGTGGGGGTGGTTCTTTATTTAATAAGGTGGTCAGCTGACCTGCAAAGGTGACATTGATAGACACCTGAAGGACGTGGGGGTGGAACTGTGCAGTGTCTGGGGAAAGAGCCCTCTAAGCAGAGGGACCAGCTGTGCAAAGGCCCTGAGGTGGGAATGTGCCTGGTGTGTTAAGGTAACAGTGTGACTAGAGGGAAGTGAGTTGGGGGGAGAGGTAAGGACAGAGGTGATGAGGCAGATCAGGGGTCACTGTGGTTTGGGGGGACCTCCGACTCTGCGTACTGTGACCTCTTCTCCCTGCTGCAGAGTTCTCGAATCCAAGAACTGCCCCCAACTCCTGAGCTACCTTCGGAGACCCAAGGCCCCGCCCTGTGCAGGTGATGCCCCTCCCACAGCCCCTCCCACAGCCCCTCCCACAGCCCCTCCCACCTCCCCAGTCCCCACCAGTGCCCTCTCTCCCCAGCCCTCTGAGGAAGTCACCCCTGACCCTGGAAGATTTCAAGTTCCTGGCAGTGCTGGGCCGGGGTCACTTTGGGAAGGTGAGGTGAGGGGTGGGGAGTGGGAGGCTAGGAGTCGTGAGGTCCAGACCTCGGCCCCCTGGGCTGGGCCCTAAGCCTACCCCTCTTCACTGCTGTTCCAGGTACTGCTCTCTGAATTCCGGCCCAGCGGGGAGCTGTTTGCCATCAAGGCTTTGAAGAAAGGGGACATTGTAGCCCGAGATGAGGTGGAGAGGTAGGCAGCCCTGCTCAGGCCCCCTGGGGACCTCAGTCTCCTCTCTCTGGGAAATGGGAAATAGAAGAGTTTCCCTCCTTGGGGCTGCTGTGAAAATGACCGTGACCAGTCACTTGCACTTAGTAAGCTAGTGTTTAAAATAATCATAACAAGTCTTACAAAGCACCTACTGTGTGCTTTACATCCAGTAACCGATTTATTCCTCACAACAGGCCTATAAGGTAAATACTGTTACTGTCCCCATTCTGCTTGTGGCACAGAGAAATTGAGCAATTTTCCCGTGGCCACATTTGAACCTAAGAGGGCCAGGATGCGAACCTAAGGAGTCAGGCTTTGAAGCCTTTGCTTATAGTGGTGTCACTACACTATTTTTGCTTTGGGATCAGGGACCCTGGTTCAAATCCCACATCTGCCACTCATGTACTTGGAGATCCTAGGAAAGTCATTTCAGCCTCTAAACCTCAGCTTCCCAGTCTATACAGGGGGGAAATAATGCCTTCCTTTCAGGATTGTTGGGTGAATTCAGTGAGGGTGCATGTGTCTAAAGTACTCAGCACAGTGCCTGCCCTTGTAAGCTCTTGGTCGAGGCACTCAGATCCCCAATCCTCTCAACACCCTTTTATTAATCAGGAATCCAACTCAGATAGGCTTAAGCAAATAAAGGAATTTATTGATCTGGACTAGAAAAGTCCTTCAGGCATGGCTGTATCCAGGTGCTCAGAGGACATGTGTAAGGTCTGTTTTCCCTTGTGTGGGCTTTGCTTGCAGTCCCTTTGTGTGGGCAGAAATGCCCCCAAGGCCAGCAGCTCATCCCACTAGCTTTAGTCCTTCTTTTCTACTAGCTCCAGCAAAAATCCTGAGATACAGCCCCATTAGCTTGGGTTGCCCATCCCTGAACCAATCCTTAGCTAGGGAGATGGAGACTCTGACTAGCCTGGACCTCATGCTTACTCCTGGTGGTTCCCCAAAAGGAGATCATGGGCTATTATCAAGAGAAAGGATGGATTCTCTGTGCTCGTTTAAGCAGACAGAACTGCCAAGGTTCAGAGATACTAAGCAACTTGTCCAAGGCTCCCCAGCAAAGGCCTGGCCTGCAGGAGGCCCTCCCCAAGTACCTGATGACTGAGGACTCTGGACGTTGGAGATGGGGGCAGCCTCTGACCCCGGCCCCTGTCCACCCAGCCTGATGTGTGAGAAGCGGATCCTGGCAGCTGTGACCAGCGCAGGGCACCCCTTCCTGGTGAACCTGTTCGGCTGTTTCCAGACGCCAGAGCACGTGTGCTTTGTGATGGAGTACTCAGCTGGCGGTGACCTGATGCTGCACATCCATAGCGATGTCTTCTCTGAGCCCCGCGCAGTGTGAGGCCCACCACCCTGACCCACCCCAGCACCCGTGACACCCCCGCCCAGCCCCCTGCTCACCCTCCCTTCCCCGCCAGCACCCGATGCCTCAGAATTGGGAGCCTTGCAGCCCCTTTCCCATCCTCCCACCCTCGGGCCCCACCTCCCTCAGCCTCCTGGGAGAGCCAGGCTTCTGTGATGCCCTACTTGTTGGGTGGCCTGGTCGCCTCACACCAGCCTCTCTCTGCAGCTTTTATTCGGCCTGTGTGGTGCTGGGCCTGCAGTTTCTCCATGAACACAAGATTGTCTACAGGTAGGTGTGTGTGTGTATGTGTGTGTGTGTACCTGCTCTTGACCCACTGGAGACCCTCTGGCTTCAGGCAGGACCTGGCCTTACTTATCCCTTTTATACCCCACAACCCCCACAGGGACCTGAAGTTGGACAATTTGCTTCTGGACACCGAGGGCTATGTCAAAATTGCAGACTTTGGGCTCTGCAAGGAGGGTGAGGGGCCGTGGAAGGCTGGGTTTGGGTGGGTGAGGGACTGGCCTTTGGGGACTCCACCCAGTATGGGCTTGCCCCACCCTGCCCCCACCCCCAGCTGGGCTAGAGCCAGAACCCTTCCATAACCAGGGATGGGCTTTGGGGACCGGACCAGCACGTTCTGTGGGACCCCGGAGTTCCTGGCACCCGAGGTGCTGACAGACACATCGTACACACGGGCTGTGGACTGGTGGGGGCTGGGCGTACTGCTCTACGAGATGCTGGTTGGGGAGGTGAGGCCACCGGCTCCCCCTACCCTATATATCCCTAGGATCTCACGGAATGGAACTCCCATGTGTCCAAGGGTGGGGGGTCGAAATCTGCCTCCACAACATGTGCTGTGTGGTTCAGGGCACATGGCTTTGCTCTTTGGCGTCAGTTTCCGCATCTGTAAAACGGGAGTATTGACCACCTTTCATGTAAAACACCACCATGTAAAAGCGCAGAGGGCTCAGGTGGGCTGGGCTGGCTTCACCTGGCCCTCCCTGTCCCCAGTCCCCGTTCCCAGGGGACGATGAGGAGGAGGTATTCGACAGCATCGTCAATGATGAGGTTCGCTACCCCCGCTTTCTGTCAGCTGAAGCCATCGGCATCATGCGAAGGGTGAGGATCCCCCAACGTGGGAGAGCCTCTGTGGACCTGGGGCGGGAACCTGGGGCTTGGGAGGGGCAGACCCTGAAACAGTGTTCTCTCCCTACAGCTGCTGCGGCGGAATCCAGAGCGGAGGTTGGGATCCAGTGAGAGGGATGCAGAGGATGTGAAAAAACAGCCCTTCTTCAGGGTGAGATGCCCTGCCAGACCCAGCCACCCTGCCAGGACCCAGACACCCTCGCCAGACCCAGCCACCCTGCCAGGACCCAGACACCCTCGCCAG
>NW_006922047.1:376134-386558 GCF_000298275.1 Orycteropus afer afer | reverse complement strand
GACCCAGATATCCCCCCACCAGAGCCCAACCCTGCCAGGACCCAGACACCCCCTGACTACAGCCCAACCCCCCAGGACCCAGATACTCCCCACCAAAGTCCAGTCACCCCCCCAGGGCCCAGACACCCCCCTCAAGAGCCTGGTTATCCCCCAGAAGGGTTGTTACCCCCGCAAGGCCCCAGCCATGCCTCCCAAGAACCTAGTCATCCCCACCCAAGGACCTAGTCTTTCTGCCTAAAGGGCCTGGTCATCCCCTCAAACATTGTCACCTCCCCTTGATACCCTTACCTCCTTCCCCCTCCTTCCTTGGCCACCTCCCACCCTGCTAACCCTTCTACTCACCCCCTCCAGCACTGTGACTCTCCCTGAGCCCTCAGTTCCCTCTACCCACTTTTTTCCCTCTGTTTTATAATTCCTGCTGGTCCCTACAAGCCCAGAGCTGGATGGGGCAGAGGGGCTGTCCCCTCGAAGCGTCTGGCCCCCAGCCTCCCATGCCGACTCCATCCTTGTCCCGCAGACACTGGGCTGGGACGCCCTGTTGGCCCGACGCCTGCCACCACCTTTCGTACCAACACTGTCCGGCCGCACCGATGTCAGCAACTTTGACGAGGAGTTCACGGGGGAGGCACCTACGCTGAGCCCACCCCGCGATGCACGGCCCCTCACCGCCACAGAGCAGGCAGCCTTCCGAGACTTCGACTTCTTGGCGGGCGGCTGCTAAGTCCTTCCCCCCTCCCCCACCGAGCTCTTAGTAGTTTTTAAAAAGGCCTTTGGGGTTTACCCCCCTTCATGCATCCTCTCTCTATTCTTGTGTGCAGTACTGGAGTGGGTGGGATACATGGACATGGGAGAGTTGGGGGGCAGGGTGTGTAGGGAGTGATGGGAGGTGCTCTGGGCTAAGGTGGGGGGACATTTTAAAGTGTCAAGCAAAGGTGAGGTTTAGGGACTGTTAGGGGTAAGGTGGTCGTGGTAGGGCACATGGGGAGGCGGCGATGGGAGAGGGCTTGGGGCTGTGACGAGTAGAATGGCTGAGAGTCGATCCTGGCGGCCGGAGGTGGGCCAGAGCGCCCGGACCACTCTGGCTTTGGGCTGCGGCGGCGTTCTGCGCATGCTTCTGCAGCTCCAGCTCTGAGAGTTGAGCACCCGCCTCCTGAGAACTGAGCTTCGTTGTCTGCGCCCTCACGTGGCCAGTACCGCAACCTCACCCTCCCTAGTGACAAAGGCGTTTCTGCCGCCCCCGCGAGGCCGCAGTCAGCGCTGCAGCCCCAAGGGGACACACCGCGCTGGGCTTGTAGGAAAGTGACTTTATTCCCCGAAGGCTTCGCGCCGTATGCCCGGCCCGCGGTGGTCTGACATAGCTGCAAGGTCTCTTGGCGCGCTTAGAAGTGGCCGAGGCCACTGTGCCGGGAGCTGCGCAGCGAGCTGATCTCCCAGGCGCTCCGGGTCAGGCCCAGCCCCGCGTGGCCGCCCTTGGTGCTGGCCCTCGGTGGCAGGAGGCGAAGCAGCTGCCGCAGCACGGCCTGGCGCAGCAGGATGTACACCCAGGGGTCCAGTATCTGGTTCCAGGAGGCGAGGCGCACGGCCAGAAACAGCGGCCGCTGCAAGGAGCTGGGGCCCCAGCCCCCGACAGCCAACACCACCAACACCTGTAGAGAAGCCGGTGTCAGCGGCGGGGGCGGGCCTGGGAGAGCAGGGGGCGTGGGAAAGGCCGCGGGCGGTGGGAAGACGCGAGTGTGAGTGCGGAGCAGGGGAGGGGCGTGGCTGGCAGGTTGGGCAGTGAAGAGGGTTGGCGTCTTGGGGAGGGTAATTGGGGGGTATACGTGGGAGGAGCTATGGAACGCAGACGAAGAAGCAGGTATTCAGAGACTGTGGTTTAGAAACAAAGGTCTTTAGGGTTAGGATCTGGGGTAAAAAAAAGTCCCAGGTATCCCGAAGGACAGGGGACAGTGGGGATAACGGGTGGGGCTTAGAAGGGCGGGACCGAGGGTGAGCCCGGGTAGCGGGAGAGACTCCAATTATGGGGGAAGGAGGCAGGTGAGAAAGGTACAATATGGAAAGGGAAAAGCGTATGATTTACCCCGGAGGGCAGAGCCGGGTTTAGAGGGAACTGGCGGGAGGGAGAGGAGGGTGAGCTCTAAGGACTCTAGGGAAAGGGGATGATAAGGAGGTTGTGAGGAAGGGTGGACTCTACTGTCAGAGCAGCGATGCAGGTGAGGGAGAGGCCCAGGGTAACCCAGAAAGGAGGACGTGGGAGGATGTGAAGGGGCAGACCAGGTCGGGAGCAGGGAGGGGCGTAGCTGGAGGGGCGCTGCGCCCCTCACCAGCAGCGGGCTCCAGCAGATGCACGACACCATCATGATGCCCACGAGCTGGCCCACCATCTCCACATCGTGGGCTCGGGCTCCGCGCGTCGAGCCGCGGCCCGGGGAGCCGCCAAAGGCGGCGGAGGCAGAGGCGACTGACGAGGCCGACGAGGCGGACGCTGTGCGCGTCCCCCAGCGGCGGCGGCGAGCGTCCGGGCCTGAGGGTGGGGAGCGCAGTCTAGAGCGGCGGCGCCAACGGGCGCGCAGCAGGGCTAAGCCGCTGAGCGTGTTGCACACAAACGCGGCAAGCAGCGCGGCCAGGCCGAGGCCAGCAAAGAGACCGGCGAGCAGCGCCTGGCGCCAGCCACCCGCCGGGCCCAGGCCAATGAAGCACCAGGTGCCCGGGTACTGCAGTTCGTAGCGACCCACACGCGCCAGCGGCAGCAGCGCCACGGTCAAGGCCACGGCGGCCAGCGCGGCCAGCGCCAGGCGCGTGCGGGCCGTGGAGACGCGCGCCGCGTGCAGTAGCGGCCGCGTGACGCCGACGCAGCGCTCCACGGCCATGCCGCAGCCCAGCAGCAGCGGGCATAGGCCGAAGAAGACCATGCAGCCGCCTAAGAAGTGGCAGGCGCCGCCGGCCGGCGCGCGCCCCGCATTGTACAGGCGCAGCACCAGCGCGCCAGGGATCACGTGGCCTGCCAGGTCTGTGGCCAGCAGGCTGGCGAGGAACAACAAGAAGGTGACGGCTGAGCGGCGGCGTCTCAGGCGGCCCGCGGCCTGCGCCAGCAGCGCCAGTGCCAGCATGTTGGACACGGCGCCCAGAGTCATGGAGAAGATGGGTAGCGCCGGGGACGCACTCGGACGGCCCGACGGCGGCGGGGCCGACGCGTTGGGAGCCCCGGGTGCTTCGCACGTGGTCGCCTCGCCGACCAGGCTGAGGTTGAAGGGCCCGCAGGGGCCCATGTCAGGTGCCGGGGGGCTGGGAAGAGGAAACGAGGACAAAGTGAGGCGTGCAAGTGGCTCAGCGCCACCACTCGGGTTGGGACCAGTCGGCGGCCTCATCAAGGCCTGTCAGGTTCAGGGCCCATTTGAGCAACGGTGTTCTCACAGGGCCTCTGCCCTTGGCAACTCGAAATGATGCTCCACGGCCGGGTTCCCGACCCCTTCTCTGCTTCCCACCACTACCACCCCACCTCTGCGGTCCACTGCCCCCTTGCTCTATCTTAGCTCCTTCTTCCAAATTCCCGGGCTCCCACGTCTCCATCTTTACCACTGCCATATTCCTGTCGCCTGGTCCCATCTAACACCATGGCCCCATTGCTGACTCCAGGGACCCACCCAGCCCCACTGCCCCATCTCTGCCTTTCACTGCATCATCTTCACTCCAGACCCATCCTTGAAGCCTGTCTCTGCCCCCATGGGCGCCCCTCCCCACAGCCCCATCTGTCTCCACAGCCCTGTGTCCCCAGGACCACATCTCCATCCCCATGGTCCCATCTTTATCCCCCTCTGCCACATTTTTGTCCCCATGACTACATCTCTGTCCTCTCAGCCATGTGTCTGTCCCAATGCCTTGTCTGTTTCCTTGACTACATCTCTGTCCCCATGGGCCCATCTCTGCCCCCCCAACCCCGGCCACATCTCTCTGTTCCCTGGCTATCTCTTAACCCAAGTCCTGCCCTTGGTCACCGTGCCATCAACCTGGATGCTCACAATTCTACTCCTGCCCTCTCCATGCCTGGGCCCTGGAGGCCTCAAGGCCCACCCAGGACAGTCCATTCCTCCCTATCCTGGTAGTGAGTCAGATGGACAGGGAGGGTGGACAGACGGGTCTGCCCCCAACCTTTCCTGCCCTCTCCCCAACCAAAGGCCCTACGCCCCAGCCTCTTACCCAGTGCTGCCTGGGACCCTGGGTCCCCATCGCCCGCTGCATGCCCCTGCTGCTCACTTGCCGCACACCCGCTGCGCCCTGACTCTCAGCAGGCCACTCCCTCTCTTTCTCCCTCCCTCCTTCCCTCCCTATGGGGCGGCTCCTCAGCTTCCTGGCCTCCTCCCTCCTCCTCCGCCCCGCCCTGGAGGCTGCTCAGAGCCCTTGTTCCCACAGGGGGCCTGGGGTGGTAGAGACCCCTTCTCTACTTTTCTGGCAGTTGGCAGGCTCCCTCCTCCCCCCAGCTCCCCCGGGTTACTTGCCCTGGGCCCTGGACCTCCTCCCCCCAGCCGGGTGGGAGCAGCCCCCTCCTCCTGCAGGCGGGCTTCTTGTTGCAGATAAAATCTAAACACTGGAAAATGTGAGTGTGGCTCGGGGTGGCCTGGGGCGACTTCAGAGGGTGCTGCTGCTGCCCTTACTGGAGCTGTGGGGTTGAGGCCCAACCCCTGCCCCAGTGAAGCGTGGATGTCGGGGTGGGTGGTAGATGACAGTGTCTTGGGTGAGACCCAATGCCTTGGGTCAGGCCCAGCCTGGCCAGGGAATCCGCCCAGTATTTACACAGGGGCTTAAGCCCAGGCCAAGGCCCAGCGAGTCATACCCCAGAGGGGAGGGGAGAGGAGCTGAAGGGGGACGGGAGCCAGGAAGCCTGGCTACCCAAAGTCTCTCTTCTCTGTTGATGGCTCCCCTAGTTCCTAGGTTCCACTTTAGGATGAGCTGACCAACGCCTGGGACGCAGTGGTCCCGAGCCAAAAAGACATACCCTTAACCGTGGAGACAAAGCCACAGCCTCACCACCTACCCTAGGAGGAGTGTCAGCGCCCTGAGCTGTACATACAGCCTCAGACCCAGCTGCAATCACACCTGTCCCCAGCACCATACTTCTTGGTGCCTTGGGTCTGGCCGTTGTCATTCCCTGAACTTGGACAGTCTCACCTCCAGCATGGCACTGAGGCCAGAGTGTCTGATGACAGAGATGTCAGGGCAGACACTTCCCTCAACACCTCAAAACCGCAGCCCCTTGAGGAAGCAACCATCAACCCTTAGCACCAGGGAAGTCACCTAGCACCAGGACACACTACTGCAATAGCCAGCTGTCACCGTCTGTGTCATCTGGACACACCCCTTAACCTAAGACAAGCTCCACACCCCCAAGGTTGGCTGAGTGGCTTACCCTGAACCCCAAGACCAGTCAACCACTTCCTAGAAAAAGACACAACCCCTACACTTTGGAACCCTGAGATCTAGCCAGTCACCCTCCTTTCAGACACAGCAACACTAAGACACACATACTCATAGCCATGTACCCCAAGATCTAGCCGATCACCCCCTCTGAAACAGCCATACTTCTTAAAACCCTGAGTACCCCAAGACACATAGGCACCCTTGTAACCAGACTGTTAGCTACATCCCTGGACACCCTGGAACACAAGCACGGTCATTACACTACTTACCCACAACACAGACACAAGTCAGCCCTCAACACCAGCACCAGCCATCGGCACTCTGATACCCACACGGCCACACCCCTTCACAACTTAAAAGTCTACTGGCGCCGACACGTGCCAGGGCGGCCAGAGTGCCCCCCCTGCACCCACGAACACAATGCTCCTGGTGGAGCCGCCTCACCTTGCGAGCCACCGTGCACGCTCAGCCCAGCCCCCTGTGGTTGCCCATCGCCCTGCTGGAAGTGGGGAGCAGGCGGGCTCAGACTTCACAGCCTCTTGGCTTGCCCCTAAACATTCCTGCAGGGACCGCTGTCCTGGCTCCCCTTGCTTCAATTCTAGCCCGTCTCTTCCAGGTCTGGCCAGAGTCCCACCCGCCTTCCCTGTGCAACCCCCCCCCCTTTGAGGATCAAGTGGGTTGTCAAAACAAGTGAGGTTTATGTCTATTGCAAAGGATCTCATCATGCCTTGGATACCAGAGACCCTGCACATCTAGGAATTTGCTGGGGTGGGGGCAGGGCAGTGCCCGGAACCCCCTTTGCCCTGGGGGTAGGGTGGGCAGTAACTCTGCCCTGGGCAGGGTGGGGGCAGCCCCTTCCCATCAGCACTTACGGCAGGCCTGAGGCTCCATCACAGTGCTGCCTGCCTCTTCCTCCCTTTTGCAAGCTGGGCCTGGATGCCCTCTGGCCCTGGTGCTCCCAAGGATCAGGGGTCACCCCCACATACAACAGCCTCAGGCCCCTGTGACATCAGCCTGGGGCACGGGAAGGCTTGTTCCAGAAGGCTCATACAGAGGAAGCAGGATTTGAACTTTCAGTAGGCCAACCAGCCCTGGCCTTGCCTGGAAGCACATGGCCTCCAGCCAGGAGCCTCATCAGGCGGAACGGTGGGAGGGGGCGGGCAGGCAGTGTCTAATTCAATTTGGAGCCTGAGGAGGATGGATTTCAGCTGCTGCATTCTTTCCCAGCCCTGGCGCACCCCCTCTCCCACCCCGAGCACACAGGTCCAACAGCAGATAGATCCTTTATGTTCAGACAGCAAATTCAGATACAAAAGCCCACTGCCTGATCCCTAGCCTGGAAGGTCCGGGCTGGGCGGGGGAGGTTGGGGTTCACAGCAGACTTCTTCAGATTCGGAGGTAACAGACTTCAGGGCAAGGGGATCCTCTGAGGCAGGGGGAGACGGCAAAAAGGAGGGTATTATTGCATCTGCTGAGGGGGGCTGCCCCCCTTCTACATTCCCTGCGTCAGGAAACTAAGGAGGTCGCAAACCCCAAACAGAACCCAAGGCCCCAGGGAGAGAGAGGGACCAGTTTGGCAGCTGATGTGGAAAGTGTTGAGGGCGGGGATGGCCTCCCAATTTGGCAGGTCCCTCCCTGCGGCGCCTAACCCGGCTGAGGTAGGTGGGGAGCAGGGCAGGGGGCCCGGGGACACCAGCCAGGCTGGGGAACGAGAAGGGAGTGGTACCGATTGGAGTGGGGCAAGGGCCCGGCCCCATCTCTGTTCCACACTGCCCTTGGGCTGGGGTCCAGGACATGGTGGCCCCTCTGGGGGTCCCCACGAGGCCAGGCCCAGGTCATTGAAAGGTCCAGTGGGTGGCCTAGTAGCGGCCAACCTTGGCGTCCCCGATGGCACCCCAGACGTCAAAGACGAACTCGTCAGGGAAGGCGAAGTCCCCGAGCTGCTCATCCAGGGCCTCTGCTAGCTCGTCTGGGTTCCTTTTGTCCTTCCCCAACTCCACCATAGTGGCCGCTGGAGGAGAGCAGAATGGAGAGGCAGATGGCTGAGAGTCAGAGAGCCGCCCCTGGGGACCTAGAAGCCCCTTCCCCCAGCCTCCTGCCAACCCCCAGCCCTAGGTGCCCACTCACCCAGCTCCGTGTCCCTGATGCCCATGTAACTCTCCAGCAGGTCATCGACCTTCTCGATCGCCTTCTCCTCGAAGGCTGAAGGCTGGGGGAACAGCGATGACAGTAGTATGAATGGAACAGTAATCGATTCAGTGAGTGTCAGGCCATCTTTTAACCACTTTTTTGTTAACCTGTAGTTAATCCTCACAACAGCCTTTAGTGGACAGTAGTTATATTATCTGCGTTTTACAGACGGAAAAACTGAGCCTCCCATGCTCAAGGTCTCAGAGCAGGAGGTGGCAGAGGTAGGATTTGAATGCGCACAGGGGTAGGGGAGGATGGGGTGTGTGGCTGGAACACTCACCAGATCCTCCACAGTGGCAGGGCCCCGGGATCGGAGCCGCAGGGTCCCTCGGCCGGTACCTAGCTGGGAGCTGGAGCCAGAGCCAGGGTGGCCACCTCCCGAACGCTGGCTGATCATGTCTGTAGGAGGCATTGAGGGGTGAGGGCTGGGAAAGCCCCCTCTCAGCATACTCTGGGCAGGATCCCTGACATCTCCCTTCTCCGAGCTTCTGCAGGCTCTCCTACACTCCCAGGGGTGGGGGCTGAGGTGACCCCAGGAAAGCAGGACTCCTGACTCAGGCTTGGCGTGGGTATAGGAAGGGTAGCCAGAGGCTGGGGAGAGAAAAGGCTGGAAGGGTGACTGGAGGGGGTCCCTTTTGCTCCCAGGGCCTGAGAGAGAAACACGGTGGGGTCTGGGTACCCAGCTGCCCCCTCTGAAGCCAAAGGGCATATAGCTGCTGGGCTACCAGCCCTACCTGTCAGGGAAAGGCTTTAGTGTCCTCCACCCCCACCCCAGGGGCCTCAGGCCCATTCCTGAGAGTTAGTGAAGCCCATCGCTGAAGTGGGGTGGGGGTAGGGGGAAGCTGGCATGGTGCAGCCAAGCCTGGCTCCTTTGGGGTGGGGGGCTGGCCAGGGCTAGGGGCGCTTGGCTGGGCTAATGGCTCCTGGAAGCTGGGTGTGGGGACAGCTTCCTCCTTGCCCCTACCTTCCCCCCAGACTAGGCAGAAAGCCAGCACCCCCTCTCAGGGGCAGGGTGGGGTTGCTCCCATTTCCTCTGCCGCCCACTGGCCTTGGGTGCCACCTACTGGCAGCTCCTAGCACTGCAGCCTGGACCCACAGGAGCAAGAGATGCCCTCACCGAAGGCCTTGCGGGGCTCCGTGAGCTTCAGCGTGAAGGTACGGCCTCTGGGCAGCTCCTTGAGCAGCCGGGCCACCTCGTAGTGCCGGCAACCCAGCAGGCTCTGCCCGTTGATGGCTTCGATCATGTCACCCACACTGATGAGCTGGATGTGGTCAATCACGCTGCCCTCCTTGATGCGCTGGTGGGAGGGGAGCTGTCAGCCCCAGGGCCTCCGCGAGCGTCTCAGGACTCCACCTGCCCTCACCCAGGACTGGGGCACCCCACCCATCCAAGGCACCTTGATGAAGGCGTAGCCGGCTCCGTTGTCCGTGATGGTGAGCCCCAATGCCTCCTCTGACTTAAACACCTCCACCTCCTTGCGCTGCCCCTTGATGTGGGCAAAGATGAAGTCCTCCAGCCCGATCTGCCCCCCCAGGAGCTTGTCCATGTCCACTTTGTGGGTATTGAGGGTGCAGAACATCACCTGCAAAGGTAGGGCACATTTATCCCTTACCTCCCTTCCTAATGGGGCAAGGAGGAGAGTGGGGGAAGGGTTGGGGCAGGGGGTCTCTCTCCCAGTGACTGACCACCTGGAGCCAGGGCAGGCCCCACTAGATGTCAGTTCTGCTGGGACCAGGATTTCTGTCCTCTATGGATTCCAGGGCATAGGACAGAGCCTGACACACAGCAGGTACTCAGTAAATGCTTGGTCTACTTCTTGCTCAATCCCACAGTCCCCTCCTCCTCTCTCTCCCTTCAGCCCCCACAATCCTCTGGAGTCCAGGCTTCCCAGGGCCTGACAGGAACTCAGCTTCTAGCCCTGACCTCCAGTTCCCCACAATCCCCTGGGGTCCAGGCCTCAGCATCTGAAGTACAAAGCCTAGCACCTAAGCCCCAGCTCAGGAGCAGGATGCAGGCTCAGGTCCCCAGCCCACTGTCAGGTGCTCTGTGGTCCTGCCCAGGGTCCCAGGGTCCTGGTGCCCAGCTCCCTAGTGAGTACCTCGGCAGCTGGAAGTTGGAACGCCTCTGCGATCTTGCCATACAGCTCTTTGACGTTGGTGAAGCCCTCGATGCGGCCAGTGGGACTGCCGTGGGCCAGCTGGGTGTGGAAGATGAGGCGAGGCCGCAGGGCAGGGGGAGGAGGGGGCAGACCCATCTGAGGTGCCCCCGCCCCACCCAGGGGCCCTGGCTCCCCGACGCCCAGCCCTCCGCGGCCTGGCTCAGCCTCCTCATTCTCCACCAGTGGCGGTGCCTTTTTCCGCCGCCCTAGTCCCAGTGGCATGAGCAGCGAGGAGAGGGGGCGCGTCCGGATCTGCAGAGCAGGAAGGTGGGCTCAGGTTCTGGTGGCGGCCTCAGGCCACCCCTCCCCTGCTCCAATGAAGTGTTTAGAGAAGAGACTGATTGGCCTCAGTTCAAGTCGCCATACAGACATAAGGAGAGCAACTAATATTTATTATAGCCCTATACTAACTGCCCCATGACCTTACTCGATCCTTACACACCATACTGTTATACAGGAACCATATTATACCTGTGGTTATGGCCATTTAACAGATGAGGAAATGGAGGCTCAAAGATGCTAATTCTTTCATCTTACCACCTGCTGTCATCACGAGTACTGGGCACCTAAATTTCTGCCTCCGTCCTCCCTTTCTAAGCAGATGTGCGGATGGCCCTTGCTGACCCCCGTGACTGGGTGTGTGATTAGTTCAGGCCAATGGGC
>NW_006922047.1:365769-374514 GCF_000298275.1 Orycteropus afer afer | reverse complement strand
TGACTTGATCTCCCTGGGCCTCAGCTGTCTGTCTGCCAATGCAGATATTGCACCCATCTTGCTGGGCCGTGGGGAGAATCAAATTATATGAAATTATACCCTTCTCTGTAAAGGGGACTGACTTCCAGCGCCTTCCCTTCAGACCACCTCTTCCAGAGGCTCTCCTGGACTCAGTCACGCATCCACCCATCCGTCTGTTAATTTGTGCATCGACACGTCCCCCAACACCTCCTCTCTCACCCCTCACCATTGCTTACTTAGACTAGTACAGTTGCCTCCTCCTGGTCCCCCCGGCTTCCACCCTCCCCCCAAAGTCTCTTGTCAACACAGCAGCCAGAGTGATCCTGTAAAACATCAGTCAAGACATGCCCCTCCTCTGCCCAGAACCCTCCACGGTTCCCACCTCTCACGGAGCAAAAGCCAACATCTTGCCCTTGGTGCGTGAGGCCCTGCACTCTCTGCTCCATCACCTCCCGCCTCTCCTTCCTCTCTCCTCCCTGGTCACACTGCTCTTGCCTAAGGGCCTCCTGGCTGTTCCTGCATGAAGGTCGGTACAGCCAACTGGGCTTGCCAGAATCCAGCATGGCCGCAGGGCTTCTGCACTGTCTGTTCCCTCTGATATCCACAAGACTGCCCTGTTATTTGCCTGTCATCTCTATATCCTTATTGCAAAGAATAGTCCCTGGCTCACAGTAGGTGTGCAATAAGTATTTGTTGATGAACAAATGATCCTAATACTCACTAGTGCATCAGTCCCTGTGCCCAGCTGTAGGAGGACAAAAGGGGCCCTGCCTTCAAGAGGGTCTTGTTTCCCCTGGAAAAGCACAAGCCCACTTCTGAGGTTTTTTTCCCCACCCCCGCTTCCCAGCAGAGCACTGGGCACATACCAGGTGCTTCATGTAGCCAGTGAGTGAGCTAGCTCCTCAAGGGCCCTTCACGTTTTGCTGTGGTTTTGTCCTTCACCTCCCTGAGAATCAACGGGGCTCAGCAGCTTTTCATACATTCATTTCTTGTTGTTGTTATGTGCCGTGGAGTCATACCCGACTCATAGAGACCCCTCCTTGCATTTCCAAGGCGGTATCACTACGGAGCTCTGGTAGCATAGTGCCTAAGGCGCTTGACTGCTAACCAGAAGGCTGGCGGTTCAAATCCACCAGCCACTCCTCGAAAGGAAGGTTGGGCAATCTACTTCCGTAGTGATACTGCCTCGGAAACCCAAGGAGGGGTTGCTATGAGTCGGGGCCGACTCGATGGCACATAACAACAACAACAACAATCACTACAGAAGTAGATTGCCCAACCTTCCGAGGAGTGGCTGGTGGGTTTGAACCACCAGCCTTCTGGTTAGCAGTCAAGTGCCTTAGGCACTATGCTATTCATTAGCTGTTTAGATTTCTCTTTTGTGAACTGCCTGCTTCAGTCCTTTGCCCAGTTTTTTTTTTTTTTTTTAAACTGCATGGTCTGTTTTTTCTTACAGATTCTAACTCACTCGGAAGTGCTGCCCAGGCTGGCTGGGCTCTATCCATGCTCCCTGGAAGTGTAAACTTTTTTTTTTTTTACTTCTGGTGAAAACATACACACCAAGACATTCACCAGCGTAACAACATCCATGTGTCATTAGGGACATTGATGACACATTCATGATTGCTATCCTTTTCCAAAGTATTCCAACCCCATTAGCATAAACTCAATGCCCTGCGAACAAAAGCTTCCCCTTTCCTCCTCCCTCCTACCCCTGTAACCACTAGTAATGTTTGATATATATATATATATATCAACAAAGATGGCTCCCTTCCATACATAAACCCTTCCTTGACTTTTTACAATAGACTAATACAACATTGCTCATTCTGTGATTGACTTATTTCACTCAGCATAATATCCTCCAAGTTCATCCACGGTATGCAGTGCTTTGTGGGTTCTATATTATTCCTTAGTGTTGCATAGTATTCCATTGTGTGTTTTTGGTTATCCATTCCTCCACTGATGGGTTGTTTCCATCTCTTTGCTAGTGTGAATAGCGCTGCAAGGAACATGGGTGTACATGTATCTATTCAGGTCCTGGCTCTCGATCTGTGGGAACTCTTTATATCTTCTAGATACTTGTCTTTCATTGGTTGCTTCATCTCTCTATCCATAGCACCCATACACAGGGTCTGGGGTAAGTAGGCAGTCAATGACTATTTAATAAAACAATAAATTCTAAACGAAAAAAACCAGCACTGCTCCTCAAGGTATTTAATCACATTCAGTGATGCTAAAAAAAAAAAAAAAGACAAAACATATTGTCCTCCTTTCCTTCTTCCTCCCTGCCCCCCCCCACACACACTCTTATTCACTGGGAGGCAGAACACTATGACCATGGGTCTGGAATCTGCCTTCACCTGTTACAGCTTTGTGACTTTAAGCAAGTCTTAACTTCTCTGAGCTCTGAGGAAATCACGTGTGCCTGAAAGAGTTTCTGGCACATAGTAAGGGCTTCATAAATACTGGTGACAATTATTACTATTTTCATCTTCTACTCAGTGGCCAAGATTCAAACTTCCTCCTTTTCCCTAGACTCCCACATCCCAATCAACAATCTCAACTTCTTTACTTTCTCTGCCCACACCCTGCTGCCCTGGCCCAGGCTGCCTCCTGGGTCCTCATCTGTGAGGTGGGAATCATGATGGGGAGGAAGGTGGGTGCTTACTGAATTTGTCTTCCAGGCCAGAAAGACAACGTGGCCTCAGTTTGAATCCCACCCCTGCCACTTACCAGCTGCGTGGCGGTGGACAAATCACTTCACTTCACAGGGTCTGTTTCCTCATCTAAAAAATGGGCAGAATACCTGTTTCTCAGGGTGCTTATGGGACGGCAACAGGATTATGCATGTAGCCTATGTAGCTAGCTACATATTACATTATGTAATGTAGCCTGATATTACATTTTAAAACCAGTTGCCCTTAGGTAGATTCCAACCAAAGGGTTTTCACCAGGCCTTCCTTTTGAGGTGCCCATGGGTGGGTCTGAACCTCCAACCTTTTCGTCAGCAGTCAAGTGCATTAACTGTTTGCACCATACAGCGAGTCCAGACCTCCTCTTAAGAGAGTTGTTATTATTGTTGCTCCATCATTCACCCTGACCAGGAATATCCCAGTCCTCTGTCGAGGTCAACTCCAGGCCACCTCCTCCAGGAAGCCTTCCCGGATTGCCCCAGCCTGCTGGAACCGCCCCTGTGGTCCAGCCAGGCTCAGTCCCATGAATCTAATTACATGTTACCCTGGCAAAACTCGAGTCTTCTAGCCTAGAGCTGTTATTAAACTTTATGTCTCTATTTTAAAACATAAACCTGCCTCAAACCTTACAACGGTTTCCCACTTTACAGAAGAAAAACTAGCTTCTTACTGTGACCCACAGACCCCTGCAGAATCACTGCTCTGGCCCGTCTCTTCCCCAACCACACTGTTCCAGGCTTGGTCCAGTGTCATGGCCTTTGCCTTGGCTGTGCCCTCAATCTGATCTTCACAAGCTTGCTCCTTTGTGTCATTCAGACCTCAGCTCCAAAGTTGCCTCCTCCGAGAGCCCCTCCCCACCCGCAGTTCTCTTTCATGTCACCCCCTTATATTTTATTCATAGCACAGAAGGTGCCTTCTTTATTTACTTGTTAACTTGTTTGTTGCCGGTCTTCCCCCACTAGAATGCCAGCACATGCCTGTCAGGTCCACTCACAGAGGAGCTGTATCTCTGCCAACAACAGGACTTGGCACATATGCTCAGTAAATGCTCAATATATATTTGTGGAATGAATGAACGTCTAAAATCCTTACTCCGACTGCTCTCTGAGCTGCCCCATCCTCAGAAAAGTGCCCCACCGTCCCTGCTGTGGAGCTGCTGACTGGTACCACTTCTCTGCCTTCCCAGAGTCTCCCCTCCAACCTGAACACAGACTGAGAAGATGAGCTTCCGCCCCAGCCCAGCCCAGCGCAGAGTGGGCTAACTAGAATGCCAGCAGCCCCACCCTCTCGTCCCTGGGAAGGCCTGAAACTTAGCAACCCCAGAGCCAGAGAAACACAGTGGGGGAAGCAGGAAGTGGGGAAGGGGGTTCCTGGGAGTTCACACAGACTGGAGGAACACCCCGCCCAAGCTCCCCCTTCCACCAGTTTATTGCTTTGGTGAGAAGGAGGGCGGGAGGCCTCTGATTCAGCCTTGAAAAACCGGCTCCTAGGAGTTGCCTGGGAGAACGCCTACTGCCCTAGTCTCGGTGCAAGCAGCCTGGGGAGCCCAGTGGGCACAGGATCCCAGTGTCCTGGCCCTCTGCCCAGCCCCCCACCCCCTAGATGCCATCTCTTCTCAGGACCCAGATATTTGGGCCTTGCCTTTCCAGCTCAGGGGAGAAGGGACATGGGGGCAGCTTCCTGCTGGAGTAGTTGATGTTCAGTGACCTCTGGGAGAGGGATAAAAAGCTTAGCAGGTGTGTAGCAGTGGGGGTGTGTGCAAGGATGGTGAAGGGAGGGGATGGCTGGAGGTGGAGCTGGACAGGAACACCTGAACCATGGAGCCATAGGGCATCTAGTCTGGTGGCTGAAGCTCCATTTCTGGACTCTGAGAGGCAAGGGTTCGAGTCTCAGCTCTGCCACTGACCAGTTGTGTGCCCTTGAGCCAGTTCCTTCACCTCTCTGGTGCAGCTACCTCACCTCCAAAACAAATAACAGGACCTCCCACGAGGTGTTTAGATTCCATGATAAACCAACTACCAAAAAATAGGCATGGTAAATGCCCGACACGGAAGCAATAAATGCTTCCGATGTGATTTCTTCATGGTAAGTACTGGGATCTCGGTTCTCCCCATCTCCCCACCCTCTTAAGCCCCTGGAGGGTTGGGACTTGGCCAGCTCCAAGGAAGTGCCTGGACAAGAGGCAGAAATACCGATCCTGTACCCATCCCCACTGAGACGAGAGCTGTCCAGGGGTACAAGAGGTGCGGCCGGAGATCCCAGCTACAAGACGAAGGGGTCTCTGCCCCCTGCCCCCGGCGGGCAGAGAGACGCTCCGCTAGGAAGGAGCCTCGGACATCCCCACACCCAGCCTCGACTTCCAGCCGGCTCCAGTGGCCCGACCCCACCCGCGCGTCGCACCGCACGATCGGCTGGATTACCATGGGTCTACGACTCCATGTGACCTGCGTGTCCCCGCCGTGGTTCCTGAGCGGCCACTCTGCCGCTGGGAACACTCACCTGCGCCGTCGCCGCCGCCCTGCGCGCGCCGGGTTCGGCCCTCCCTCCGCAAACTCTGGCCCGGGCCTCTCCCGCAGCCGCGGCCAGGGGGCGGGGCCCGTGCCGTGCGTCCTACCAATCAGCGGCGGCGTCCCGGCGCTCGGGGCCAATCCGCGCCGCCGCGCGTCGGGTGGGTCCTACGGCAACATTCCAGAGGGATCCCTCCGCCTCTCCCGGTTCTTCCCGCCCTCCCCACGCCGCGGAGCAGTGGACCGTCCCAGCAGCCTGGACAGCGGCGGGCTGTACCACTGTGGGGCTGCGGAGGGGAGAACCACTTCTGGGCCCAAGCCAATCGCAAGGGAGGAAGAAAGCGAACGGCCAATGGGAAACTGGCGCCCCTGGACCACGTGCTGTTTGAAGAGTGTCGGACTGAGGTGTCCTGAGTGGTAAGGGGCGGAAAAGGAGGGCGCTGGCAGTGGGAGTCATGTGGCCGGGGGTGATTCTCGCGGAGAAGATGCTAACTCCCAGTGTCCCGAAAAGCGGACTCTTTGGGAGGCCTGAGAGGGGGCCAAGGGCAGCCCCCAATCCACTCCCCCTCCAGGACTCCCCCTGCCCCAGCCTGGCCGTCCTCAGAGTGGATAAAAGGATGTATTCATTCCAGGCTGGCGGGTGGGTGGAGACCGAGATGAATAGGGAGGGTCCCGAGTGTCCCTGCT
The DNA here is from genome assembly GCF_000298275.1 of Orycteropus afer afer. Classification (NCBI taxonomy): domain Eukaryota; kingdom Metazoa; phylum Chordata; class Mammalia; order Tubulidentata; family Orycteropodidae; genus Orycteropus; species Orycteropus afer. The sequence goes on along the minus strand of NW_006922047.1, from coordinate 368,603 downwards.
TCCTGGAAGGCACAATGGACAAGGGCAGTTATTCATTCATTCATTCATTCACTCATCAGATATTTAATGTGCTCCTGCTCCTTGCCAGGCTCTGTGTTACCTCTGCAGACACATCACCGAATGCGGTCCTGATGGAGGGAACAGCCTATGCAAAGGCCTGGAGCTCAGACCGAGACATGCAGCATATCGTAAGGAAAGCAGCTAGGGCAACCAGTTGTCAATTCCAATTCCTAGTGACTCTATAGGAAACTGCCCCCATGGGGTTTCCAAGGCTGTAATCTTTATGGTGGGCTTGGACATAGCAACAATTGTGAGGATGTAACAGAACTGGCAATGATTTGTTCTGTTGTGCGTAGTGTCACTAAGGGCTGGTGCCAATTCCATAGCTCCTAACAACAGCAACCTTTACAGAAGCTGACTATCACATCTTTCTCCCAGGAGTGGCTGGGGAGTTCCAACCAGGGTTTTGAACTGAATCAGCACCTTTCAGTCATGGCCGATGAAGTGACAGAAGAACAGACTCAAATTTTTAAAATGTGGGTGAACAGGAATGCTAACTGGAATGAGAAAAATTACAGATCGAAGTCCTGGTAGAAACTTGATCTCCCTCTTAGAAAACAAGGGCAGTGTGCACGTTGCATAGCAACCAAATCTCTTGATTGGCTTGTTGTCGTTGTTATGTGGCTGTCCAGTCGTCTCCGACTCATTGTCACCCCCTCCTTGGGTTTCCGAGGCCGTATTACTGTGGAAGTAGATTGCCCAATCATCCTTCCATGCAGTGGTTGGTGGGTTTTAAAGCCAACCTTCTGATTAGCAGTCAAGTGCCTTAGGCACTGCGCCACCAGAGCTCCCTTTGATTGGCTTAGTCAAAACCAACTCTGCCCAGCTCAAAGATGATGCCCAACCATGCTGCTTTGAATGTGTGTCCTTCTTCAGTCTGTGATAATCTAGTGTCATGCATCAGGCTCCTGAAAGGGCTCACTGCGCTTCTTCTGAGCCTCCCGTTCCAGGGCTTCAAACTGGTAGTTTTTCCTATTCCAGTTGGTGTTCTGGAGCACCCAAATTGTTGCTTTGTCAGCGGTGGATGAACTGCTTTAAACCAACTTGAAGCCCTGGTTCAAACTGCTGACCTTTCGATTAGCCGCCAAGTGCTTAACCACTGTGCAACCAGGGCTTCTTAAGCATCTAGTAAAAGAAAAAAGAAAAAAAAAAAACCAAAAAACTCATCATCGCATTGATTCCAACTCATAGCGACCCTATAGGAAAAAGTAGAACTGCCCCATAGGGTTTCCAAGGCTGTAACCTTAAGGGAGTAGGTCATCTTTTCTCCCACGGAACCACTGGTGGGTTCTAACCACTGACCTTTGGGTTAGCGGTTGAGCACTTTAACCATTGCACCACCAAGAGTTAGGAAAACAGTGTGAAAAGCATAGTGGATGGGTAGACAAGGGCACAATGTCTTATATGCTTGTTGGTTCATTCCATGACTATGTATTGATCACCTACTATGTGCTCTATCACAGCCAGCATAAGCCTCTGCCCTCAGGAAGCAGAGATTTCATGGGTGTGTCTCTCACATCTGATTTCATTCCCTTAGGAAGGCAGAGCCTGGCATAGGGCAGGCTGTGTGGGTGAATGGACAGGGCGAGAGTTTTACTATCTCCTGGCTTATTTTGTAACTGGAATTTCTTTGGCAAGAGCAGATCCAAGAAACAAAGACACAAAAACACCTCACAGGCCTGGATACTTTGTTCCCAGGCCTGGTGAAGTTTCCTTGTTGGAGTTCAATGCTGGCCACTCAGGGTCTGGACCAGGAGTTGACTGTGTATTCTGGGAATTGTAGTTCCTGGCAGCCACTAGCTGCCATTCTACTTAGGGCTCCTTGAAGGATTGAGTCTTTGCAACCCCCTGAGTGAACTAAGCCTGCAGAGGGGCAAAGGGAAGGGCTCAGCTGCTGAGGGTTGCCCAGCTGGCCCCACCCAGCTGGCAGACACCAGGAGGAGGCCGGAAAGCTAGGCAACAGGCGTGGCCATTGTCTCTGCTTTCCTGTTCTGCTGACCTCCGCCACGCCTGCTGAGCAGCTGCTTGCCTGGGCCAGGGCAGTGCCTTCTGTGGGACATCGCCCCTCGCCTGCATGTGTGTCTGGCATCTGGGCTGCCCCCAGCACACCTGGGGAGGGGAGGGAGTGGGACAGCAGGTACAGCTGAGAAGCCTGAGCCAGAACCTGCCTGCCTCCTGTTCACTGATGAGGAAGTGGCTCCAGAGAACAGGCCAGAGCTTCTCAGGGGTGACCTCCAGAGCTCAGCAACTGTATCTGAAAACACTCCGGTGACGAGCTCAGATTAGAGTCCCACCCCTGACTCTTTGAAAAATAATTCCTGTTCTGAAATGCCATCTCATGGGTTAAATTGTGTCCCCCCCCCAAAAAAAAATGAATAGGGACAAACTTAGGGGCCCTGATTTATGGCATAAATAGACTATCCAGCAAAAACAGTAGAAGAGAAACTGGATTATGGGGACCTTCTAAAAATTAAATTTTTATGTGCAGCAAAAGACTTCTCCAAAAGAGTAAAAAGAGAACCTACAGATTGGGAAAAAGATATTTGGCAATGACATATCTTGACAAGATACTTATTTCTAAAATTTATACAAAACTCCAACACCTCAACATCAAAAAGACAAACAATCCAATTTAAAAATGGGCAGAAGTCATGCACAGACACTTCACCAAAGAATATAGTTAAGTGGCCAACAAACACATGAAGCAATGTTCATGACCATCAGCCATTGTTGTTGTTGTTGTTATGTGCTGTCAAGTCGGATCCGACTCATAG
>NW_006922047.1:359467-364233 GCF_000298275.1 Orycteropus afer afer | reverse complement strand
CTGAGCTGTAATGTGGAAGTGTTATGCTGGTGAATATCTTGTGTGTGTTTTCACCACAATTAAAAAAAAAAAAAAGGGAAAAAAGTTATGTTGGATTCCTGGTACCTGTGAATGTGACCTTGTTTGAAAATAAGGTCTTTGAATCTGTTATTAGTTAAGCTGACAAGTGGCCATACTGGAGTAGGGCGGGTCCTACTCCTATGTGAGTGGTCTCCTTATAAAAGAGAAGAGACACACGCAGAGGGCAGATGGCCATGTGAGGACTGAGGCAGAGTGATGCATCTAGAAGCCAAGGAATGTCTTTCTCTGCTCAGGGGGACTGGGGATGGCAGCTGCTGTCACTCAGGCCTCAAATCTTGGACTTGACCTTGACTCCTCTTTCTTTGACACCCCACTTCTGATCCATCAGAAAATACTTTCAAACTGTGTCTCAAATCATTTCTCACCCCTTCTACACCCCCACCCTAGTCTGGGACACTGTGTCATCTCCTGCCTGGACCAACGTGTGAACCAACACGGTGCACAGTGACCTCGTCCTGCTTCAACCCACCACCCTCCCCCCTTACCCCCAGAGTCTGTCCTCCACTTAGCAGCCAGAGGGCGCCTGTGAGCACCTGAGACTGGGCACATTCCACCGCTGCTGAGGATGCTCCCCATGAGGCCACTTACCCTCAAATAACCCTTCCCTGAGAGCTAAGGCGTTTCTTCTGGAATCAGGCCTGGCCATACTGATGTTCAGCATAATCCCCCTGAGGAAAACAGGACCCTTGCCCAGACAAAACCACCCTCGTCTGGGCTCTGACCTCCACGCTGTGTCCCTTCTGACTCAAACCCTTTAAACTGGCTTCTCCTCTGCCCCAGGCTGGGAACTGCCTCAGCAGGGCCCTGACACCTGTCCCTGAACATGCCCCACCCTGCTCACTCAGTTTGGGTCACAGCAGGTTGGCTTTGATCTTTCTTATCCTCCTCTGCCTGAGTCCTCCTCATCCATAGGGTCTCAGCTCAAATGGCCCATCCAAGCCCTGAGTGGTCCTGTCTCCTGGCCATGGGCTTCTTCCCTGTTGCCAGGCCAAGTTCTCTGCTCACATGAAGTGCCTTGCTCAGTATAGTGGGTTGAATGATGCCCCCAACACCATCTCCAAAAGTATATGTCCACTCAGAGCCTCGGAATGTGGCCTTACTTGGAATAAGAGTCTTTGCAAGTGTAACTAAGGATCACAAGACGAGATCATCCTGGATTAGCTGGATTTAGAGAGGGACCCTAAATCCACTGTCCTTATAGGAAGAGGAAAGGACACAGAGCAGGAAGCCACGTAAAGATAGAGGCAGAGATTAGAATGATGGTGCCACAGGCCAGGGAACACCTAGAGCCACCAGAAGCTGGGAGCGATGAGGAAAATTACTTCACCAATTGAGTAATATTCAATTAAGAAACCCAGACTGTGTATAAAGTAGCACCTGTACTGTGATTCCTGAGTATTCAAGTCTTCAGGTAAGCAAGCCTTATGCATTGGTGCTAGGAATTGTGGGGATGTTGGATACCATCTGAATTGAATATACAGAGGAAAATCTGTTTTTCAAATTAATCCATAAGCAGAATTTTAGATTCACAGACTCCCGAGGCTAGAAAAATTCACTTCTTATCTATATAGATGATTTCCAACATAAAGAGGACACTATTAGTTACGAAAATATCTTAATATTATAATAGTGTACATATAATATTAATATTATAAAATATTGGCTATATAAGAGGAAAGTAGTAGTGAGCCCATATCGATGAATATGGGCTCCACAAATAATGGAGAAAAAAAATAAAGGAATACACTAAGCTAAGTAAATTTAGAATTAGCTATAAATTTCTTTACTATCTTTGCAGAAAACAAACTCTGAGAGAGATAATGGGAACTATAGGATACGGCACATAGGTGAACACCAATTTCTTCTTTGTTGTTGTTCATTTGTTTTCCTTCTATCTGACTTCAGTTGTCTTGGATCAACTTGCACTTCTCTTGCCATAGAAGAGCTTTAAGACACTGCCCAGCCTTTGGAGGGAGTGTGGTCCTGCTGACACCATGATTTCATACTCCGGCCTCCAGAACTGTGAGATGAATGTTTCTGTTTGAAGCCACCTAGTCTGTGGTGGGGAGCTCTGGTGGCGCAGTGCCTAAGGCACTTGACTGCTAACCAGAAGGCTGGCAGTTCAAACTCACCAGCCACTCCTCGGAAGGAAAATTGGGCAATCTTCTTCCATAGTGATACCACCTCGGAAACCCAAGGAGGGGTCGCTATGAGTAGGGTCTGACTCGATGGCACATAACAACAACAACAGTGTGTGGTGTGTCAGCCACAGCCCACTCTCACGCCTGGGTCTGTGTTTCCCTGGAGACTGTGAGATTTATGAAGTGCTCTTGGACTGCTGTGTTCACCCTTGCTGTCCTTTGCCTTCCAGTGAGCTGGCCTCCATACTGTGCCCACTCACTAAATACAAGAATTGTGGAGTGGATCCAGGTTTCCCCAGTTAAGATTGGCTCTCCTGGAGCCACAGCACACACTGACTTCTTCCTGCAGGAAGTTGGAGAGTCTGAAGTGCAGGAGGGCCCTGCATGGGGAGACTACCAGCAGATCCCAGGGCTGTGCTATCCGTTCTCTGCTCATTCCCCAACACAGTGGTCCTGGGACAAAAGTTCCAGACCCTCTTGTGTGAGTCACTTGGTCCCTTAGTCATTAATTCATACATTCACTTGCCCAAGGTCACAGAGCTAGAAAGTGGTAGAGCTGGGAACTCAAATCTGGAAATAGGAACAACAACCAGAGAAGAGGCAGGGGCCACCAGACACTGAAGTGGGTTCTCACGCCCACCCACGCAAGGCTGAGAATAAAGGTGCAGCCTTCACAGGCACAGGAAGTTCTTTATTTCCATAATACAATGTTACACGTGAAAAGAGAGAGATGCAGGAGTGTACAGTATGTACCATTTGTGTGAGAAGAGGCGGAAACATATGTGCCCAGGAAAGTCACATGAGAAATTGGGAAGATTTGTTGGGGGTGCGTTAGGGACTGAATTGTGCCCCCCCCCCCAAAATTTGTGTTGAATCCCTGATCCCTGTACCTGTAGATGTGATCGTGTTTGGATATAGTCTTTGTTATGTTAATGTGATCATAACAGTGTAGCATGGATCCCAAACCTAATCACTTATGAGTTATGGAAAGACCAAAGGAGACATGGGGACACACGCACAGCAGAAGACTGTCCAGGCCTACAGACAAGGAAAGAATCAACAAGGCTAACCCTGACTTGGGAGCTCTGGTAGCATAGTGGCTAAGACACTTGCCTGCTAACCAGACGGCTGGCGGTTCAAACCCACCAGCCACTCCTCGGAAGGAAGGTTGGGCAATCCTACTTCCCTAGTGATACTGCCTCCGAAACCCAAGGAGGAGTCGCTATGAGTTGGGGCCGACTCGATGGCACATAACATCAACAACAACAACCCTGACTTGGACTTTAGTCATCAGAACTAAGAGAAAATAAATTTCTTTGAAGCCACCCACATGAGGTATTTGTGATACAGCAGCACCAGGGAACTAAAGATTGATATCCTAGGCATTAGGGAGCTGAAATGGACTGTATTGGTCATCTTGAATTAGACAATTATGTGGTCCACTACACTGGGAATGAAAAATTGAACAGGAAAGGTATAGTATTGATTGTTAAAAAGAACATTTCAAGATGTATCCTGAAATACAGTGATGTCAATAATAGGTAATATCCATATGCCTACAAGGAAGACCAGTTAATACTATTATTACTCAAATTTTCACACCAAACACTGATGTGAAAGATGAAGAAACTGAAGCTTTTGACCACTTCTATCTGAAATTGATTGAATATGCAATCAAGATGCATTGATAATTACTGGTGATTGGAATGTCAAAACTGGAAACAAAGAAAGATCACTAGTTGGAAAATATAGCCTTGGTGACAGAAATAATGCCAGAGATCACATGATAGAATTTTGCAAGACTATTGACTTATTCATTACTAATACCTTTTTTCAACAACAAAAATGGCAACTATACATGTGGCCCTCTTTGGCTGGAATACACAGCAATCAAATCGAATACATCTGTGGAAAGAGATGATGGAGAAACTCAATAACATCAGTCAGAACAAAGCCAGGGATGAATGTGGAACAGACTATCAGTTGTTCATATGCAAATTCAAGTTGAAACTAAAGAAAATTAAAACAAATCCACAAAAGCCAAAGTACAACCTTGAGTATATCCCACCTGAATTTAGAGGTCATCTCAAGAATAGATATGATACATTGAACACTAATGACTGCAGACCAGAAGAGCTGTGGGATTACATCAAGGACATCATACACAAAGAAAGCAAAAGATCTTAAAAAGGCAGGAAAGAAAGAAAATACCAAAATGGATATCAGAAGAGACTTTGAAACTTTCTCTTGAAGATAGAGTAGCTAAAGTGAATAAAAGAAATGATGAAGGAAAAGAGCTGAAAAGATGATTTCAAAAGCTGGCTGAAGAAGACCAGATAAAGGTATAATGAAATGTGCAAAGACCTGGAATTAGAAAACCAAAAGGGAAAAACATACTTAGCATTTCTCAAGTTGAAAAAATTGAAGGAAAAATTCAAGGCTTGAGTTGCAATATTGAATTCTATGGGCAACATAATGAATGATGCAGGAAGCATTGGAAAAAAAAAAAAAAAAGATGGGAAGAATACACAAACTCACTGTACC
>NW_006922047.1:345456-355492 GCF_000298275.1 Orycteropus afer afer | reverse complement strand
CTGATGAAGATCAAATACCATAGCCTTCAGTATGGATTACACCTTAACATAAACTAAAGTCCTCATAACTGGACCAATAAGCAACATCATGATAAACAGAGAAAAGACTGAATTTGTCAAGGAATTAATTTTGTCTGAATCCACTTGGAAGGAGCAGTCAAGAAATCTAACAATTTATTGCACTGGGGAAATCTTCTGCAAAAGACCTCTTTAGTGTTAACAAAGGTGTCACTTTGAGGACTAAAGTGTGCCTGACCCAAGACACAGTATTTTCAATTGCCTCATGAGAATTGTGCTGGACAAATAAGGAAGACTGAAGAAGAACTGACACATTTGAATTGAATACTGAATATACCATGCCAGAATAATGAACAAATCTGTCTTGGAAGAAGTATAGCCAGAATGCTCCTTAAAGGGAAGATGGCAAGACTTTAAGCTTTTTATCAGGACATGTATCAGAAGGGACCAGTCCCTATAGGACATCATGCTTGGTACAGGGTCAGTGAAAAAGAGGAAGACCCTCGATGAGCTGGATTGACAGTTGCTGCAACAATGTGCTCAGTCATGGTAATGATTGTGAGCATGGTGCAGGACTGGGCTGTTTCACTGTTGTCCATGCTATGAGTCAGAACTGATTTCATGGCACCCATCAACAGGGAACTAAGTCAGGGTGGAACTAAGTGTCAGAGGGAGGGAAGATTTTCAGTGTGTACCCTTTTGTTTTGTATTGTGATCACCCATTTCAAAACTGAAGCTGAAAATAAATTATACTGATGGTTATATAAGCATACTCTCTTGGAGGATACATAAAAAAAATAATGAAAAAAAAAATCTAAGATGTGAATGTGTATATATGTGGGCAGGAAGGGGAACTGGAGGCTGGGGCGAGAGTGGGCTGACTTTTCCCCACAGGCCAAGTGTACACTTCCAGCTTTTTACCATGCTCAAATCATGTAAAAATGAAGGAGCTCTGATGGCGTCGTGCCTAAAGCATGACTGCTAACCAGAAGGCTGGCAGTTCAAATCCACCAGCCGCTCCTCAGAAGGAAGGCTGGGCAACCTACTTCCTCAGAAACCCAAGGAGGGGTTGCTGTGAATCGGATCTGACTCAACAGCTGTGTTTGGTTTATTTTCTGGTTTTGGATGGTACAATGGATTATGAGTGGGTAATGAACAGAGTACCTCCATGTGCACCAAAACGGAAGACACTCTGAGAAAGGCTTAAAGGTGGTGTGGTAAAATGTTACTGGGAAGCCAAGGATGCAGTTAGGCCAGGCTCATTTAGACACCAATGGTCTCTGGAAGCACATAACTGGGCTACCTGGGCAGACCCTGTACATCCAAGGAACAGCTTTCCCTCCATGTCCCATCTTTTTCACCATTAACTTTTCCCTAAAGTACCACCTCATCCCCCCACTTCCAACCCAGGCATGTTGCTTGGAATGTTTGTGCAAAATTCCCAGCCCAGAACTGTGTATATAGGTTTCACTCTGAAGTTCACAGGACTTCTGCTGTATATTGGACCAGGGATGGTAGCCCTGAGACCCAGCTAAGGCCAGGCCAGGACTGGCTGTGCAGTACACGAGACTCAGGTGCCCGAGGGCACGTTGTGAATGTTTCAGTAAGGTCCGTCTTGGTTCTGATCGTCCGGGGCCACCCTCAGACCAGCACAGCATCTCCTGGATTAATATAAACAGGGCCCAGGCTATGATCAGTTGTGGATTGGACCACTGTGATCCATAAGGTTTTCACTGGCTGATTTTCAAAAGTACCACCAGGCCTTTCCTCCTAGTTCGTTATAGGATGCTCCGCATCACAGCAACATGCCAGCCTCCGCTGACACACAGCTCTGTATGTTCGCCAGGAATTGAATTGAATCTCAGGCCTGGAAGGCAAGAATTGTACCACTGAACCACCAATGCCTCCCTGGGTTAGTATCACCATATATATGTGTGTGTATATATACACATACACATACACACACACATATATATATTTAAAAGGTGAAATAGTCCTCTTCATCTGCACTGTCCAATAATCACTAACCATGTGTGGCTGTCCAGCACTCAAGTTGTGGATAATGCAACCGAAGAACCAAATTTCCAATTTTACCAAATTTTAAGGAGCACTGGTGGCCTAGTGCCTAAGGTATTTGACTGCTAACCAGAAAGTTGGCAGTTCAAACCCACCAGCTGATTTTTGGAAGATTGGGCAATGTATTTCCATAGTGGTAACTGCCTTGCAAACCCAAGAAGGAGTCACTGCAAGTCAGATCCGACTCAATGGCAGTGAGTTAGAATTTAAAATTAAATGGTAAATGTAAGACCATTCCCCTAGTCACAGAAACTTCTATTGGATAGTCTATCTTCTTTTATTGGACAGACTGTCTCCAGTGGTTTGGGAATGGACCTCCTAACTTGGTTGGCTTAATAGACAGTATAAATTCATACTTAAAAATGTTTTGTAGCAAAGCAGGAATACATAGTTTCAAGTCTGTGTAATTGTTACCTTACACTTAAAAGCAGCTTCTTTAAACTATACCCTGTGTACTTCCCCTTGGCTTTGGTCCCATCATCAAGCAGGAGGGAGTGAGGACAACCAAGAGGAAGAGGGAACTAGGCCAGTTTTCCCTGCTAAACTCCAAAAAATGCAACCTAAATGCAGGGCACTCAGGTCTTTCTGGATGTCTGGATCTAAGCCAGGGAGACTTACCTCTCTCATGCAGAGAATTCCTTCATCTGCCTGCCCGCCCACCCACCCACCCATCCCATGCTAAGTTAAATGACTGTCCTGGTTGTAGCCAGAGAAGTCCAGCCCACCCAAGCCAATAGAGCCCTCAAACAGAGTCGCAGAACCGTTCTCCTGAGGTTTCGCATCAGTCTTTAATGCCTTCACGCTGCACAATGACAAGTCACAGGCTTTAGTCTTGGGTCGGCAGTGGCAACTTACAATGAGTCTAAAGGGCTGAGCACCAGACTGGCCTCCAGGGAACAAACACTTGTTCCAACTCCCCCCACACCCAAGGTTTCTCCTAGACTCCACTATAGCCCTGTACAGAGAGCAGCAGCTGTCCTGGACTGGCTGTGAGTGCACACCAACTTTACATGGAATTATAAAAACATATTTACAGACGTTCCACAGTGCTCCTGTAATCAGAAGCAAAGACCCTTTTATCAAAAGGGATTATATCTAGGGCTGTGCAAAATTCAAAAGGATCAGATCCCTTTGAAATCAGAGTCCAGAGTCCATTAGTTCAGAAGGGAACAAAAAATTCCCTGAGCTCCTGTGAAGCCCAGGTAAGCCAAAAAAAGATTGCCTTATAGGAAGGAGTGACTCCTAAGTGAGCACACTTGGCTTCACCAACACCAGGGTCCCAGGGCCCCCAGACCTTCGCAGGAGGCTGTGGTACAACTTGCTGGCTTGAGGCCGACTCCCTTGGTCCTGCTGGAAGGAAGAGGTATTGCTTGAGGGTGCCGCCTGCAGAAACAGACTTAGGTTCTCAATTTGAGATGACAAAAGACAAGACAGGATTCTGCAGGGGAAGAGCAACACGTGGGAGACAACACAGAATAAAACATAAACTGAGCATTTAACAGACCCAAGGAGTGCACAGAGTCTGGTAATCAAGATAGTGGGAAAGCTGGAAGAAAGCACAGGAACTGCGGCGGGATCAAGTCCAGCTGTGGGTTGGTCTTTCACCCCTGGGTGGGGACTGAAGAGGAGAGGAAGGGCTGTAGGACTCAAAGGGACAGACTGGAGTACCTGTTCCTGTCATCCCCACCACCTGCCATTCTATCGCTCGAAAAACCACTTAAGTCTAGTGCACGACTTTGAAAGATTGTAATATATTCTCTGGAAAACATTCAGCAGTACGAAAGCCCTCCCACCCTCTTGTGGGCCCACAACTGGTGGAACAATCTGGTAATCCTTGAGCTCTGAAAGGTCCTCAGTCAGTCCTTGGGGCATGCAGGTGTCTATATTGGAAGAACCTGCTCAAGTACGGTTCTTGATGTCTGGGGAATCCTTTCGGGGAAGGTCACTTCAAACTCAATAATAAGGTCCCCACGTTTCTCGGGCGTTTTGGGGAGGGGGAGGCCTTCTCCAGGAACTTTTCGCCTCATGCCAGGCCTGATGACATCTTTGAACACGACGGGTATGGTCCTGCCGTCCAGAGTGGGGACATTCACTGTGCAGCCACACAAAGCCTTGGAAAACAAAGAGACAGCATTAGATGGAAGACAGCTTAGGAAACCCAACTCGTACTCAGAGGCTGTTTGCTGTAAGGAAGACCCATTAGGCCTCTGCAGCTAAGACCCTACCCCTCAATATATCAGGTCACCAGACCAGGGCCCTTGTTGGTTTTGTTCATGGTACATCCCCTGAGCCTGGCCCTCACCAAGTGCTCACAAATAACAAATCAACACTGCCTCAAAAAGCAGCCCTCTCCCATCCTGCCTAGTGCCTTACCTCGCGAAGGCTGATCCTGGCTGGGTAAATGACATCAGAGCCATCTCTCTTAAAGATATTGTGTGGCTTGTCCTTTAAAACAAAGACGATATCAGCTGGAATGTTGTTGGAGGTCTGGTCTCCTTCCTTGGGAAAGGTGATTTTGGTCCCTTCTTTCCACCCCCTCTTCACTTCAATGGTCAAGATTTTGTCTTCGTTGCGAATGCTCTTTCCGTCGGGGTTCAGCCGCTTGTGGGAGATTTTCATCTTTTTGGTACAGCCGTTGTAGATCTCTTCAAGGGAGACTCTAAGGTCGTGGGTGACGGGGGGATCTTGCTTCTTTCGGGTGGACTCCTGGGCAGGGCGGGAGCGCCCAAAGTTCATGTTGGTGAAGCCGCTCATGTCCATGGGGAAGCCAGAAAATGGGTCATCTATGTCCATGCCTTCTTCTCCGTTCCGTGGCCCAAAAAAGTTATCCAAGGGATTTTGGCCACCAAAAAACTTGGCAAACATAGCATGAGGGTCTCCATGGAATGTGTAGCTGAAAGAGGTACCATTAGCACCACTGCTGCTTCCACCACTGGGACCACCTCCCTTTAGGCCTGAAAAGCAAAATCAGAAGTTGTCATAGAGCTGCCCAGGGCCTTCTTTCTCCAGGATCTTTCCTGAATAGGAAAAGCTTTGGGAACCATTGGGAGGGGACCTTTTTTCTTTCTGCCTGTCAGAGAAGAGCATCATCAAGCTTTTGTCCTCTGATGCAGCAACACAGACAGACCTTCCAGGGGCTTCAGCGTGTCATGATACCAAGATAGCCTGCATAACTGAGGTAAGCATTATTTCCAGGTGCCACCCAGGCCCTGCCACTTCTTGGGTAATCTATCTTCCTCAAAACATTACAAAGATTCATCAAGAAATGGGATGAAAAAGGCACCACTGAACACAAACATTCAGTTAGTGTTCATGCTTAACATGTTAGGGTTGGTGATGCTAATGGAGGCGGCCCTGGTAGTACACTGGGTTGAGTGCCCTCAGCTGCTCACCAAAATGCCTGCAGTTCAAACTCCCCAGCCACTCCTTGAGAGAATGATGTGGCAGTCTACTTCTGTAAAGATTACACTCTTGGAAACCCTATGGGACTGTTCTAACTCTGCTCCATAAGGTTGATATGAATTGGAATAGACACGAAGGCACCTGGTTTCTGATACCAATGACAGATGCGGAGGGTAGAAACATGCAAAAAGTAAACAGGTTTTTTCAAATCCTCCCCACCACACCCTAGCATTAGTTGCCACGCCATCTTATATAAAGTCAGTTGACTTCTTGAGACCAGAGTTCAGAACCCAAGTTGACTCATGAACGAACAACTGGACAAGAAAGCTTTCCTCTTTTCTTCCAGAAGGCTACACCGTGAGGCCAGACCCAGGCGACTCGCTGCTCCGGCATGGCCAGTCAGCAGGAGCTCCTCCTACTTTCCTGGCGCGCAGCTAGGTAGGCACTTTACAGGGATTACCTCACTCCACCCTCACGGGGCCAGAAGTGGGAGTCGCGCCAAAACGCGCCCTCGTCTCCGGCCCCACTACCCGCAGGTTGTGCCTGGAGCGCTCTGAGGCACCACCCTGCAATCCTCTGCCCGAGCACGCTCAGGTGAGCCCACAGGGCCGCAGCACTATGACCAAGCTTAGTCTCCGTCTGCACCGGCACCCCCGTCACCCCGGGCCGCCAGGGGACGTGGGTGGAGAAACCCAGGGAGGGGCAGCCCTAGACATGCTAGAACCTTCCGGGCGAGCGGCGCGGCCAGGGCTCCTCCTCCTCCCATCCGGCGGCCGCCAATCCGAGGGCGGAGGTCCGCGCTGGGCTGACGGCGGGGGCTCCTCGCCCTCCGCGCCGGGGCGACCCGGGAGGATGCTACGGCAGGGCCTCCCGGACCGTACCTCGGTTTCTTCGCTTGTCAAACGGCGGGGGCGCGCCCCTGCCGCGCGCGCACGTACGCACCTTCCTCCCCGTAGCGGTCGAAGATCTCGCGCTTGCGCGGGTCGCTGAGCACGTCGTAGGCCTCGGCGATCTCCTTGAACTTCGCCTCGGCGCCGGGCTCCTTGTTCTTATCCGGGTGGTAGCGCAGCGCCTGACGGCGGTAGGCACGCTTGATTTCCTCGTCCGAAGCGCCACGGGCCAGGCCCAGCGTATGGTAGTAGTCTTTCCCCATAGCCCCCACCCGTCGCCCGCCGCCCCGCTTTAGCCGTTCCCCCGGCTCCGCCGCCGCCGCCGCCGCCCAGTCCCGCACTCTATATACCCGTCCGGCGGAAGCTTCCAGAGCCCGCCAGTCCCCTCCAGAACCTTCCGCCCCGCCCCTGCGCTGCATCACCCAATCGCCACCGTCCGACCCGCGACGCGCTACATCCGGGACAGGGCCGCGCTGCCAACGGCCGCCTGCACGCGGCCACGCCCCCTCCAGTTCTCTCCTCGGCAACGCTTACTCGCGGCGCGCGCACCAGCAGGCAGAGGCCTCGCCCATTCTTCGAGAGAGCCAATCGCGGCCGCCTCTCACCATGGGCGCGCGCTGGCGCTGGTCTACCCTTTCTGGAGCGCGCACTCCTGCCTCACAGCTTTACACGCTACTGGGCCGGAGAGCCGGGGGAAAGGGCGGGGCTGCCAGAGGACGGGAAGTTCCCAGCCCCGCCCTTTCCCGGTCGAGGTAAACGCGCTGGTTGGTAAAATCACAGGTAGAGGAATTCGGGCCTGGTTGGGTGACTGGCGGGTTGCCTAAGCTCACCCTGTTCAGGTACCCTCTTCTGTAATGTGGGAGTAAAAACACCCACCGGCCCTCTTGCTGTAGGAGAGTGCTATGGGAAAGCCCCAAGACTGTACCTGCCCTTACCATCCAGGTCCCTATAAATGGAGGTGAGAACACACAGGACGACATGTTTTTCTGCGTAAGCGTGTCTACTGGGAGAGGACTTCCAGTCCCGCCCGCCCCTCACTTTACCCTGTCTTTAAGAGGGCATCTACTACTGAAATCTGAAATTACCTCGTTCCTTGGTTTTCATGCTTACTGCCCTCCACTCCCCCTCACCCAGTCTGCGACCTGTGGCCTCCACCAGGGGCAGGGACTGGGTCCTGTCCCGGTTCGGTCTCCCATGCCTGGAACAGTGTTTGGCACCCAGTGGACGCTTCATAAATATTTCTGGCTGTTGTTTTTGCGCCTGCTTCTTTTCTTGATTTCTTGGCTACCTGTGGTACAGTGGATAAAGTGCTTGGCTGCTAATCAGAAGGTCATCGGTTCAAACCACCAGCCACTCCGGGACAAGGTTGTAGGAGTCTGGTTCCATAAAGATTTGCAGCCTTGAAATCCTATGTGGCAGTTTTACTCTGTCCTTGGAATTCACTCAATGGCAATAGGTTAGGTTTGGTTTGGGCCTCGGTAGTTGTATCTACCTTACTGGGCCTGCTGAACCCTGCTCCCCAGTTCCTGGACAGCACTTCAGCAAAAGCTTCTGGTGACTGCCTGCTGTGTGCAGGCTGGGACCCCTGAGAAAGAAGGTTACTGACCGCCTCCTACTGTCCAGCAGGTAGATTTGGGCTCCCCCTGCCCACTCACTGACCCCAAGATAACCATGCCAGCAAGGACTCTGAACTGGGACACACTCCACAATAGCAGTTCTGAGCCATGTTGGAGAGAGATTTCAAAATTCAAAAAGTTAGGTAAATAAATAGCAGGACAGTTGTTGTCATGGGGATAAACCAAGGCTTTCTGGACTTCCCCACACTTATACTCTAGTGTTTCCTAATACCTTAATGTGTTGTTGTTGTTAGGTCCGACTCATAGCGACCCCTCCTTGGGTTGCGGAGACAGTATCACTACAGAAGTAGATTGCCCAACCTTCCTTCCGAGGAGTGGCTAGTGGGTTTGAACCACCAGCCTTCTAGTTAGCAGTCAAGTGCCTTAGGGACTACCTTAATAAAGAATTACAAATAGGGCAGCACCATCCTTTTGCCAATGTTTAGTCTTCCAAAGATCTTAACATGGCTCTGGATGTGTGTGGGGGTCCTTTCTAGTTTTACTAATATTTCTTACCATAATGGTGGGCAGCCCTTTGCCAAAAACATCAGGAAAGGGGTGTCCTTGTGTTTTGGTGGCAACCTTAGTAAGCCTGGGACATGTTCAGTAAGTTTTAACTTAAAAAAAAGATCAAGCAAACAAAAAAACCCTCTTCTTGGGTGGGAGGGGAGGCGAGGGAAAAAAAAAAGAAAAAAAATCCTATTCTCATGGCTGTTTTTTTTTTAAATTTTAATTTATTTTGAATTGTGAAAACAACAGCGAAACATACACCATTTCCACCACTTTTCCGTGTACAATTTAGTGACATTGATGACATTCTCTTAGTTGTGCAACCATTCTCACCCTCCTTTTCCGAGTTGTTCCTCCTCCACAAACATAAACTCACTGCCCCCTCAGTTTCCTGTCAATCTTTCCAGTTGCTGTTGTCAATTTGATCCCATAGAGATCAATCTTAAAAGAGCACCGTGCCCAAGTGCCCAAAACAGACACTCTGCTAGTTAACCTAGACTGTTACTTGGTTTCAAGAAGACTTCAGGGGATTGTTTTGGTTTAAGGTTTATAGATTATCTCAGGGCCCTGGTTTCAGGGATTTGACTGTGGGTTTTTGACTGGGCATTTCAGAATATTACTAGAAAAGCTGCCCTCTATGGAAACCTCAGCAGATCTTGGGCTCTCAACTTGGAGGAGGTAAGAGGGCAGGTTTGGAGTCAGTCAGTCGACTTCAGTTCAATTTACTGAACCATTATTTACTTACTTAACAGCCTTTGTGATTTTGCACAAATTGCTTGATCTCTCCCAGCATCAAGACCCTCCTCCATAAAATAAAGATAACAGTAGATTTTTTTCCTACTAGTGTTGCTGTAACCCAGGGCTGGCTTTCTGCAGTCTGCCTCCAGGTACACCAGCCCCGGGAGCAGTGGAAGGCAGGAGTTTGTGTTCGTGGGGCAGGCCTTGGTGAGCCAGCCCCGGGAGCAGCAGAAAGCGGGAGTTTGTGCCCTGGGGCAGGCCGGGTAAGCGGGCAGGGCAGGGGAGCTAGGAAATGAGCAGAGCAGTTTGGAACAACTAAGGGAGACAAACTTGTCTGCCAGTTAGTCATACTGCGGTGGTGTGAGTGTTGCTGTGAGGCTGGAGGCTGGTGTTTCAAATGCCAGCAGGGCTACCCATGGTGGACAGGTTTCGGTGGAGCTTCCAGACTAAGAGAAGAAGGAAGAGGCCATCCACTTCTCAAAGAATTGGCCAATGAAAACCTTATGAGTAGCAGTCTGATAAATTACTGGAAACACTGTCTGATAAATTACTGGAAAACTTTATGACTAGCCCTGAAACACTGTGCAATATAGTGCCAGAAGATGAGCCCCTCGGGTTGGAAGGCACTCAAGGTATGACTGGAGAAAAGTTGCTTCCTCAGAGTAGAGCTGACCTTAATGATGTGATTCGATTAAAGCTTTCGGGACCCCATTTCCTGATGTGGCATATCTCAAGATGAAAATAAACAGCTGCAAACATTCATTAACAATTGGAGCATGGATTGTA
>NW_006922047.1:343825-344453 GCF_000298275.1 Orycteropus afer afer | reverse complement strand
AGATTCCATGAGCAATATGTTGAATGATGCAGGAAACATGAAGAGAAGATGGAATACACAGAGTCACTGCACCAAAAAGAACTGGTAGATGATCATCCCTTTCAGGAGGTGGCATATGATCAAGAACCAGTGGTATTGAAGGAAGAAGTCAAAGCCGCACAAAAGGAATTGGCAAAAAGCAAGGCCATAGGAATTGACGGAATACCCATTGAGATGTTTCAACAAATGGATGCTGTGCTGGAGGCACTCACTTGGCTGTGCCAAGAGATTTGCAAGACAGCTACCTGGCCAACTGACTGGTAGAGAACCATATTTGTACCTATTCCAGAGAAAGGTGATCCCACAGAATATGGAAATTGTCAAACAATGTCATTGATATCACACACAAGTAAAATCTTATTGAAGATAATTAAAAAATGGTTGTAGTAGTATATTGACAGAGAACTTTCAGAAGTGCAAGCTGGATTCGGAAGGGGACGTGGAGTGAGGGATATCATAGCTGATGTCAGATGGACCTTGGCTCAAAGCAAAGAATACCAGAAAGATGTTTACTTGTGCTTTATTGACCATGCACAAGCATTTGATTGTGTGGATCATAACAAATTGTGGATAACATTGAGAAGAATGG
>NW_006922047.1:328460-337840 GCF_000298275.1 Orycteropus afer afer | reverse complement strand
TTGTTCAGGTTTTTCCACTAGTTGGTGCCTAATCCACTTCTGTATAGTTCCTTTCAAAGCTCAGGGCTCCAGGATTATCTTCTGTATCTCTGTCAATTGGTTTTTCTTTTCTTTGTTGAAGAGGGTCTGTGTCACTTGTGTGCCTATTCCTCCATCTTACCGGAAGTCATTCTGGCTATTACTATTTTTAAAAAGACCTTTAAAAGCAAGAAGCCACACAAGCCAGTAATCCCACTGTTATCAAACCAATCTGATTGCCATCAGTGGATTCTGACTCATGGTGACCCTACTGGAAAGAGTAGAATTGTGCCATAATGTTTCCAAGGTTGTAATCTTTACAGAAGCAGACTGTCACATCTTTCTCCCACAGAATGGTTAGTGCTGACCTTTTGGTTGGAAGCCAAGTGCTTTAATCACTGTGTCACCAACCAAACCTACTGCCATGGAGTCTATTCTTACTCATAGTGACCCTGTAGGACAGAGTAGAACTGCCCGATAGAGTTTCCAAGGCTGTAAAACTTTATAGATGCAGACTGCCTCATATTTCTCCCATGGAGCAGCTAGTGGGTTCAAACTTGTGACCTTTTGGTCAGCAGCCAAATGCCTTAGCCACTGCATCACCAGGGCTCCTTAATCCCACTCACAGTGAAATAAAAACCTATGTTCACATAAAAACCTGTGCATGATTATTTATCATGGCTTTATTTGTAACCATCAAAGTTGGAACACCTTCACCAGTGGGCGAATAAGAGACAAACTGTAATCCGTGCATACCTCGCAATACTGCTCAGCTATAAAATGGAAAGAGCTACTGATAGACAAGATGGTGTGTGGGGACTTCGTGAAAGAAGCCAGACTCAAAAGCCTATACACCGTGGTTCCATTGATATGACCTGAAAAAAGGCAAAACTACAGTGACAGCCTATCAGCAGCTGCCAGGGCTGGAGCCCACGGCTCCAAAGGAGCATGGGGGAGTCTTGAGGGAGGAGGTAATTGTTCTTTAACATCTTGACTGTGATAGTGGTTACATGAGCAGATGTGTTCAGAACTGTACACTAAAAAGGGTGATCTGCACTGTATATAAATTATATCTCAATTTCAAAAAAAGAAAAAGAAATATCCTATGGATTTAAAAAAAGAAAAAGAAAAAGGCAAGACAGGCTAGGGTGTGGAAGATGTCTCTCCCAGGCTCCTGACACAGCAGAAAGTTGCTAACCAGCCCTGGCTTGTCTGGTTTCCACCTTGCCTCACGCTGCTCTAGCCCAGCTGTATCACACGCCCTAGAAACAAGCCAAGCCCAGTTTCAGGAACATCAAGATGGTAGCTAACCTGCATGTGGGAAATACAAAGGTACATGGTGTACGTGAGACAGACACTACCAGACGTACCAGATCTTCAGCGTCCAAATGACCACTGTTCCATCAAAACTGCCACAGCTGAACTCTTCCTGGAGTTTCCCCTTTGAAACTGCTCTAGGAGACTTGTTACAGTCAGCTCAGCCACCACGAGGTGAGTCTCCTGGTCACCATGAGTCAGACACAGAAGCAGGCAGGATCTAGCTGTCCCCACGGACTGGCACAGGGCACGGGGGTGAGTGGCTTGAACAAAGCGATCAGTCTTCGTTCCAAGGGTGGATTTGATTTCTGCCAACAGCCTGGTAACTGAAGAGCAAATGACGCAGACAAGGGGTCCTAGGGCCTGCAATAACGGTCAAAAACAAAGAGGAAGCTATTCTCAAAGGCCTGGATCCTGCTTTCCATGAGCTACTTGGGGTGAGTGGGTTCAAGTTATTAGCATGCCCCGGCTGGCACACAGCATAGGAAGTGCACAATGATGATGTGGGGCCTGTTAAAATCAGTGTGGGGGGCATAGAAGCAGTGTCAGAAGGAAGTTCAGAATGTTCCAAGTCTGTAGCAATATGGGTGGAATCTCTCAAAACATGACACCTATTTGGCCACCAGAAGGTCTTTACCTAGCTGGAACCCAGCGATACTGAAGACTCACCTACTGACCACATTGGAGAAAATGGACATTGGCAGAATTGGCAAAGTAGCAAAACATGGCTAAGTTTTAGAAATTCAAGTCCCCCCAGCCCCAAGTCCCTCGCAATTAGACACTTCAAGTCAGCTTAGTAGGATTTTAACTTGTGGCCTCTGAGTGAATAAACCCCACTTAGGGAGCATGACCTGTCTGGACAACAACAGCCCCGAGACACTGGGAGTGCCCAAACTGCCCACAGACAAAGAACTGTGCTTTTCAAAACACAGTTCTAAAACACTTTTATGATTCTACCTGTTTTGCTTAGATAACTATGGTGGACAACATAGTGAGTTTCTGAACACTATGGATTTTGGTTTCCTTTACTCAGAGACCAAAACCTGTTGTTGTTGAATTGATTCCAACTCATGGAGACCCCATGGATTACAGAATAGAGCTGTGCTCCAGGGGGTTTGCTTGGCAGTAATCTCTATGGAAGCAGACTGTTGGGCCCTCCTTTTGCGGCACTGCTCGGTAGGTTCGAACCAGCAACCTTTAGGGTAGTAGTTGAGCACAAGATACTCAGAGGCAGGGGTCCCCAAAGGCTACACCTTTAGAAGTTTCCAGAGCCCAACCTGGATGACTCAGTGCCAAGCCATGATTCAACCTGGCCCCACCCCGCTCCCGTGTGAATCAGAGGTCTACCTTTGAGGACTTCTCCCAGATTATCTCATGCCAGGCCTCTGAGTTCCGGAGTGCTCAACAGTTGGTGGAGGCTATCACTGGAACTGGAACTGAAGGGGGTTGCTCCAAGGCTTAGGGGGAGGGTCTGAAACCAAGAGAAAGGAGAGGAGATGAGGGGATGTGCCAGGTGTTGGCCACTCCTCCACCTGCCCTGTGTGTGTTTGTGTTGGCACCTGACTTCCCGGCTGTCTCATGTTGGAACAATCAAGGGAGTTAAAGACCAAGCCTGTCTGATAGAAATCGAGTGCGAGGTCCAACCACCAGCCACAAATGTGAGCCCTATATGTGATTTTACATTATGTGGCATATTTTAAAGGTTAAAGGAAACAGGAAATACATATGGAAAATATTACAATATCATTTCCAAGTGTAATCAACATAACGTTATAATGAGATGTTCTATGTTCTCCTTTTCGTACACACGTATCGGTGTGTGTTAAACATTGGCAGCATCTCCGATTACACTAAACACAATTCAAGAGCTCAATAGCAACTTGTGGTCAGTGTGACTGACCTTATTGGACAGAGCAGGTAGAGACAAATGTGGACCCCCGGTACACAGAGTTGAGCAAGTTGGGGTGGGGGCTTGCATCGACAAGGGCGGTGAAGACACCCTCAGGATGGGGCTGGGGCTCAGGTTGTAAGTTAGGGTATTCCAGAAGGGCTTTTCACCATCCCTTCCCCATTTCCCCTGTGTATCCTATTCAAGTCAGATGGGGTTCCTTCACCGGATAAGCTTCGCTCTCTAG
Source organism: Orycteropus afer afer (assembly GCF_000298275.1). Taxonomy (NCBI): domain Eukaryota; kingdom Metazoa; phylum Chordata; class Mammalia; order Tubulidentata; family Orycteropodidae; genus Orycteropus; species Orycteropus afer. The sequence continues at coordinate 334,370 of NW_006922047.1, read as the reverse complement.
GCGTCTCAGCCCCCTCCCGGGTCCCACAAGCCTCTTCCATTGCTGCTCGGCCCCGGGAGGCCGCCCACCTGGAAACTGATTAGACCGCGCAGGTGGATACTGCCGTTCCTGTCACTCAATTTCTTGCTCCCGCCTCCCGCCTTGCAGTAACTGTCGCTTTCCTTGGTTTCCACAGCAACACCACCGAGGGGCGGGGCTGGGGGGGGGCGAGAGGTGCTGAGAGCCCCATTTGATTGGTGGGCGGCCAAGCCCCTCTTTCCTTTTATTCTTGTTCGCGCTCTGCCCCTCGGTGGACCACGCACGTTGATTGGCCAGTCCCGTGGTGCGAGCGGCTTGTCATCTTTCAGACTGGCCCCGGGGCGGGGGATGAAGGTGGGCGCCCCGCGTGCTGATTGGGCGGAGGGACGCGCGCAGTAGGGAGGGGCGGGGAGGACGCCGATCTGCGGTTAGTCTCGCGCCGCTGTCGCGAGCGCGTGAGGTTTGTAGTGTTGTGTCGGGCGCAGGTGGGAGGTAGCAGCAGCAGTAGCAGCCACCCTGTGTAGGAGCCATGAAGCACTATGAGGTAAGAAACGAGGCCACGGGGGCTGAATGGCTACCGGAGACCATTCTCTTTTCTTCGTGCGACTGCAGGGTTCCTTCCCGGGTTTTGGTCCTGTGTCCCGAGTGGGAGAGCCGGCTGGCGCAGGCGCAGTGGCCACGCGCTGCTCCCGGGGCCACTCGTAAATCTTTGTGCGCATGTGCGGGAGAAGTATTTATGATTGTGCAACCTAGGCTGTTCAAGGGGGGGTTTGTTTTCCTGGGTCCCTGCAGGGCCTAGGAAGCGTGTAGGTTCCTTGCGCTTGCCCCAGGGAGCTTAGTTGCAGGCTGTGGCGTGGTAGGAGGACCCTTGATCTCGTTTTGGGAAAGTCTTGCATAAGCCGCCGCCCCGGGCTCAGGACTTTTCAATCACGTCTTCCTTGCATGATGTTTAGACCCCTTCCCTCGCCCACGACGTCCCAGAGAGGCTTAGGCGGTGACGGAGTGCAGCAGAGCTGATCTTGCTTTTTGATAATCAAAGAGATCATTTTAGCCAAGCCCTGCTTGCCAGTGATGAGAAATCTCGCTCACTGCCGTTCTTGAAGCCAAGTCTTTTGACTCCAATCGTAGGTCTCTTTTTCCCTTAAAACGAAAGTTTGATTCGTTTATTGACCTAGTTGATAATAGGATAGTGATAATTTAATTACCGTGTAATTGTTAGTGACTTTTAAGTAGCTCATTTAATAACATGACTTTATCAGTAAGAGTAGTTTACAATGATTTATCACGTGCTTACCCTTGTACCATTGGAGATTCTATTACCTCTGTTGCCCTTTCATATCATCATCTTCATTATTATTATTCCTGTTTTTATAAATGAAGAAATAGTCTTATGGTTGTCAGGTGACTTTCCCAAAGGGCCCAAACTAGTAAATGCAGAACAGAGAGGACTTCAGGAATCTAGAGTCCACGTTCCTAGCCACTGTGCCTTGTTGTCCCCGAAATGAAAATTAGGAAGTGGAGAGGTTTCTTGCTTTTATTCACAAGTTGAATACTGCTACCTCTCCCCGCCTCCTTTGTTGTTGTTACTGATTTTCACTAGTTGTCTGCAGTCCTTTAACCCAGAAACCCTCAATTATTTTTGACATGATACCAAGAAGGAGGAGGTAGGATTAAATAAAATAATTCCTCATGCTTCATTCAGCTTTAGAATTCTAGAATGAAGTTCTGATAGAGCTGTCCCTCTCAAACCCTCTGCTGAACCCTGCAGGAAAAGCCACGTTCAGTTTGAAAGATGCAGAATGGAAGATCCACATGGGATTTTGCAAAATGATGTTAGTTTGGCTTTCCTAGTCAGCAAACAAATTAAGTAGGGCTCTGAGGACCCCTGGGGGGGCACTTTAGTTCATGGGAGCTGGGAACAGCCTGCTGCCAATGACTTGGATGGGGTAACATGCCCTACCTTATTCAAATGTTTTCCCTCCCCAAAAGAAGGGGAGCTTCAAATCACTATTCCAAGTGACCTCAGACAAAAAAATAAATTGTTTTGCTGTGTTCTCCTTTGTTATCATTTGCTAACAATTGCAGGGTGGGGGGACTCCACTGAGGTGATAACTACAGAGTTTCTGTATGAGAGGAGCGCTCTCCTGGCTGAGTTTCCACAGCAAGCAGGTTAGTTTTACTCAAAAGCAGTTGCCACAGATGAAGAAAAATAGCAGAGATGGTTTTGTTCACATGTAATGAACCTTTCAGAAAATATTTGTTACCCACATCAAAGAATATATTTCTGTTTGGGCCTAAGTCAACCTCTCCCTCTTCCTACCAATCCCTACCCCACTGAGAGGTAAAACCACTCAGGTCCGCTTTGACTCAAGGCACCCCCACGATGCCAGTAGATGTGTATCTGTAGTGTTATTTTTTGGGAGTAGATCACCAGGCCTTTTCAGCCCCTTCAAAAGACTTTGGAGCCCAGGAGAGACCTTGGCAATTATGAAGTCCAGTTTACCCGTGACAGTGATGCTCAGGAAGGTGCGGACTTGCCCAGTGTCCCATGGCCAGAGAGTTCGCGTGGGGTTGAGGGTTGATGTCATGCAGCAGGTGGACAGATTAGTTGCTGTTTCAATGACAGTCATGTCACTGCCAGTCACAGCTCTGTGATCTGGGAGGAAAAAGTGTCCTGCTTCAGTGGCAGCAGCAGCTAGAATGGTCACCCTTGGGCCTTGGCTGAAGCGATCTCCTTGGAAGGCCGGAGCAGGCCTTAGGATTGCCTGGGGTCAGAGCAAGGTCGATCAGAGAACTGCTTAGACGCTAGCAGGAGTTTGTTTTTTTTTTTTTAATTGCTATTATTGCCTCTGCAGATGAGACTCAGATTCCCATAGCAGCTGGAAAAAAAGGTACTACATCTTGTAAATTCTTAGGAAGTAACTGAGGGCAGCCTCCTTCAGCTGGGCTGCAAACCAATTCAGCCTGGTTCGGTCATGGCTGAGGAAGTGACACGGGAACAAACTCGAATTCTTAAAATTTGGGTGAACTAGAGTGGTAACTGAATGGGAAAAATTACAGGTTTCTGAGTCACAGCCCTGCTAGAAACTTAGTCTCCCTCTTAGGGCAGCATACACTTTGCACAGCAACCAAGTCTCTTGTCCACAGAGTGGGGAACAGCAGCGCCTAGCTCAAAGATGGCGGCAGACCACGCCACTTTGAATGTGTGTCGTTCTCCACGGTTTCTCGAAGAATCCAGTCTTATTCATCTGGCTCATGAAAAAGGCTCACTACATCTCTTCTGAGGTTCCCCTGCCGGAACTTCAACCTGTCATTTCTTCCATTCTGGTTATCATTCTTGTGCACCCAACTTTTTAAAAGTTGTGCTTTCATGTTGTCAGCCATGCCTGAGCCAGTTCCAAATGGTTCAAAGCCCTGCCTTGAGCCTAGCTCACTGGCCACCTTGCAGACATCTTGTAAATTGCCCTAGATCAAAATAGTACCTTGCAGGACCAGGTTTGCCTGGTGGAACCACTGAGACTATGGCCCCTAGCTGCCCTCCAGGTCTGGAACTGAACCCACACCTGTGGCTTCTAGCCAAACAAAAGACAGGCATAGGAGCTGAACATTTACCTGAGGTAGATACACTCTTTGGAGAGAACAATCATGAGAGAAAGAAGGGCTGCTTATGCTCAGGGAGACAGCTCAGGGGGCAGGAGTGCATGGAGGGATGGACACAGGGAAGTGGTAACTATGGGGAGGAAGTGGGAGGGGAGCTGTTGCACTGTGGGAAACTCTAGTCACTGTCAAGAGACAAAGTGTATGTGAACTGCTGTATGGAAAGGAAATTTGCTTTGTAAATTTCCACCCAAACTTCTCTCTCTCTCTCTCTCTCTCTCTCTCACACACACACACACACACACACACACACACACACACAAATAGTACCTTGCTTTCAGGCAAGTTTCTTCCTTCAGCTGTCTCCAAAGGAATAAATGTGAATATTCCGGAAGTAGAGTTCTTGTTAAGAGGCAGTTGTTTGGGGCCAAAGAAATTTGAGTAGGAAGGTGAAAATTAAGGAGAAAGTAGTCCTTGGGTGTAATGGTGAGATAGGTGAGTAGGCTTTGAAATCAGATAAGCCTGAGGCTGAATCCTGGCTCTGCTATTCACAAAATAGTTCTGTGACCCAGGGCAAGTTGCTTAACCTCTCTGAGCCTCCCTGCGGATCTTTTTTAGAGCTTAGCCCATTTAATTGCGAAAGCAGAGGTCAGTATTAAAGAATGGGTATGAAGCTGCTGGGTGGCGCAAATGGTTTGTGCTCAACTGCTCAACTAAAGGTTGGAGGTTCAAACCCACCCAGTCTCACTGCGGAAGAAAGGCCTGGTGATCTGCTTCTGCTTCTGGTATTCAGCTTCTGTAAAGACTACATCAAAGAAAACCCTGTGGGGCTCAGCTCTCTGTGATACAAAGGGTCACCATGAATTGGAATCAACTCTGGGGTAATGGGTTTGTTTTTTGGTTTTGAAGTTGCTAAAAAGTAATTTCAGACATTATGCATAAAAGGGTGTGTGTTACCTGTCACTTGGGGTTATTCATTTTAACCACTGGGCACAGTGAAAAGGAACTAGTTTATCCTTTAATAAATCTCCAGACAGCAGGTAAAAGTATATCAGGTGAGATTTCTATGTACTGTTTATGGATACACATGTAGTATGAGTATAAACATGTAGTATGCTGACATGGCACGACTCAAATTGAGGAGAAACAGCTGCAAACTTCCATTATTAATCAGAATATGGAATATACAAAGTATTGTTTGTTGTTGTTGTTGTTGTTATGTGCTGTCGAGTCAAACCCGACTCATAGCGACCCCTCCTTGGGTTTCCGAGGCAGTATCACAACGGAAGTAGGATTGCCCAACCTTCCTTCCGAGGAGTGGCTGGTGGGTTTGAACCGCCAGCCGTCTGGTTAGCAGGCAAGTGTCTTAGCCACTATGCTACCAGGAAAATTGAAGTTGTCAGAAATGAAATGGAACACATAAAGATTGATATCCTAGGCATTAGTGACCTGAAATGGACTGGTTTTGGCCATTTTGAGTCAGACAACCATATGATCTACTATGCCAGGAACAACAATTTGAAGAGGAATTCCATGGCATTCATCATCACAAAGGATGTTTCAGGATTTGTCCTGAAGTACAATGCTGTCAGTGATAGGATAATATCCATATGCCTACAAGGATCATCCGTTAATACTATTGCTCAAATTTACGCACCAACCACCGAAGCCAAAGATGAGGAAATTGTAGATTTTTATCAACGTCTCCAGTCTGAAATTGATCAAACTTGCAATCAAGATGTGTTAATTATCACTGGTGACTGGAATGTAAAAGTTTGGAAACAAAGAAGAATCACTGGTAGTTGGAAAATTTGGCCTTGGCGACAGAAATAACTCTGGAGATCGCATGGTAGAAGTTTGCAAGACCAACGACTTATTCATTGCGAATAACTTTTTTCAACAACATAAATAGCGGCTCTACACTTGGACTTTGCCAGATGGAGTATACAGAAATCAGATTGACTACTTCTGTGGCAAGAGGCAATGGAGAAGCTTGATATCTTCAGCCAAAACCAGGCCAGAAGCTGACTGTGGAACAGACCATTAACTGCTCATATGCAAGTTGAAGTTGAAGACAATTAAAACAAGTCCACAGGATCCAAAATATGACCTGGAATATATCCCTCCTGAATTTAGAGACCATTTGAAAAACTGATTTGAAGCAGTGAACACCAGTGACTGAAAACCAGAGGAATTGTGGAATGACATCAAGAACATCATCCATGAAGAAAGCAAAAGGTCATTAAAAAGACAGGAAAGGAAGAAAAGGCCAAAATGGATGTCAGAATAGACTCT
>NW_006922047.1:326325-327218 GCF_000298275.1 Orycteropus afer afer | reverse complement strand
TATGCATGTGAGAGCTGGACAATGAGTAAGGAAGACTGAAGAAAAGTTGATGATTTTGAGTTGTGGTACTGGTGGAGAATGCTGAAAGTATCGTGGTCTGCTAAAAGAACTAACAAGTCTGTCCTGGAAGAAGTGCAGCTGGAATGCTCCTTGGAAGCGAGAATGGCCAGACTTGGTCTCATCTACTTTGGTCATGTTGTCAGAAGGGACCATTCCCTGGAGAAGGATGTCATGCTTGGTGAGGTGGAGGGCCGACGAAAGAGAAGAAGGCCCTCAAGGGGATGGATTGACACGGTGGCTGTGGCGATGGGCTCAGGTATAGCAAGGATCGTGGAACTGGTGTGGGACCGGGTGGCGTTTTGTTCTGCTGTGCATAGGGTCGCTGTGAGTCAGAGACGACTTGATGGCACCTAACAACAACAACAACAACAACAACGAAGATAAAGTATAAGAGGTCAGGGGAGCCGTTGCCCAGAGAGGAAGGGGGAAGAGAAGAGATACTATATCTGCTTTATTTTTTTTAAAATAGGGGTGTTGAGGGAGAAGAATCAAGAGTAAATAAAGTGAAACCTGGGTGATGGGACCATAGGTGTCTACTTCCATGTTCTGTACTCTTTTGCCTGAACTCCTGTGTGTCTGACGTAGGTGAGAAATAATTAAGAGTTTCTTTAGCAGTGAGCCCTGTTTAGATTTGTAGCTGTCTTGGACCTCTGCAAGGAGCCTTGGTGGTGTAGCGGTTAAGCGCTCAGCTGCAAACCGTTCGAACCCACCAGTCACTCTACCGGCAAAAGACGTGGCAGTCTACTTCATGAAGATTTATAACCTTGAATACCCAACGGGGCATTTCTACCTTGTAGTACGGGGTCACTAGGGGTCAGTATCTTCTTGGCCAC
>NW_006922047.1:323152-324505 GCF_000298275.1 Orycteropus afer afer | reverse complement strand
TTGATAGTGAATGCAGGTAAACTGAAGTCCCTGACAACTTCAGTCTTTTTTCCATTTATCGTAATGTTGCTGATTGGTCCAGTTGTGAAGATTTTTGTTTTCTTTATGTTGAAGTGTATTCCATACTCAAGGCTGTGGTCTTTGATGTTCATCAGCAAGTGCTTCAAGTCATCTTCACTTTCAACAAGCAAGGTTGTGTCGTCTGCATATCATAGGTTGTTAATGAGTCTTTCTCCAATCCCAATACTGGTTCCTTTTCATATAATCCAGTTTCTCAGATTATTTGTTCAGCATACAGATTGAATAAGTATGGTGAGAGGATGCAACCCTGACGTATACCCTTTCTGATTTTAAACCATTCAGTATCCCCTTGTTCTGTTTGAATGACAGCCTCCTGGTTTATGTACAGGTTCTTCGTGAGCACAATCAAGTGTTCTGGAATTCCCATACTTCACAACATTATCCATAATTTGTTATGATCCACATGGTTGAATGCCTTCGTATGGTCAATAAAACACCGGTGGTGAACATCTTTTTGGTTTTGGCTCTGTGTGCCTAACCGCAGATTCCATCAGTGCATGACCTCCCTGCTGATACTGCCCCCTCCCACGTGGCATCCCTGAGGGCAGGGTGGGCAGTGGGTGGGCAGGCACTGTGGGGCTCCCCCTCCCGAATAGGATGGGCTGCCTGTGGAGTTCGGAGGTGAGAATGTGATTGAGACTGGCAAGCCACCAGAAGGGGTTAAAGGACATGTCCTGTGGTGGGGTGCCTCAGACTGAGAGTCTGAGGGATCAAGGCTTTTCTACACCCTGCGGGCTGTTTGCTGTGAGGATGCAGTAATTCTACTAATTGTCCAGGGGCCCCTGGCATGGTAGCTCTACACTTCAGCCACTCCTTTGCTGTGGACCCTCACTGTCTTTGCATCCTCGGGTTTAATTTCTGAAAGGCAAGGCTCAGGAGGCAGGAAGGTTTGGGAAAGAGATGAATGGAAGCGGGGAACCCAGGGAGGAAATGGGAAGAGTTCTGTTACATTGAGGGCATTGCAACCAATGTCACAAAAGAAAATGTGTATACATTTTTAAATGTAAAATGGATTTGCTCTATAAACTTTTCACCCAAAGTACGGTTAAAAAACAAAACTCTACTTGACAGCTGAGGGACTGCAGCCCACCCAGAGAGGAGGAACTGTCCCCGGGCCACCCAGCCAGTCCCTCTTTGGGTTGGGTAGTATTAGCTGATAAGCCTCCCTGGGAAGGTAACAAAGGTCTGTGGGCTTTCAAGTCAGAGCCGCATTCTGATCCTCACTTTGCCACTTACCAGCTGTGACACCTCTGGGCCAGTGTCCTAACCTCT
>NW_006922047.1:321045-322352 GCF_000298275.1 Orycteropus afer afer | reverse complement strand
GCTGACCACATCCTCAGTGGTCATAGTCCTTGTAATACACAGGGAATAGTGTCATCCCTGTTTGACACAGGAGGATGCTGAGGTGTGCAGCAAGTTGAGCACCCTGCCAGGGCCACACAGCAGAGCCAGGAGCGTAGGGGGCCCAGAGTGGGTTTCCCTGTGTGTGGATCCAGGTGGCCATGCACGGAGGACGGAGTAGAGCATGGGGCATGCAAGATGAGGTCCGCTGGGTCACCCTTGGGACAACAACAGGAGCTCTCTGAGCTTCCGTGTTCTTCCTGAAGCCTCAACAGACCACTGCCTCATGAGGGGTCAGGGGAGTGTGAAGTGGTCCGTCACGTTCCGCCTGAGGAAGGGTGCAAAGCTGTGTGCTGAGGACGGTGGAGTGTTCTGTGGGTTGGGATAGAACCTCGTCACCAGGGCTGCCTGAGATGGTGGCTGCCCGCGGCTCACTCTGAAGGGCTTCCAACCTGTTGTCGTCAGTGAACAGGCTCCTGGAGACAGACTCCTGCTGAATCATGCCGGAGATGGAGGAAGAAACCCAAGCACTGGTGTGTCTGTCGGTTATGATGAAATGGCACCCAGGCTGGAGGTTGCTTTTGTCATAATCAGCTCTCCCTTCTTTGTGGGCTTAGTTAAGGTGCTCTCAGAAACCACTTCGTAACTTAAACAAACAAAAACCAAACCCACTGCCGTCGAGTCGATTCTGACTCATGGCGACCTCCATTGGGTTTCCGAGGTGGTAAATCTTTACGGAAGTAGATCGCCCAGTCTTCCTCCCGTGGCGTGGCTGCTTCTGGTTAGCAGTTAAATGCCTCAGCCACTGTGCCACCAGCTCCTTACTTTGTAACTTACTGGGATGAAAATCCACCCCAGGACTGGGTACTTGAAGTCCTCCTGGCCATGCATTACTTGCCACAGCCTCCTCACCCAGAAGTACACCCCACTGCGTTCCGGCAGCCCCTCTAACTTCTATTCCTGCTTCTCTCCCTTCCCCCTGCCCTCCAGCGCCCCGAGGCTCTTTCCCAGCGTCACTTGGAAGGTCTCAGCAATTCCCTTTTGCAGATGTGCCCATGTGATGTCTCATCTGCTTTCTTGACTGCTGCTTCCATGGGTGTTGATTGTGGATCTAAGTAAAATGAAATCCTTGATGACTCAGTTTCTTCACTCCTTGTTCTGGTTACCTCTGTGCTGCTCTAGCAGAGAATAACCAGGAATGGGGTGGCTTTAACAAACAGGAGTTTATTCTCTTATAGTTTGGAGGCTTTAAGTCCGAGTGCCAAGCTGTAGGGGCTGGGTGAAAGCCC
>NW_006922047.1:318846-320410 GCF_000298275.1 Orycteropus afer afer | reverse complement strand
AGAAACATAAATAACTACCACACTCCTTAACAAGCGAGGATAGTGAAGCTTGGTCTTGCTTACTTTGGGACACATCATCAGGAAACTCCAATCACTGGAAAAGGACTCGATGTCTGGCAGAGTGGAGGATCAGCAAAAACGAGATGCATTGACACATGGTGGCTACAACATGGGCCCAAACAGGAGTGATTGTGAGGTTGGTGCAGGACAGGGCAATGTTTTGTTCTGTTAACATGGGGTTGCCATGAGTCGCAGCCAGTTTGATGGCAGATAACAATAACAGCAAGCATTTCCCTGCTTCCCGCTCCTCAGAGCCTTTCTGTCCTTGTCTGTGCCCTGCTTCTTCACTGCCCTGTCCTCACTGTGGAATTGGCATCCTTCCTTCACCTCTTCAGAACCTCCCAGCCATGTTCTGCCTGGTGCAGCCCGGGCCCTCTGCCTGGGGGCTCTGCCCCTGACTTCACACGCTCGCCTCCTCCTTTTACTGAGGCCTCAGCTAGATGTCATCCCAAGGAGGCCTTGGGCACCCCTGCCTGTCTCCTCCAGGGCACTCATCCCAGGCCCTGCTTGTGTGCCTGTTGGGTACTTGGTGCTCTTTTTGCCCAGTCAGACGGCTTCTCTCTTGAGGGCAGGGACCCTGCTCCCACTGCCAGTCCAGCATCTGGCACCATGCCTGGCACCCAGTAGGTGCTTGATACGTGCTGTGGTTGAGGGAGTAGGTGAATGGTGGGCCTCCTGGGGAGCAGGTGAGTCTGTGTCTCTGTTGGCCTTGAGTGACTGGTCATCAGAGCCCTTGGCACAGGAAGCGGCCTTTTGTGGCTCCTTGGCCGTGAGCCCTGGGGCCACCTCTCGGCTGTGACCTGGACCACACTGAGGTGGAACTGCCAGGGCTGCCCCGGGCGTCCTTTGCCACAGAGGCGCTGGCGCGTTCCGCTGCTCCAGGAGTTCTGCCTGGGGCCTCACTCACCTGCCCGCCCTCCATCACTTACCCATCGGCTTGTTTTTTCCCTCTATACCTGTCACTCTGGTGGCATAGTGCTGCTAACCAGAAGGCGGGCGGTTCAAAGCCACCAGCCACCCTTAGGAGGGAACACTGGGTGATCTACTTCGTGGAGATACTGCCTCAGAAACCCAAGGAGGGGTCGCTATGAGTCGGATCCGACTCGAAGGCAGTGAGTGAGTGTTTTCTTAACCTTGTGCACCAGGAACACTGGAATACGCGTACCACGGCCTGTGCCTTTCTCTTCACGGTGGCCATGGCCTGAAGGAGGAGCTCTTCGGTCGGGGGGTGGTCCAGGCAGAGGGCATCTCAGGACGCCTGGGCAGGGAGATGCTGAATGACAACTGGCCAGTCAGAAAAGACTTTATCCTGAAGGCAAAGAAAGTCTCTTTTTTGTTGATTTTGCCTAAAAGTGTAACTTCAGAGGGTGGTTTCAGTTCTTGGGGGCTCACACTATATCGTGGTTGCACACGTGGGCAGAGGGTCACATTTGGGCTTCGTGGGGAAGAGAGGTCCTGCCCTTATCATCTGGTTAGTGAGGGGGCCACAGCCTTCGCAGGCCTC
>NW_006922047.1:317654-318311 GCF_000298275.1 Orycteropus afer afer | reverse complement strand
TGGGGGTCCCCAGGGGGTGAGGCAGTTGGGCTGGGATGGGAACGCTGGTGTTGGGAGGTTTCCGGATAGGCTGGCCCTGCCTGTTCCCTCCTGTCATTCAGGTCTGTGCTCAGATGTCACCTCTGAGAGGTCCTCCCTGACCACTTGGGCCCCTCCAGTCTCCTCATGATTCTGTTCTCCATATGACAGTTAGCACCACTGGAAAATGTTTGTTTACTGGCTGACTTCTGCCCGCTGGAAGGGAACACAGGCCTCTTGCTTCTCTATGAACCCTGGCCAGGTCACAGGTCACAGTAGAAGTTTGTGGGACGTTGAGTGAGGATGTGAGTGTCCGTTGGAGACAGCATCCCGCAGAGCAAGGCCCAGGTCAGGCCGTGCAGGTACCCTTGCTGGTTGTCGATGGCAAACAGTGTGGGTGCCGTAGCCCGCCGACGGGCACAGGACCCGTGGCTACCCCCTGCAGGGGCACACTGTTCCCTGTGACTGCAGCTCTGGTTTCCTGTGGTGTTTGTGCTTGCTTCTTCCATAGGCCCAGCCTTTCTTTGAGACTGGTCACTGCTTGTCCTTTGGTATTTTTGACTTTGCTGTTTTTCTTTTTTTTCCCCGTTTTTGACCCAAAGTCACCTGAGATCTGAGTTTTCATGTAAGGGTAAGATG
>NW_006922047.1:300785-313838 GCF_000298275.1 Orycteropus afer afer | reverse complement strand
AAAAAAAAAAAAAATCCTCACAGCTGGACCAATAAGCAACATCATGGTAAACGAAGAAAATACTGAAGTTGTCATGGATTTCATTTTACTTGGATCCACCACAATCAGTGCTCATGGAAGCAGCAGTCAAGAAATCAAACAATGTGTTGCATTGGGCAAATCTACCATAAAAGACCTCTTTGAAGTATTAAAAAGCAAAGATGCCACCTTTGAGGACTAAGGTGTGCCTGACCCAAGCCATGGTTTTTTCAGTCACCTCATACACATGTGAGATCTGGACAATGAATAAGGAAGATTGAAGAAAAGTTGATGCATTTGAATTATGATGTTGGTGAAGAATATTGACTATACCATGGACTGCCAGCAGAATGAATAAACTTGTCGTGGAGGAAGGATAGCCAGAATGCCCCTTAGAAGTGAGACTGACCAGACTCTGACTCACGTATTTTGGTCATGTTATCAGGAAGGACCAGTCCCTGGAGAAGGACATCATGCTTGGTAACGTGGATGGTCATCAAAAATGGGAAACTCTCAACAAAATGGATTGACACAGTGGCCGCAGCGATGGGCTCAAGCCTAGCGGGGTTGTGAGGCTGGCACGGGACCGGGCAGTGTTTCGTTCTGTTGTACACAGGGCTGCTATGTTGGAACTCACCGCATGGCACCTAATAACAATGGCAGTAAATGTTTGAAGGAGCCCATGGCAGTAAATACTTGGTGGAGCAGTGGTTAAGTGCTTGGCTGCTGGCAAAACGGTCAGTGGTTTGAACCCAGCAGCTGCTCTGCCAGAGAAACATGGCAGTCTGCTTCTGTAAAGATTACAGCCTCGGAAACCCTGTGGCACAGTTCTGCTGTGTCCTGAGGGTCACTGTGAGTTGGAATCAACTCAGTGGCAAGGTGTTTAATGGGAATAAATGTTTATACTGAACTGCCAGTATTTACAGAAGGCCAGTGATCACATCTCTTGCAACAGTTCAAGCTCAGGTGAAAGAAATAGTCAACTTAAAAATGTAGGTGGGAGCTACATAGAACGTTCAGAACTATTTTAGGGGAGACTTGAGCTAGAAACCTTTGATGAGCATGGTGTGTGCTCACTAGTGGGTGGTTCAGCCTGAGTCTGGGGATTGGGGGGCCAGGATGGCATGGCAAGTAGGGTTTCTTTTTTTTTTTTGTGATTGGGGTGAAAGTTTACAGAGCAAATTCACTTTCCATACAGCAGCTCACACACACTTTGTCTCATGACTTTGATTGCAATTTCTAACACTTCCTCCCCATAGCCACCTCTTCCCTGTGTCCTTCCCTCCCATGCCCTCCTGCCCCCCAGCTGTTTCCCTGTGTATACACAGCCCTTCTATTCTCCCATGATTGATCTCTCCAAGGAGTGTATCTGCCTAATGTAAATGTTCAGCTCATATGCCTGTCTTTTGTTTGGCTGGAAGCCACAGGAGTGGGTTCAGTTCTAGACCTGAAGGGCAGCTAGGGGCCATAGTCTCAGGGGTTCTACCAGGCTCTATCAGACCAGCAAAGTTGGGCCTTTTTTTTTGTTATGATTCTGAGTTTTGTTCCACACTGTTCTCCCACTCTATCCAGGATCTCCTACACAGATTCCCCCTCCCAGTGGCTGATGGTGGTGGTGAGTGGGGTTTCTTAATGGGCCAGATCTTCTCTCGGTTTGGATGCTTAATGAAGCTTACTGTGTCCACAGCTGAGCTTAGCTCTATTCCCACAAACCTGGTGTTTCCCAGCCCCAGACAGTGGCGGCTGCAGCCTGCCAGCCCCTGGCCCTGAGGCTGTCTGACTGCCCTTTCTCTCACGCCTCATGTGCAGAGGAGAGCAGTGTCTGAGCCCGGCCTTCAGGGTACGTGTGGAGTGTCCCCACCTTCATTGCCAGCACCAGCTCTCAGTCAGGGCTCGACAGAGTCCACAGAGGGCTAGGGAACAGACACTCAGCCTTGTGGGGTCACCTGGCCTTGTGGCAGTGAGTTAGCTCTGTTGTTACAGCCTGAAAGCAGCCATGGACGACATGTCAACCAAGGAGCATGGCTGTGTTCCAATAAAACTTGACTGTGCACACTCACTTGGGAATTGCATATCGTTTTCATGTCATGAAATGTCAGGTTGTCTTTTGTTGGCCGGTGGGCCACAGTTTGCCAACCCCTACTCTAAGCCATTGTTATGGAGACGAGTTACTGCCAAAGCCTGCCTCTCACTGGCTCCCTGCTTCCGCCCTTACAGTCCAGAAAGATCCTCTGGCATGCGTCCCTTCACAGCCCTCCTCTGTTCAGAAGTTTCCATGGCTCCCACCTCATTTACAGTACAGGCTAACGTGCTCCCCACAGCTGCATGGCCCTGCATGACCCGCCCCCTCCATCACCTCCTTCCCCTCTGCTCCCCTCCCCTCGCTGGCTCTGCTCCAGCCTGTGGGCCCCCTCCCTGTTGCTCCAGTGCACTGAGCATGACCCCCAGTCCAGGGCCTGTGCACAGGTGGCTGTTTGCCTGGGATGCCCCCCCCAACTACCTGAGCATTTCTTTCTCCCTCACCCCCTTCAGGGCTTGGCTTAAAGTCCACTGGACCGCTTTATAAATCTGTATACTTTACTGGCCACTCGCTGTCCCCTGTCCTGCTGTTTTCTCTGTGGCACATGCCATTTGCTACTACACCCTGTTGTTACTGATCTTACTGTCTGCTTTCTTCCTCAATGCCATCGTCATGTGGGCAGGGATTCTCTCCTTCCATGGCAGGTCCCCAGATCACTTATCAGTGCTGCCCTGGAGTAGGTGTTCAGCTGAGGGTGGGAAGAGGTCTTGGTTCCCTCATCCGCAAAAGGGCATCCATCATAGTAGTTGTTGATATTATGTGCCATCGAGTCGACCCGATTCACAGCAACCCCTCCTTGGGTTTCCGGGACAGTATCTCTACAGAAGTAGATTGCCCAGCCTTCCTTCTGAGGAGTGGCTGATGGGTTTGAACCGCCAGCCTTCTGGTCAGCAGTCAAGTGCCTTAGGCACTACGATACCAGAGCTCCTCCCTCGTGCTAGTAGAGGAGGTAGATAATTCCTGTCAGGGATGTGCCTGGGTGAGCCACCCAGAGCTGGAGTGTCAGCCGGGGCTGCCTTCCAAGTACTAAATAATTGGTCCGTGTGTGTGTGTGCCTTTTTCTGTTTTAAAGGGGTCGGCCCCTCTCCTCAGAGTGGAGGCAGTGTTGCATCATGGTTGTCAGCGGGGCTTTGGGCCCAAGCTGACTGCCTTGGCATTGGCTCGGGGACTTCCTGGTGACGTGCCCTTTTGCCCAAGTTGTCCTCGCCTGCATTTTCTGAGCTGCCGGATGGCACCACAGTCTTAGCTTCCAGGGCTGGGGTGAGGATTAGATGAGTCGGTGCAGGTGAAGGTCTTAGCACTGTCTTTGGCAGGAGGTAAGCATTTGGTAGTTGTTACTAGCAGCGCCTCTCGCGTGGATACCTCTCTCAAGGAAACAGGCTCTGCAGAGCTGCTCAGGGTGCATCAGCGCCCTCTGGAGGCCTCTCTTGGCAGAAGCCCCTCTTGGCAGAGGCCCAGGGAGGCAAGATGGATTGTGTGAAGAGCTGGGTCACAGAACAGAGTCGGACCCTGGATGGAGACAGCCCCGGACCCCTCTGCGTTCTGTCCAGTGTGTGCTCATCTGGGACCTTCTGTAGCCATAACACTCCACCGGGGACACACAGCCACCTGGTGAATGTTCCCCGAGGCTGGATCGTGCCGTGCTGTGCAAGGGCTCTAACAGGCAGGAACGACACTGCCAGGTCCTCCCAGCCCCGGCCCCACAGCTCCTGTACCACCTGTCTGGTGAGTGGGGGTGCAGGCAGGAGCAGACGGGTCGAGGGCCTAGGTGTGGGCGCTCTGCATGTTCCCAGCCCTCCCTAGCCTGGTGACGTCCTGCTCCCAAGCAGGCAGCTAGGGGGGTGGCTGGCGCAGCTACTCTCTGGGCATCACGGAGAAATGAGGTCAGAGCAGAGGCTGCCGCTGGGGAGGGAGGTATTTCTGGCTGAGCAGGTGTGGCCTGTGCTGGCTTCCTGGCACTGAACCCAAGGTCTTTTCAGCTGTCCTGGCATTGGCAGTGTGGCTGGATATTTCTGGAAAGTGGAAGGGAAGACAGCTGAAGTGCTGAGCTGGAGTCCAGGCAAATGTGGTCAGGCCTCTCCAGGAGGGAGTCCACTCCCAGAGCAGGCTGCCTGGGGGGCTTGTTGGGCACTTTGCCTTTTGCCTGGGGTCCTTGGTTGCCCCCAGCAGGGCTTGCACCCACAGCCTCTCGGGACTTCCAGGGGCTTTTGCCACAGTGCCAGGAAGTGATGTGGCCCTTCAGAGGGCTCTCTCTGGGCATTCTGTCCCTGGGGTCAGAGTCAGCCTGCCAGGGAGCTGGGTCCTCAGGGACAGAATCTGCCACATGGTGTGTCCTCACCTGTCACCACCACCACTTCCTCATTTGTGACACGGGCCTCAGACTGGTGGGGGGGGGGGGTCTGTGGGATGAAAGGAGGGGCGTTTGGAAAGTTCTGGCCAGAGCAATAATCGTTGGCATCTGTTCTCACCTCTGATTATTGAGATTTACCATGGGCAGGTCACATTTCAGGATGCAGACAAGTTCCAGGTGCATAGAGGAGAAGTGATGAGGGTGGCCTAGAATCCAAGCTAGTTCCTCCAGACCACCTTGCCCCTTGTCTTGGGGCCAGGAGGCTGCAGGCCTCATGATGTGGGCTCCACAGTGAAGCTGCTGCATCTCCTTGTTTACGGATGAGCAGGGGGCCTCGCAATCATCAGGCCAGCCTGCCCTGTCAAGGTGGGGAAACAAGCTCAAGACGTGCCCTCCCCCAGGCTCCTGGCCGCCCGTGCCTGGATCCTGTGTGCAGTGCTGCCCGGCCATCCCACCAGGTGTCGAGCAGGAGTTGCAAACTCAGCTTCTCCAGACTGGAGCTCAGCGGTGCTTGCTAGACCTCGACCCACTCTCCCAGGCTCCGACTCTTCCCCTCTTTCCTCTGCACATCCAGACCATCAGCTGGGTCATGTCAGCGACACCATCACAGTCTGTTCAGTCCACCCCCTTCTCACCCCACCAGGTTCCCACCCAGTCCAGCCCCAGCGTTGCCTGCCTGGACTAGTGCAGTTATCTCTTCCCGTCTCCTCTTTCCCCCTTCTTCCTGCTGCAACATCCACAGGACCCCTGTGAGCACCAGCAGCAGGGTGTGGTCCTTCTCTGCTCACAGCCCTCTGTGCCTCCCACCTCCCTTGGGAAAAAGCCCAAGCCTTCCCTGTGCAGCCCCTGAGGCCTGCAGGACCTGCCCTGCCACCTCCCTGTCCTCATCTCCTCCCACCCTCCCCCTTGCTCACACGCTCCAGCCTCATGGGCCTTCTCGATGTTTCTGTTAACACGTAGGCACAGTCTGGCCTCAGCGTGTTTGTACTGTTTCTTCTCTGCCTGAAATGCGCTTCCCCAGAGAGGCACATGGCTTGTTCCCTCCAGTCTGTCAGATGTCTCTTGTCAGGGAGCCCCTTACTCCTGACCCCCCATCCTCTATATCTCCTCCACAGCACTTAGGACAGCAGTGCCCCTATGGTCTGCCCCTGCTCCTATCCCCCCTCCCCATCACACAGACTGTGAGGCTGTTCTCATAAAGGTGAGGCTTGACTTTGCTCACTTCAGTGTCCCCAGGACTTGGAGCAGTGCCTGAGGCACTGACCTTGGCAGACTGGGGTTAGTGCCCCTCACTCACTTGGTCCCACTCTGCACTGGGATCCTCCAGTGGCCTGTAGAATGGGGGTGCCTTCCCAGGGAGCCAGATGGCTGCCAGCATCCTTTCAGCTGTGCAGTGAGGCTACAGCCACAAGGGGGCAGTGTGGAGAGTGTCACCGGCTCAGCAAGCTGGAGGCCGCAGCCCGGTCTTGATCCTCGTCTTCTGCACGGTGAACGCTGTTAGTGGTGGTGGGTGGAGGTGGTCTTGTAGGCAGCGGAGTTCTGTACCGGCCCCTGGGAGCCAGCCTGAGTGGACATCATGTCAGCAGCACTCTGACCGCGTGGGTTGATGGGTCCCTCTTCGTGGCCACAGTCGGGATGTGGGGGAGGGCATGAGCGCTCAGCCAGTGCCATGCTTGTGACCACCACTGCCAGTTGCTAGCATTTGTCTAATAATGTTTACTCTTAACCATGTTGATTCGTTCTGTACAGGGGACCTTACGTAGTCCATCCACTCCTCACTTAGCACGTGGATAGGTCCCACAGACCGGGTTGTTATGTGAAAATAGCATTATGTGATAATGGAGGATGACCACATGGGATCACAGAGTGAAGAGAGACCACGTGATCACATACCTGCCAAATTACCGTATTGAAAAAAACAAAACAAAACAGCAACCCACTGCCATTGAGTTGATTCCGATCATAGTAACCAAGTAGGACAGAGTAGCTCTCCACAGGGTTTCCAAGGCTGTAAATCTTTACAGAAGCAGACTGCCTCATCTTTATCCCACAGGGCGGGTGGGTTCGTACTGCCAGCCTTTCGGTTAGCAGGCATATACTTCAACCACGATGTCACTTTAACCACTATGTTCGTCACATTATTATGTAACCGCCACACTTCATCGTTACATAACTACCAAACCACTGAGAATCATGGCCCAGCCAACTTGTCACATAACCATCACATAACCAGCTTTTAGTCTTCTCTCATACCTCTCATAATTACTGCCAGATTAACGACCAGAATAGTCAGATAGCAGATCTTTCACTGTTGTCGTAAATGTCAAATATTGGGTGACGATAAGTGAGGAGTGTTGTTGTTATGTGCTGTAGGGTCGGCCCCGACTCATAGCAACCCCTCCTTGGGTTTCCGAGGTGCTATCTCTACAGAAGTAGATTGCCTAACCTTCCTTACTAGGAGTGGCTGGTGGGTTTGAATCGCCAATCTTCTGGTTAGCAGTCAAGTGCCTTAGGCACTGCACTACCAGAGCTCCTAAGTGAGGAATAGGTGTGCTTATTTTTGCCATTGTCTGTGTAGTTCTTACAGCAAACCGGCAGGTAGGTAGGGGTGGCCCACTGCTCAGGTGAGAGGTTGGCAGGTCTAGAGAGGTTGGGTAACTTGTCCGGGGCCACACAGCCAGGAAGTAGGTGAGTCCTGACTTGAGAGCTGAGTGTGAACTCAGCTCAGGAGGTGGGCCTACCACTGGCCCTCACACCTTCACCCTCCTCTGAGGGGGCTGTGGGAACTGGGGTGCTGCCTCAGAGGGCCCACCAGTGTCAGCCCATCAATGTGGCCTTCCTGCACATGGGGTTGCCAGTGACGGAGGAGAGCCCAGTTTCCAGGGAGCAGAGCCCCTGTGGCCTGGTCAGGCAGTGGTTTCCCTTGGTGAGGGGTGCCCAGGAGACAGGGCAGGAGGATCTGGCTGGGCAGGGGCAGAGGCCTGGGGGACTGGTGTGGGGACAGGAGCTGAGGGGAGGGGTGGGGCCTTGGGGCCCAACCCACGTGACCTTGGCAGGTGCAGTGTCTCCTGCCCTCCCAGATATTTCCAGAGCACAGTCCTACCCTGGCCCTGTTCTGGTGCTGGGAGACATAGACCTGGCCCCCCAGAAGCAGACACTCTAGTGGGGACACAGCCGTTCCTCTGTGTGGAGGATCAGGAAGGCCTCCTGAGAGGACCTCTACAGGCCTGAGAGGATCAGGGAGACCATTGAGTTTCTGGAGAAGCTCCCTGTGGGCAGAGACCCACGACACCCTAGGCCCCCCACTGTGGTGGCGCTCTCGGGACCTTTCCCCTGGGCAGTGGGGACAGCGGAGCCTCTGCTCCATCAGTTACACCTGCTGGGCTGTGGGCCTGGGTGCCCTCCTGCAGGTGGGGGCTGCAGCCTGGCCCCAGGCCCCTCCTACAGGGTGGGCTGTGGGCACTGCCCGCCCCCTGGCCCTGGGCCATGCCCTCACCTCGTGCTACCACGAGTTGCTGTTGGCCCGGCCCTGGAATGTCGGGCATCTGTGTGAGAATTCCTTCCCAGCTAGTAGAACTCATCACAAGCCACTCGCCTGTACCCCAGCCCAGGGTGCCTGTATGTCCTTGTCCTCTGCCTCCCCATTATGCCCCTCTGAGGCCACTGGGACACACCTCCTGCCTGTGACAGCATCTGGACCTTGGGCAGATGACACTCCCAGCCCTCACCTCATTTCATATGTCGAGTACACTCTGCCTCCCACCCCGCTATGGGAGCAGCAGCACCTGTTCCTTGGTCCCCCTAACCTCCGTGGGGACAGGAAGGGTTGTGGGGGCTCCCCTCAAGGGGTCCCACCACTCCTCCCTGCCCATGGCCCTCCTCCTCCCCAGCGATGGGAGTGTGGGGCCTGAATCTACCCTGCCAGCTGGCACCCTCTGACCCCAGGCCTGGGCACGCCCTGAGCCCGCAGCCCAGCCCTCCTCAGGTAGGGTGGGGTGCAGCACATGAGGGGTCCCTACATTAGGTTCAGGGCCTCTGGGGGTGGGTGGGTGGGAACCTCTGCTGCTCCTTGCCCCGTGCCCCAAGACCTATTTTCTGAACTCTATTTGGAAATAATCACGATGCGTCAGATATTGCAAAAGTAGTACAGAGCGATCCCGTGCACCCCCAGGGCCTCGTACTCTTGCTGCTGGGTCCAGAGAGCTGGGGACAGGAAATGGAAGGGAGCCGATGGTGGCTGTGGGTGCTGGCCCTGCAGCCGGCCTTACCTCTCGAGGGCTCAGGTGGCTCCTCCGTGGGTCGACCCGGGCGCTGCTTGGACTCCGGCGTCCTCCCCAAGAGGCAGCCAAGAAACCTCTTCCCGGCCCTTCACGGCTGCGCCCTCCTGCCACCCTTCTGCGGCAGCCTGCGCCTCGACGGCCGGCGGGCGGCCCAGGGCCTGTGTCTGGGCTGGGGAGGGGGTAGAGTTTCACCCCTCCCCCTGGCAGCTGGCGGGCAGGGCCGGCCGCTGTATTTTAAGCTCTTGAGTGGTTCAGCTGGAACTTGAGGCTCCTCTCCCAGCGGAGGCTGGTGCTGCCGGCCTGTAGGCCATGGGGACTCTGAAAGCGGATGGGTACTGCCCACCTGGGCCCAGAGCCTATTAATAGACCTGCATCCCTGGGTGTCCAGTGCCTGCCCCGGGCCCAGCTGTTCTAACCCTTCCCAGCTTATTCCATTGCGCCCTTTGGCCTCACCCAGAAGTCCCTCTGGTGGAGCCTGGTGCTGCCCACCATGTGCCACTCTCTGCCCAGCCCTTGTTGTCCCTGTGTCTCAGAGTGGTCAGGTCTCCCAGGCCCCATAATTGGGCAGAGCCATGTGACAGCACGCTGTGAGGTAGGGTGGTAGGTAGGATCCCCGAGGGTTTCTTGGGTGGCAGGCTCTGTTCCAGGCATTTTTTCTGCTTGCCTCATGCCTACCATTGGGCCACTGTGTCACGGGTCAGCGGACAAATCACGCCACGACAGGGACTTGGTGGCCTGTAGGGGGACTGAGACTTGAACCCAGGCCCATGCTCTACGTGGTGGCAGGATGCCACGATGCCCACAGGACCTCCCTGCACCTGTCACCTGCGCTGACAGCCTGCAGCTACTGAGTGTGTCCCGTCAGGATCCCGCTGCTGCTTCACAGCCCGCTCACCGGGCAGACCCCTCTCTGCCTCCTCCGTGGCTGGGCCGTGCCCCGTCTCTCCTACTTTCAAGGACGTGCACGTGTTGTGTGTGTGCACGTATCTGTGCAGGGTGTGTGTGCACATGTCGGGAAAGGGTATGAGGGGAGCCCAGCTTTTGCAGTGTCACGGTGAAGCCCCTTCCATCAGGATGGGCTCTCCTCTTGGTGTGGGGGCCCTGTCTCCTGGGTGTTGGTGGGTGGGCGGATCCTCAGATGGCCCCTGCCCACCTGGGGCCGGCACTGAGCTTGGATCTCAGAGCAGTCTTTTGTTTCCATGCTGTCTCTGACCAAGGGCCCACCAGGGGCTCTGTGGGTGGGAGTGGTCACCAGCAGCTGCTGGACAGTGGCTGATTGGGAGGGAACTTGCACCTGCCTGCATGGCTGGTTCCTAACAGGGTTCCTGCCGTGGCACGCAGGCCTTTTGGGATCTGTACAGACGCTGATGGGCCTCGCTGCCGGCTCCAACAGCTACACCCTCTCATAGCTCATGCCTGGTGCCTTCTATTTGTTCCTTGGGATGGGTGGGCCACATGGCCCCAGGGACTCCCTCTGTCCCTGTGTCTGGCTCCTCGTCTGTGGGGTCAGAGAGAGGGGGCCTGGCTTCCTGGGTCCAGCACAGACCTGGCTGTGGCCAGGAGATGCCAACATGCTGAGACTCTGGAAGGCTCAGGCCTGGAGGGGCAGCGATGTGCTGGGAAGCTAGCCCCTGGAGGTGGCCTTGAATCAGGCCTGGGTGGACCTGGTGAGAAATTGGTGGAGTGGCTTAGGCGGGGGAGGGGGCTGCTCTGTGGGGACTGAGGCTCAGCACCTCTGCCGGGGTGCTTGCCTGGAGCTTCCTAGTGTCTGGCCGGTTCATACTTAGGGCGAGTTCTCTGCACCAAGAACTCTGGAATCTGTCACCTCCCTGGAAACACAAATGCACAAAGAGAGTAATCCCAAGTGGCTCTTATAGCTCAGGAGGGGAAATGGATGATCTATCTCGCAGATTCTCAAAATAGCTGGGGGTTCTCCAGGCCCAGTGAACTCGTCCACTGGCCTCCCACCAGCCTCCCTGGCCCTGAGGGGCCCCTTGGTGCCTGGCTCGGGGCTCTCTGGGCTTGGTCTGATGGGAGGCCATACCTACTAAGAAGCTTCTCTCTCTGGGTTGCTGGCCCCCTTTGAGCCCCCAGAGGAGGTTGGTGGCACAGCCCCGGGACTCAGTCTGGGCTGATTTTATATTTAGCTGTGCCGGGGCTGTGGTGCCACTCGGGTTACATCTGGCAGAGAAGCCAGCCGCGCAGGGCAGCGCGGGCTCCCTTCCAGCACCGCGGCAGAATTTGATCAGCCAGCCGGCCCAGAGCTGCTTCCAGTGGGGAGGTCTGTGGTGGGGGCTGACGGGTATCAGCCAGGCCACTGGCCGCGGCAGGCGTGGAGGGGAGCGGGCAGGGCTGGTAGCCGGTGCCGAGGGTGGCATGGATATGAACCTGGTGGTCCGAGAGGCCAGCCAGGGCCTCGCCCTAGACCTCAACAGCCTCCCTGGGCCTGCACCCCCCAAGACAGCCAAGAAAACTAAAAAGGGTGTTCTCTTCTTTGAGGTGGAGATTCTGGACGCAAAGACGCGAGAGAAGCTGTGCTTCCTGGACAAGGTAGGACTGTGGCTGCCAGCTGCCCCAAGCCAGGGTGCTGGGCCCGGACTCCCACTTCTTCCAGTGGCGTTAGCCAGAATCAGGGAGCAACCGCTTGGCTCGAGGGAGCCCAGGAGTATCCAGCGGGGCCCTGTAGTGCCCCCTGGCCCTCCCGGCCTCCCAGCGTGGGGTAATGCCCTAGCCAGTAGGCCACTTCTGGTCGTGGTAGACCTTCACTCTGCAGAGACAGGAGTCTAGGCTGTGAGAGGCAGTGAGCCACTCTGGTGGACCCTGCAGGGCTTTGGGGCCCCGGAAGGAGGCACAGAGTCCAGGCCTGGGGGAAGGAGCTTGGATCTTCCTAGGGGAGGTCTCAGCCAGACTGAGGGCTTCACTGTGGGCGTTGTGGGTGGGGCAGAGAGGAGAGGACAGACGTGAGGAGGTCGAGAGAAGCAGGCCCAGCTTCCGATGTTCAGACTGTCTCCCAGCTGGGCTGGGAGTGTTGTAGCCAGGGTAAGACTGGAGCCCCCAGGCCCAGGCCGTTCCCACTCTTGGGCAGGGCCCTCAGCTGCTCCTGTCGAAGCCAAGGAGCTGCAGTTCCTGCCCTGGCCCTGACCACGCAGATAAGGGACTGGGTCGCTGCCTCCACCCCCACCTCCAACTGCAGGGCTGTCTAGGCCATCAGCCTGGCAGCCCCCAAACAGCAGGGGCTGACAGTGCTGTGGCCTGTGCCTCTTCCAGGTGGAACCCCACGCTACCATTGCTGAGATCAAGAACCTTTTCACCAAGAGCCGTAAGTAGGGGTGGCTGGGCTGCCCTGTGTGAGCCCTCTGGGCAGGGCCTAAGGCCTGAGCCTCTCTCCCAGGGTCGTGTGGAGCTTCTCTGGGCTCAACTGGGGCAGGTGCCCTGCGTAGCCATCAGCAGTAACACCCTTCCTGGGCTTCTGGAAGGATAGGGTCTTGCTGCCCCTGCTCTTTGGGCTTTATGTCCTGGGACTGACTGCACAGGCCTCAGGCCTTGCCCAGGGCCGGTGGTGGAGCATTGGGTACCCGAGCCCCAGGACCCACAAGAAGCTGGGGGCTGGCACACTATGGAAAGGCACAGTGGGGTGGGCAGAGGGCAGGTGGGCAGGCCTGGGCCGTGGCCAGGCTGGTGCTGTGACTGGCATGTGCTCTCCCTGCAGACCCACAGTGGTACCCTGCCCGCCAGTCCCTCCGCCTGGACCCCAGTGAGTACAGCTGCCTGCTCGGCCATGCCTGGGGTAGGGGTGAGGAGCTGGGCAGTCCTGAGCCACCTGCTTCTCTGCAGAGGGCAAGTCCCTAAAGGATGAGGATGTGCTGCAGAAGTTGCCCGTGGGCACCACGGCCACGTTGTACTTCCGGGATCTTGGAGCCCAGATCAGCTGGGTGACGGTGAGTCCCGACCCCACTCGCAGCCTCCTTTCCCGCCTGTCACATCAGGGGTGGCTCACCTTGACCCCCACCCACCACAGGTATTCCTGACTGAGTATGCAGGGCCCCTTTTCATCTACCTGCTTTTCTACTTCCGAGTACCCTTTATCTACGGCCACAAATACGACTTCACCTCCAGTCGGCACACAGTGGTGCAGTGAGTGGGGGCGGGGCGGGACAGGGCTGGGTTGGGGGCCGAGGGCCAGCCCCGCCCCGCTGAGCCTGCTGTTCCCACAGCCTCGCCTGTATCTGCCACTCATTCCACTACGTCAAGCGCCTGTTGGAGACGCTTTTCGTGCACCGCTTCTCCCATGGCACCATGCCCCTGCGTAACATCTTCAAGGTGAG
>NW_006922047.1:291821-300685 GCF_000298275.1 Orycteropus afer afer | reverse complement strand
CTGACTTAGCTCCAGCTCTCTGGAAACAAAGGGGCCTTTCAGAACTGCACGTACTACTGGGGCTTCGCTGCCTGGATGGCCTATTACATCAACCACCCTCTCTACACTCCCCCCAGTAAGTGGCCTCCGACCCCTCCCACCCGCCTTCCCCGACCCGGCTCTGCTCCTCACGGCTGCCCCCCTGCTTCCTCTGCAGCCTATGGAGCTCAGCAGGTGAAGCTGGCGCTTGCCATCTTCGTGGTAAGGAGGCTGGGGTGGGGAAGGGGAGAGGCGCCTGGGAGGCTCCGACGGGGGGGACCTGAGTCTGCCCCTGCCCCTCCCACAGATCTGCCAGCTCGGCAACTTCTCCATCCACATGGCCCTGCGGAACCTGCGGCCGGCAGGTGGGTATTGCCGTGGGCTGGCAGGTCGGGGGTGGCGGGTCGGGTCGGCAGACTCACTCCTCCTGATCCTTCCTGCCAGGGTCCAAGACGAGGAAGATCCCATTTCCCACTAAGAACCCCTTCACGTGGCTCTTCCTGCTGGTGTCTTGTCCCAACTACACCTATGAGGTGAGGGTTCTCCCTGTCCCCCACAGGGCTTACAGGGGTACCTAGTTCTGTACCTTGAGCTATGAGCATCTTGAAAGGGAAAAGCTGGCTTCTTTGAGGCTGGCGTGGATTTAACATTTGATGAGTGTTTGTGGGGCACACAGGCAACCCACTGTGTCTCATTCTGCCCAGAGGGTGGGCCTGCTTATAGCCACCCTCCCTGCCTGCCCTGCCCACAGGTCGGGTCTTGGATTGGCTTCACCATCATGACACAGTGTCTTCCAGGTGAGCCAGGTTTCCTCCCCCTGCAGCACCCCAGCCACCTGTCTGCTCGCTGCCCCCTCACCGCCCCCACCTCGGTCCCTGACGCCCCTGCCCTGCCCTGCAGTGGCGCTCTTCTCCCTGGTGGGCTTCATCCAGATGACCATCTGGGCCAAGGGCAAGCACCGAAGCTACCTGAAGGAGTTCCGCGACTACCCGCCCCTGCGCTCGCCCATTGTCCCCTTCCTGCTCTGAGCTGCTGGCCCTGCCGTCTGCCTGCTCACCCCTGGCCAGGGCCCCAGCTAGGCTCCTGTGCTCCAACCTCATTGTTACTCTGGGGGAGGTGTGGGGGTCACAGTCTTCCAGCACTTGAAATAAAACCTGCCTGCCAGCTGGACCCAGGTTGTGTGTGTTTCTTTGGGGGTTTGGGGTCCCAGCTGTGCAACATTACCCTTCTCACCTTCCCGACCACATAGTCAGAGGCAGGGCTAGGATTGAGGAACTGGAGGCTTTTATTTCTTTGACTGGTCCGCAGGGTGGCAGCAGGTCCCTACAGGGCCACCTCGGGGGCCACCTCACCGGGCCCGTGGCCCCTGGCTGAGTCCGCCTCCCTCTTTTCCCGTCGCTTTTTCCGCTGGAGCAGACGGCGTTCCCGCTCATACTCCTTCATGCGGCTCACGTAGCTGGGGGCAAAGAGAAGGCGTCAGGCTCCCTGCCCTCAGTACACCCGTGCCGCGCCCTGGGAAGTGGATGGGATAGAAGCTCGTGCTCCAGGACAGAGGCCTCCTGGAGCCTGGACCCTGTGCTCTAAGCCTGAGCTCTGCCCACACCTGCAGGCCAGGCACCCTCCCAAGAAGGCGCTGGCTGAGGGCCTCCCCGTGGAGGTGAGGTGAGCAGTGAGGTGGGAACTCCTCTGGCGGCCAGGGCAGGGCCACCTGCACCTCCAGACTCTTCCTCAGCCCCACCCAGTGAGTCCTGGGCCCTCTGCCCTCTGGAGCTGCATCCTGCTGCACGGTAGGGTCAGAGTGGGTGCACTCCCCGCTGCTGGCTGGGGCAGGGGCGCTGATGGGGGTGGGGTCGGATCATCACTTGGCCTGGGCTCTGGGGTGGGGAGTGGGTGCCGGTGGGGCGGGGCTCACTCCAGGTGCTCGCAGTAGTCCCAGTCGTGCTGTTCGTGCTTGCAGGCCAAGAAGTTGGGGAAGCTGTCGCGTTTGCACTTGAGTAGCTGGATGAGGTAGTGGGCGCAGTAGTCCCGCTGCTTCACCACCAGCTGGGCGTCATTCATCTGCTGCTGCGTGGCCACCATCTCTGCAGCAGTGGGCAAAGGGTGGGCTAAGCAGGCACTCTCCTGCCCAGCACCCTGTCCTGGTCCCCCCACTCTATGCCGGGGCCCCCAGGGAGCCATGTCTTGGGGCATTCTCTGATAGATGGAAGTGTAGGGAGGAAGCGGCCCTTTTCCTAATCAGCAGAGACGACCCAGGTGGGAGAAGGGCTGCTCTCTCCCCGGGTCGAATTTTCCCCTCCCCTTCCTCAGGGACACCCACTGTCCCGGTCACTCTGAGAAGCCACACCGTGCGCAGACATAAGGCAGGAACTCCGCTTTCTCGCCCAGCCTCCGCTCCCCCACGGCCCCCCCACCATCCCTTCTGCCTGCACGTTGCAGCGTGGGGCCAGGCAAGCCGGCTGCGTGGTCTTGGCGACGTCATTTCCTATCTCTCATTTATCGTCCATGGTAACTGAGCTAATCAACTAAAGGGCCTCAGAGGGCTGACAGTGCTGTTGGCCCCGGTGACCCCCCTACCCCGCGAGTCCCGCCCAGGACAAAACCACCTGCTGCTGGAAGCCACTGGGGCCATCTGCCCGTCACCTCACTCTCAGCCTCTGGCTCACTGCTGATGCCCCCTGAGGGGAAGAGGCAGGAGGACCCTCCTCCTTCGACCTCCCAAACTTCCATCCTTTTCCTTGGTCCTGGCTCCTCCCCATGAGCATCTGAACTCGCCCAAGTCCCCGCTGCAGTTCCTCCTTGCTGACTTAGCTCCAGCTCTCTGGAAACAAAGGGGACTCATCTCCCGCCCACCGCCGTCAAATCACAGCTCTTACTAGGACCCTGAGACCTCAGGACCTCACATCTCAGCCACCTCCAAACGCTATGTCCCGTCGGCTCCCCCGCACCCCACCCTCCCTGCTCTTGCACCAGCATTCAGCGCTGGTGGCCTGGGGCTTGTCCTGAGAGCCCCTGCTTGTTCTGATTAATGGCTTCCATCGCCACGACATCTCTGAAGAGCCCGGACTCCATCCCTCCCAAGCCGTTGTGTATCCACCTGCTGCCCACACCTGGTGCTCTCGTGTCAAACTCAGTCAGTCAGCCACAAGGGTTCACTGCACACCTAGTATGTGGGCAGGACATGCGCGCGCGCACACACGCGCGTTCTCACCCTTGTGAGGTGGGCATTATGGGGGGACGGAGACACCAACAGAGGGTGCAGAATGTGGCAGAGTTTCCGAGGGTGGTGCGTCTTGGAGAGGAAATAAGTCAGCGAGAGTGACAAGGGGTGTCGGGAGACGACTCAGTTTTAGATGGAGGGGTCCTGGGAAGATGGTATCTTAGAAGGCGAGGGGGCTACAGGACATCTGGCAAAGGGTGTTCGGGAAGAACAAGCATTGAGAAGAGAGGGGCCGAGGGGATGCCTCCGGGGTTTCTGGTCTGAGCACCTGAAGAACCGGCAGCTCCCAGAACAAGAAGATGGAGGGAGGGGCAGGCGTAGGGGGAAGAGCAGGAGCTCTGTGTGGTCCCGATAAATGTGAGATTCGTGTTAACATCACGAGGAGATGTGCAGCAGGCAGTGAGTTCCCGAACGTGGAGTTCGGGGTGAGACCTGGCTGGAGTTATAACCTGGGAACGTCAACATGCAGAAGGCAGGTGACACCAGGGGACGGCAGACTGCATGACAGTGGGAGTATGGGGAGACTGGAGAGAGAGGTCTGTGCCCTGAGGCACCCCGCAACACTTTACAAGGGAGATAACAATCAGCGAAGGAGCTGCTGGTGGGGTAGGTGGAGAGCCAGGGGAGTTTGGGGTCCTGGGAGCCAGTGAGCAGGGGCTCCCAGGAGGCAAGTAGCATTGGCAGTGCCTGAGGAAGGTGAGAAAGGGGGCAGTCACTGGAAGCCTTCCCTGGGACCCCCCAGGCTCCTCCCCCACAATCTGCCTGGTTCCACTGTCCGCTCCACACCACTCACTGTCCGGTGAGCTCCCTGAAGACACAGTCTGTGCCTCTGCTGTGGCCGCGGCGCTCAGCTTGCGACCTGGTCCAGGGTTGGCACTCGATGTGATAATTATATTAAAAAAGCATCGCGCAGAACAGCATGTGCGGCTGGGCCCCCTTGTGTACACGTAAAAGCAGCCGTGAGAAGAAGGCAAGAAAGGAGCCAGGAGGGCATTTCAGAACGGTAGAAATAGTGCTACCTGCACAGTGATGGGGAGACTGATGGTGCAAGACAGAGAGAATGAAGGAGCAGCACCTTTGGGTAGATGTGAGGACGGGATTCAGGGCTCAAGGGGTAAAGCTTAGCAGGGGCAGTTGGGCCAGAGTGAGAGGAGGGGGGTGTGTGGAGTCTGAGGGTGCACAGGGAGCCCATGAAAGCTCTTTTGTGGCTGTCTCTATTTTGTTATATATTTTTTAAAATATAAAGTCAAGGGCTGAGAGGGGGACGAAGGAGGTGCTGAATCTGAGGAGGGAGGTGGCCAGCCATCTAGAATGCAGAGAGGGAGAGCCAACAACCAGGACGGCCAGGCGGCTCGAAGAGACTAGTGAGGCTGGGTGTTTTTCTCCCGTCAGTCAGCTGCACAAGGGCAGGAGTCAAGGAGGGGGAGAGAGAGGGTTAACCAGGGTTATGGTTTAGCCCAGCAACAGAGAGAAGCAGGGCTCGTGGGTGTTTGCAAAGCTGGCTGTGGGTAAGGCGGGGTGTGATGCGCAATGGGGGGCAGGTGGCCCAGATGGTCTCCTCGCTTCCCGTCACTGTCCACTCAGCGGCCAGTGCAACCTTTTGGCAAAGCAAATCTGACCGTGTCCCTCCCCTGTTTAGAAACATTGTTCTGCTCTCTCCTTATAGTCCTCCCTGCCTGGTCAACTATTAATTCGCTACCAGTCTCCACTTTCAGCCACTACCCCCTGGAAGGCTTCCTTGGTACCCTCAGTTTCCTCCCCCCAAATCTGCCTGCTTCCACTATCTGCCCCACTAGGATGTAAGTTCCCTGAAGACAGCCTGCGTGCCTACAGCACCTTGCTGTACTCACAGTGCCCAATTTGGGACACGGTCCAGTGTTGTGATACCGTCATAAAAAAGCAACGTGCACCACAGTATGTACGGTTGTGGTCCCTCATGCATACCTAAAAACAGCCGTGACACAGTGACCACGTTCCTTCTGTGATACCCCTATGTCTTCCACTCCCCCAAAATCACAATTCTCTTTTGTCCCCGGGCCTTTGCGCAAGCTGTGCCCTCTGCCTGGCATTCGCCACTGAGGCACAGACAGTGCCGCCTCTGGGCTACTCCTGGTCAAGGCCAAGACTGAGCCCAGAGACAAGCGCGTGAGGCTCGACTCCAGCTCTGTGGACCCCGAGGTTCTGGGTGTCCGGCGCGCACACCCCATGCCCGCCTGCCGCGCCTGCGCATTGGGCCTCACCACGCTCCTTGCGCTCGGGGAAGCCGTAGTCGGGCGGGAAGGTGGGCATTCGTAGGGGGTCGGGCTCCTTGGAGCTATCTCCCAGATATCGCCGGGACAGATGCGCCCCCATGGTGGCTGCCACTGTAGTTCCCACTGCAGCCGGGGGTCACCTCGCTCCTACCCGGAAGCACTCCTTCTCCGTCAGCATGGCTTCCTGGTTGCGCAGGACACCTAGGAGGATCATAGAGATGGACGGCTTCAAAGGACTTTCTTGCCATCGCCACCTGGCGGCCGGATGAAGGCAGGACAGGTGCAGCGCGCCACCGACGGTGATCTGGTGGTTGCTGTTGGTGAATTGCGTATGTTGTTGTTGTTATGTGCCAACAACAACTACTACCACCAAATTCACTGCCATGGTGGACATTCGACTGATAGCGACCCCTCCTTGGGTTTCTGAGGTCGAATCTTTACAGAAGTAGATTACCTAGTCTTCCTTCCGAGGAGTGGCTGGCGGGTTTGAACCGCCGGCCTTCTGGTGAGCAGTCAAATGCCTTAGGCACTAAGCCTCCAGAGCTCCAAGTTGTTATTTATTTTTGCATACCTCTCAGTGCCTACATTGTCACGTTGTGCTGACTTTCCCCGTATTGTGTACTGTCTTTCCCTCCACCAGTATTAACACATCTCTGTTGTTGTTGTTGTTGTTATGTGCCGTCGAGTCGGCCCCGACTCATAGCGACCCCTCCTTGGGTTTCCGAGGCAGTATCACTACGGAAGTAGATTGCCCAACCTTCCTTCCGAGGAGTGGTTCACCAGAAGGCTGGAGGTTCAAACCCACCAGCCACTCCTCGGAAAGAAGGTTGGGCAATCCTACTTCCGTAGTGATACTGCCCCGGAAACCCAAGGAGGGGTCGCTATGAGTCGGGGCCGACTCGATAGCAAACAACAACAACAACAACAACACATCTCTACTATTTATTAACTGATTCTCCCTTCCTGCCCCTCCCTTCCCTGGTAATCACCAAAGAATGTTGCTTTCTGTGAGTAAACCTTTTCTTAACTTTTTACAAAAGTGTTGTCCTACAGTATTTGTCCTTTTGTAATTGACTTAATAAATATGACATTTGAAATAAATCCTACAGAATGTTTTTGTAAAAAGAAAACAATTTGCAATCCTAGTTTTCCTTTAGTTGCTGCAGTAAAGAACTGATATGACAATTCACACCAGTTACATTGGTATTTATACGCATATTTAAGAGTATTGTTCAAATGCTGTGGCAATTTGCTGCTCCCTTTGGAATCTTGAATTAAAACACAACGTGAAGCCATTCAGTGATGGCTTGGCAGTATGGAAATGATACTTGGTTATGCAAGAATCCGTTTCATTTGACAGTTTTGTCTTCTCTCCTATCTAAACTTTTCTGGTGCTGAAACCCTTCTCATATTCTGAAGCAGCGTCTGTTTCCTGCCACAGAACCACCAGAAATCTTTACAGAATTCAGGCACAGGACACAGGCTAGTGAGGCAAGAAGTGCTCACTCCCCTGGGGCCTAAACAGTGGTAGTTGTGAGTGATGTTTAGAATGAAAAGTTATGCAATGTCAGTTCTTAGCATGGGATGCAAATGACAGAGGTGTTCTGTGTTCTTCAATATACTTAATTTGTTAGCATGATTGAAATATGTAAGGGTGAGGGTCCTGATTTTTGAGAAGAGGTAGCATGAGCTGGAATCCTGGGTTGACCACCAACTAGTCGTGTGGCCTGGGCAAGTGCCTGTAGCTTTGTAAAACAAGGATATTGATTTTGATGTTGTAAGGATTAAGTGTTAATTTTTATGAAACATTTAAAGCAGTGCTTGGCACACAACATTAAATAAGTGTTATTTGTATGATAGAGGAGCTCTGGTGGCGTAGTGCCTAAGGCATTTGATTGCTAACCAGAAGGCTGGAGGTTCACACCCACTAGCCACTCCTCAGAAGGAAGATTGGGCAATCTACTTCTGTAGAGACACTGCCTCGGAAACCCAAGGAGGGGTCACTATGAGCCAAATCGACTCCACGGCAGCGAGTTTGGTCTTGTGAGATAGAGAAAAAGCCCACTCAGCCCTCAAAATGAGATTAAAAGTATTTATTCAGAATAAAAGAAAAAAGATACGTTAGAATTCAGTGAGAAACCAGCTGAAATAAGTGAGGGAGAAACCAGCCCAAATAAGTGAGAACTGATGATTCCAACTAAAGAACTTCTAACAAAGACAGATATAGTCCAGGGAACAAAGAAATTATAATACAGTCATTTGATTGGTTAGTCTTTGGTTGAGGTCACAAGGAGGATGGGGCAGGAAATGGACTTCTATTGGATAATTGAATGCAGAGGCTTACACTGATTCAGGAATTACAGAGGTTTACAATCATAGTCACATAGCCTTCATATGGGATCATAAAACATCACTGGTTGATGTTCAAGCAGCTTTAACCAGATGTCTCAGGAATCAGAGACTTGGTATCATTACAGATTTTGGTATCATTTGGTATTAGGACCTTATTTCTCACAAACAGCTTTTGTTAAAATAAAAACCCTTTAAGTTGTCTGGGAAACTAGATAAGGCTGACTCCAAGGCCTTTTCAAAAATAATTTTCTTGATTACATCCTTGTCATAAGCAAGCGTTTCTGGGGCCCGCTTCGTACAAAAGACAGCTGTCACAAGATTCCCTTCCTTTGTTTCATATCCTGGCTTGACCATAAAGAGCCATCACTCTCTGGTTCCTATGGCTTCTTGGAATTAGTGACAGGAGCTCATGAAAGGTGTGAGTTGACTCCATTGACTGCAGCTAAGCAAACATGGAATCAGTCCTGGGCAGGCAATTAAAACGACCAGTTTAACATACTAACTTTGAAGATTATGTCACTTTGAAGAGTAAGGTGTGCCAGACCCAAGCCATGGTATTTTCAATTGCCTCATACGTGTGCAAAAGCTGGACAATGAATAAGGAAGACAAAAGAAGAATTGATGCCTTCAAGTTATGGTGTTGGCAAAGAATATTTAGTATACCATGGATTGCCAGAAGGATGGACAAGAGTGTCTTGGAAGCAGTACAGCCGGCATGCTCCTTAGAAGTGAGAATGGCCAGACTTCATCTCATGTACTTTGGTCATCTTATAAGGAGGGTCCATTCCCTGGAGAAGGATATCATGCTTGGTAAAGTAGAGGGTCAGCAAAAAAGGGGAAGAACCTTGTGGTGGTTACATTTTTGTGTCAACTTAGCTGGGCCTGGTGGAGTGGCTGGGCAGCTGGTGGTAGTTATTCCCCATGATGAGACTGGTAATCAACTCCATGGTGGGATCTACCACAAGCAGCTGAGTAGCTGCCTTTGGGAGGTGGTCTGCTTCCTGTACATAAGGAGAAGCCTTGGG
>NW_006922047.1:284375-290581 GCF_000298275.1 Orycteropus afer afer | reverse complement strand
TATATACAGACCACATACCCAAAGGCTCAGCTGATCACAGTAGATTCCACCATGGAGTTGATTACCAGTCTCATCATAGGGAATACTACATCCAGCTGCCCAGCCACTCAACCAGGCCTAGCCAAGTTGACACAAAAGCATAACCACCACAGGTTTGACAGGATATTTCCACATTTGTATTTGTATGCATATATATCCATAAATATAGCAGAGCATTCAGGGGGCAAAGTTATGAAAACTTAGCCATGACCAAACACTGTGAGGGAAGGAGTCACTGGGCCTGGGGGCTCAGTACTATATAATCTCAGGGGGACACTAAGGCCAATTGGCATAACATAGTCCACAAGACGAAGCTCTTCATCCCAGCTTGGTGAGTATCAACTGGGGCTTAAAAGCTTGTGAGTGGTCACTAAGGTGCATTTATTAGTTTTGGAGTGAAGAAGAATGAGGAAAATCAAAGATACAAGGAAACAATTAGTCCAAAGGGACTAAGACCACACAAATCCCAGCCTCCTTGATGCTAGAAGAACTAGATGGTGCCCGGCTGCCACGGAAGACTGCTTTGGAAGGAATCACAGGAAGAGGTCCCAGAGAGAGTGGAAGAAAAATATGGAACAAAACTCATCATCATAAAAAATACCAGGCTTACTGGTTTGATCAAGACTGGTGGAACACCTGAGACCATGGCCCTTAGACATCTTTCAAGCCCGGAATTGAACTCACCCCTGTGGCTCAACTTTCAGCCAAATGATAGGCCTATAAGGTGAACAATAACTCAAGGGAGGTATGCACTTATTAAAACAGTCAACCATATGAGATCAAAAGGGCAGTATTTGCCCAGGGATTAAAGCTCAGAAGGCAGGAAGGAATAGGAAAGAATGACAAATAGAAATGGTAAACATAGGGAGGACGTGGGAAGAGAGCTGTTACATTATGGGGATTGTAATCAACACCACAAAATGAAATGTGCATGAATTGTTGGATGGAAAACCAATTTGGTCTTAAACACCCAAATCACAATAAAAATTAATAAAGTTAAAGTTATAAATCAAAAAGAAGGAAAAAAAAGTGAGTGAGGGAGGATTCAATAATTCTTGTTCTCTATACTCTCCTGCCACCACTCATCTGTGAGTTTGTCATACTGTGGTGCTTGTGTGTTGCTGTGAGGCTGGAGGCTTTTTTTTTTTTTTTTGTCCTCAAATGCCAGCAGGGTCACCCATGGTGGACAGGTTTCAGCAGAGCTTCCAGACTAAGACAGACTGAGAAGAAGGACAAGGCCATCCAATTCTGAAAAAACTGGCCACTGAAAGCCTTATGAATACCAGTGAAACACTGTTTGATATAAAACAAACACAGAAACAAAAAACAACTCACTGCTGTTGAGTCATGGCAAATTTTATGAATAGCTAGGAAACATTGTCTGATATAGTGCCGGCAGATGAACCCCTCAAGTTGGAAGGCACTCAAAATAAGACTGGGGGAGAGACGCCTCTTCCAAGTAGAGTCAACTTTAATGATGTGGATGGAGCAAAGCTTTCAAGACCTTCATTTGCTTATTGGGGACGACTCAAAATGGGAAGAAACAGCTGCAAACATCCATTAGTAATTGGAACATGGAATGTATGAAGTATGAATGTAGGAAAATTGGAAGTTGTGAAAAATGAAATGGAACACATAACGATTGATATCCTAGGCATTAGTGAGCTGAAATGAACTGATATTGGCCATTTTGAATCAGACAATCATGTGATCTACTATGCTGAGAACAACAAATTGAAGAGGAATGGCATCATATTCATCATTACAAAGAACATTTCAAGATCTATTCTGAAGTACAATGTAGTTAGTGATAGGATAATATCTATACGCCTACAAGGAAGACCAGTTAATATGACTATTATTCAAATATATGCACCAACCACTAAAACCGAAGACGAGGAAATGGAAGATTGTTATCAACTTCTGCAGTCTGAAATTGACCAAACATGCAATCAAGATGTATTGATTATTACTGGTTATTGGAATGTAAAAGTTGGAAACAAAGAAGCATCAGTAGCTGGAAAATATGGTCTTAGTGATAGAAATGATGTGGGAGATCACATGATAGAATTTTGCAAGACTAACAACTTATTCATTGCAAATACCCTTTTTCAACAACACAAACACAAACGGCAGCTGTACATATGGATCTTGCCAGATGGAATACACAGGAATCAGATCAACTACATCCATGGAGACAGGCAATGGAGAAGCTCAGAATCTTCAGCCAAAACAAGGCCAGGAGCTGACTGTGGAACAAATCATCAATTGCTCATCTACAAGTAAAAGTTGAAGCTGAAGAAAATTAAAACAAGTCCATGAGACCAAAATACCACTTTGATTATATCCCAGCTGAATTTTGATACCAGCTGAAGAAGAACAGATTTGACACATTGAACACTAATGACTGAAGACCAGATTGAGTACATGAAGAAAGTAAAATGTCATTAAAAAGACAAGAAAGGAAGAAAAGACAAAAATGGATGTCAGAAAAGACTCTGAAACTTGCTCTTGAACAGAGAGTGTTGTTGTTGTTGTTATGTGCTGTTGAGTCGGACCTGACTCATAGCGACCCCTCCTTGGGTTTCCGAGGCAGTATCACTATGGAAGTAGATTGCCCCATCTTCCTTCTGAGGAGAGGCTGGTGGGTTTTAACTGCCAGCCTTCTGGTTAGCAGTCAAGTGCCTTAGGCACTATGCTACCAGAGCAGAGAGTAGCTAAAGCAAATGGAAGAGATGATTTAATAAGAGCCAAACAGAAGATTTCAAAGAGCAGCTTGAGAAGAAAAAGTAAAGAATTATAATGAAATGGGCAAAGACTTGGAGTTAGAAAACCAAAACGGAAGAACATGCTTGGTATATCTTTAGCTGAAAGAACTGAAGAAAAAATTAAAGCCTCATATTGAAGGGTTCTATGGGCAAAATACTGAATGATTCAGGAAACATCAAAAGAAGATGGAAGGAATACACAGACTTACTGTACCAAAAAAAAATTGGTCGATGTTCAACTATTTCAGGAGGTAGCATATGGTCAAGAACCAATGGTATTGAAGAAAGAAGTCCAAGGTGTACTGAAGGAATTGGTGAAAAACAAGGCTCCAGGAATTGATGGAATACCCATTGAGATGTTGCAACAAATGGGTGCAAAGCTGGAGGCACTTACTCGTTTATGCCAAGAGATTTGGAAGACAGCTACCTGGCCAACTGACTGGAAGAGATCCATATTTGTACCCATTCCAAAGAAAGGTGATCCCACAGAAATTATCAAAAAATACCATTAATATCATATGCAAATAAAATTTTGCTGAGGATAATTCAAAAGTAGTTGCAGCAGTATATTGACAGAGAACTTCCAGAAGGGCAAGCTGGATTCAGAAGAGATGTGGAACGAGGAATATCATTGCTGATGTCAGATGGATCTTGGCCAAATACAAAGAAAACTGGAAAAATGTTTACCTATGTTTTATCACCTATGCAAAGATATTTGACTGTGTGGATCATAACAAATTATGGATAACATTGAGAAAAATTCCAGAACACTTAATTGTGCTCCTGAGG
Source organism: Orycteropus afer afer (assembly GCF_000298275.1). NCBI lineage: Eukaryota > Metazoa > Chordata > Mammalia > Tubulidentata > Orycteropodidae > Orycteropus > Orycteropus afer. Next base: position 286,985 of record NW_006922047.1, on the reverse strand, counting down.
AACCTGTACATAGACCAAGAGGCAGTCATTCAAATAGAACTGGGGATAGGGCATGGTTTAAAATCAGGAAAGATATGCATCAGGATTGTATCCTTTCACCATACTCAATCTATATGCTGAGCAAATATCCAAGAAGCCAGACTATATGAAGAAGAACACAGCATTAGGATTGGAGGAAAACTCATTAACAACCAGTGATAAGCAGATGACCCAATCTTGCTTGCAGAAAGTGAAGAAGACTTGAAGCACTTACTGATGAAGATTAAAGACGACAGCACAGCCTTCAGTATGGATCACACCTCAACATGCAGAAAGCAAAAATCCTTACAACTGGACCAGTAAACAACATCATGATAAATAGATAGAGTTGTTAGGGATTTCATTTTACTTGGATCCACAGTCAACACCCATGGAAGCTGGAAGCGGCAATCAAGAAATCAGATGATGCATCGCACTGGGGAAATCTGCTACAAGGGACCTCTTGAAAGTGTTAAAGAGCAAAGAAGTCATTTGAAGACTAAGGTGCACCTGACCCAAGCCATTGTCTTTTCAATAGCCTCACATCCATGTGAGAGCTGGGCAGTGAATAAGGAAGACTGCAGAAGAATCGATGCATTTGAATTGTGGTGTTGCTGAAGAATACTGAATATACCATGGACTGCCAGAAGAATGAACAAATTTGTCTTGGAGGAAGTACTGCTGCAATGCTCCTTAGAAGTGAGAATAGCCAGACTTTGTCTCAGGGACTTTGGTCATGTTATCAGTAGGGTCCATTCCCTGGAGAAGGATATCGTGCTTAATAAATTAGAGGGTCATTGAAAAAGGGGAAGACCCTCAAAAAGATGGATTGACACCATGTCTGCAACAATGGACTCAAACACAGCAATGATTGTGAGGATGGCCCAGGATCGGGCAGTGATTCGTTCGGTTGTACACAAGGTACAACAGAGTCGGGACTGACTCAATGGCACCTAACTATAATAAGTTTTAAGTCACTCTAGAAAACTGACCCCGTGGCCTAGCATTTCACTCTGGAATGTGGGAACACTTAGCACCTATTACTTTATCATCTTGTTACAAATGCCACTGCTTCCAGGAGGTCCCCCGGCCATCTTCTTTACACTAGTCCCCATCCCATCCCATTGTCCTGTTTTCTTTTTTATAATGGGTAGTGACTATGTTGTTGTTGTTAGGTGCCGTCGAGTAGTTTCCAACTCATAGCGATCCTATGCACAGCAGAATGAAACACTGCCCGATCCTGTGCCAGACCCATGATCCTTGCTATACTTGAGCCCATCGTTGCAGCTACTGTGTCAATCCATCTCATTGAGGGCCTTCCCCTCTTTCATCGACCCTCCACCCTGCCAAGCATGACATCCTTCTCCAGGGAATGGTCCCTTCTGACAACATGACCAAAGTAGGTGAGATGAAGTCTGGCCATTCTCGCTTCCAAGGAACATTCCGGCTGCACTTCCTCCAGGACAGATCTTTTAGCAGTCCACGGTACTTTCAGCATTCTTCTCCAGCACCACAACTCAAAAGCATCAACTCTTCTTCGGTCTTCCTTATTCATTGTCCAGCTCTCACATGCATATGAAGCGATTGGAAATATCATGGCCTGTGTCAGGTGCACCTTAGTCCTCAAGGAGACATCCTTGCTCCTCAGCTCTTTGCAGCGGACTTGCCCAGTGCTATATGTTGTCTGATGTCCTGACTGCTGCTTCCATTGGTGTTGGTTGTAGAACAAAAAAATGTGAATTTCACTTCAATCTTTTCTCCATTTATCAATGATGTTGTTTATTGGTCCAGTTGTGAGGATTTTTGTCTTCTTTATATTGAGACATAATCCATACTGGAGACTGTATTCTTCAACCTTCATCAGTAAATGCCTCAAGTCATCCTCACCTTCAGCAAGCAAAGTTGTGTCATCAGCATATTGCAGGTTGTTAATGATTCTTCCTCCACTCCTGATGCCATGTTTTTCTTCATATAGTCCAGCTTCTTGGATTATTTGCTCAGCTTGTAGATTGAATAAGTATGGGGGAAGGCTACAACCCTGACACACTCCTTTCTTGACTTTAAACCATGCAGTGTCCCCTTGTTCTGTTCAAATGTCAGCCTCCTGGTCAATGTACAGGTTCCTCATGAGTACAGTCAAGTGTTTGGGAATTCCTATTCTTCTCACAGTATTATCCACAATTTGTCATGATCTACACAATCAAATGCCTTTGCATAGTCAATAATACACAAGTAAACATCTTTCTGGTATTCTTTGCCTTGAGCCAAGATCCATCTGACAGTAGTTATGATATCCCTTGTTCCACATCCTCTTCTAAATCCAGCTTGCACCTCTGGAAGTTCTCTGTCAACATACTGCTGCAACTGTTTTTGAATTATCTTCAGTAAGATCTTACTTGTGTGCAATAGTAATGATATTGTTTGATAATTTCCACATTCTGTGGGATCACCTTTCTTTGGAATGGGTACAAATATGGATCTCTTCCAGTCAGTTGGTGTGTTAGATTGGGTTCTCTAGAGAAACACAAAAACCAGCAAAGTGTATATATATATTTAGAGAGAGAGAGAGAGAGAGAGAGAGAGAGAGAGAGA
>NW_006922047.1:263081-267014 GCF_000298275.1 Orycteropus afer afer | reverse complement strand
CAGACTGCAGAAGTTGATAAAAATCTTCAATTTCCTCATCTTTGGCTTTGGTGGTGGGTGCATAAATTTGAATAATAGTCATATTAACTGGTCTTCCTTGTAGGCATATGGATATTATCCTATCACTGACAGCATTGTACTTCAGGACAGATCTTGAAACATCCTTTGTGATGATGAATGACACTCCATTCCTCTTCAATTTGTCATAGTAGATCATATGGTGGTCTGATTCAAAATGGCTAAAACCAGTCCATTTAAACTTACTAGTGCCTAGGATATCAATCTTTATGTGTTCCATTTCATTTAATGACTATGTTGTTGTTGTTGTTGTTATGTGCCGTCGAGTCAAACCCAACTCATAGCGACACTTCCTTGGGTTGCTGAGGCAGTATCACTACGGAAGAAGATTGCCCAACCTTCCTTCTGAGGAGTGGCTGGTGGGTTTGAACCACCAGCCTTCTGACCATAAGAAGCAGTACTTTCATTCCTACACTTCTTTACTTGTTTATTGTGTCTCTTGTCTAGACTGAAAGTTCCATGAAGGAAGGAGTTTATCTGTCTCTTTCACCCAGGCCATGGCACTTTGTGGGAGCTCCAGTGCAAGTGCTGTTGTCATGATTACTTCCACACGGAAATCCAAGCAGGGGAAAAGACAAGCGTGTTTGAGTGTATGTGTGGGTGGGTGGGGTTTCCCTTCATATTGGATTTGCATATATTGACCTTTTAAAGGAAAAGGGAACTGAGAGAGGCCCCAGACATTGGAGTAGAGGGACAGGGGTAGAAGCTGCTGAGTTCTGCTTGTCTCCTGTCAGGCTCCATTTATAGGCTGTAGCCATGTGCACCGTGTATACTAATGCTGGGCTGCGGAACCTGTCGGGTACAGCCTTGGCCAGACTCGGGCTGGGGATGGGGGTGGTCAGGACCCAGTTTACAGCATGGCCATCCTGGGGCAGCTGGGTAGGAGGCCAGGGCCTGAGGGGTGGAGGAGGGAGTGGGGTGGACCCTGACTTTCTTCTCTCCTGGAAGGAGTGAGAGATGATGAGGAGGATGATGATTATGAGAACATGACACCACCTTACAAGGACCTTCCTCCTAAACCAGGTAAGAAGTCTTCAGTGAGGCCAGGTGGAGGGATATGGGACTGGAGGCTTCTCCAAGGTTGTTGCCTGGGCATTGTGGACACACAGCTAGCTTCCTGTGTGTCCAGCCCCATGCCAGGCAACCCAATGGCAGGAACATCCTTGTCTGTATCCTGCCCCCAATCTGATGGGGTGGGAGGTTCTGGGATCATCCTTGGATGATCTGGGCCAAGATGGGAGGGACTAAGGGATGAGGGAATCCTGAGAGGCAGTTGAAGGTTCTGCCTGCAATGGTGAGAGCTTGGGAGTCAAGGAAGGCTTCTGTGAGGAGGGGACATTGGAGTATAACTGGAAGGTTGAGTAGGATTTTGTTAGGAAGACAAGCTCAGGAGGCAATCAGTTGGTGCAAGGGCCCTGAGACATGAAAGTTAATATGTTTGAGGAACTGTGAGTGGACTGTTGGCTGTCCTGCCTCTGCATTCACACTCAAGGCTCTGGCCTTGAACTCAGTAAGTCTGATAAGTGCATATAAAACTGTAGGATTGGAAGGTTTCTCTGCGTTAATTCCCACCAGGGCCCCCAATGCCATACGATCCCTGGGGCCTAGTCATTCAGGCAGACTGTGTCCTTGGAGAGTGGCCATTCCATGTGAGATAGGATCCTGAATCCCCCATTTCTGAGTCTAGAGCAGGGCCAACCTGAGAGATCCAGGGACAGTATGAGGTTCACCCAAAAGGTGAACTGGGTTCTGCTATTTGACTGTTTTACTTCCAACTCCAACCCTGGACCCAATGTGATCTTTAAATTTAACTCCAAGAGCAATTTCATCTCCAATTTCAGGACTAGCCCCTTCCCAGTGTAGACCCTCTCCATTCATAAATGCAGCCCCAAACCCAACTCCAGCACCAACCCAACCACAACCCAACCACAACCCAACCACAACCCAACCTCAACATTCTTTTCTTTCCCAAACCTACCTATGACTCCATTCTTTATTCTAACTACATCCTGAATCACAGTCCTAGCCATATCTCCATCACTATCCCCAAACCCAGCCCATGTTCAATTCACCCCACCCCTAGCCCAATCCAAATTCCGTTCCCAACCCCAATGTCAATTAACCTATGATGGATGGAGTTGTTTTGTTAATAGGTTCCAGTTCACCTTATCACGAAGTCAGTTTGGTTTTTTTTTCCTCTTCTCCTGGCCCAGGTCAGAAAGGTACTCTGGTTTTCTCCTAGAATTTTTTTTTTTTTTTTTTCCAGGCAGGATTCATCTTGTATTTTTCATGGCACTCTCAACATCCAAATGCCATCATAATTGTTTTTAAAATAAATTATTTTAAAAATTGTATCTTTAACAATTTTAGTTATACAGATAGCACATTATAGGAAAATTCAAGTAACCAGATGCAAATAATAATCACCATAATACCTTCCATGTGAAACCATTTTTAATATTCTAATAGAACTTACCCTCCACTTCATCTCTCTCCTTTACTTTCTCTTTCTGCATGTAGGAAAACTGCAAAAGGCAACCCAGGTCACTCTACCTTAACCCCATATTCATGCCTAACCCAATTCCATTCTTATACCCAACTCCATCTCCAATCCCACCCCTTAACTTTCATTGCAATCTCAACCCGATTCTCATCACTTCCTGAATCTTCTTCCCATCCTCAGACAAGTTCTAACCCCAGGCATCTCTTCTCCAGGTTCCATGGCTCCTCCAAGACCTCCACGGGCAGGTGAGCTGGGGCTAGGGGTGGGTACAGGAGACCCAGTGCTGACTTTGCTCTGCCAAGACTGAGCAATCATTCCTCCCTCTCCAGGAAAGAAAATGGAGAAGCCCTCACTTCCCTGCAAGACCCAGAAGATGGCAGGTAGAGTCTAGGGCTGGGACCTTTGGTCAACTGGCTGAAGACCTGCTCTTCATGACCATTATATTTCTGACCCCTTCCAGGGCTAGAACTCACCCCTGTCTCCTGCACATCTCAACAAGGTGAGTAGTGCAAAGACCCTTTGAGAAGCCTGAGAAGGGGCCCTTGGAAGGGGTCATAGCTTAGTATTCCTCCAGTTCTGAATAGAAAACAGAGCTGAGACATAGGGAGACTCTTGGATGACAGAGTCTTTTGGCAAGTTGTGCATAAACCTCTCTGCCTGTTTCTCCCAGGTGTTGAACTGGAACTTTCTTCATCCCAGCCACCTCCAGTCAGTAAGTCCTTATTCCTCCTACTGTGCACCACCTCTTCTCTCATTAGCCAAGGCATTTGAATCAGACCTGTAGTTCCTAGGGTGACACATGGGGCCAGAGGGACTTTTTTTCCCTTTCAGAAGCAGCTGCTCTCCACTGAGTCTAGGCCAGACCCCGAGGGTCCCAGGGTCCCAGGGTCCCAGGGTCCCAGGGTCCCAGGGTTGGAACAGATGAGATGTCTACAACACTAAGACCTGCCGGGTATTTTTCAGGCCCAACCTCATTCTTGAATAAGATACAGGCAATGTTTACTGCCCAGATGCAAGAGCCACACTAACTTCTCTGGATGGGGGCAGCTTGGGCAGGTTTATCTTTTCACACCCGTTGTGTGTTGAGTATTTTTTTTTTTTTTAATCCAATTTGGCAATCTCTGGCTTTTAATTAATTAGACCATTTATGTTTAAGGTAATTGTTGATAGAATTGGATTTGGGTCTACATATTATTATTATTAGGAGCTCTGGTAGCATAGTGCCTAAGACACTTGACTGCTAACCGGAAGACTGGCAGTTCAAACCCATCAGTCACTCTTCGGAAGGAAGGTGGGGCAATCTACTTCCATAGTGATGTTGTTGTTGTTGTTGTTGTTATGTGCCATCGAGT